>NC_135786.1:85400000-85705000 GCF_051106095.1 Pogona vitticeps | reverse complement strand
CCAGCCTTTTGATACAATTGATATGGCAGTGGCCATGCAGACTAGGGTCCTCTGAGAGTTATGGTCCAAAAAACAAACTTTTTCTAATCTCTAGTAGTTAAAGTCAGATCTGTATACTCTTAAAATTCCATGATTTATACTTGTGGCTCTCCCAAAATCAACATGAAATTATTGACTACACAGTTTAAAAGATGAGATCTCATCAGATATGCTGATTTCCAGTGCCCTCACTTCTAGCAACTTTCATAGACTTGAATGAAAGGGTGTAGACTTGTTTACTGTTCAAAGTCATGGACCCACATGTGTGTGTGTTCTGTGCTGTCAAGTCAGAACTGACTTATAGCAACCCTAATATGGATTTCAAGGTAAATGAGATATTTTAAGGAGTGGTTTTACCAGTTCCACTCCCCCAGTCAGTTTCCATAGCTGAGTGTGGACTCGAACTCTGTTCTCCAGAGTCCTAGTCCATCACTCTATCCAGGACACCACACTGGGAGCATGCACTTACATAATGAGTCACAGTGAACTCTAGTGTTGCTGAAGATTGCACAAGTCAATTGGGAGAAACAGTGCTTCTTGCATCATATTTTACTCCTTCTGATTTTGCTTCATTTGCCTTCGGTGAGATCAGCACATAGTCACATGTGATAGGCTACATAGTGCTATAGGGACAAATCCAGTGGTTGGTTCCAACATCAGTGCACCTTTTGTAAATCACCACTTATGCAAGTCCCATTGATTCAATGAATCTAGTCTAGTTGGCACTAATAACTGCATTTAGTCCTTTGCTATTGTCATTACTACAAATTTTATACCTTTTTAAAAATCATTTTATTCTGCTTAAATCATAGAAACTAAAGCATACAACTGGGAAAAGAAAATACTTTCAAATGATGACCTAGATATAAACCGTTCAATCTTTTAAAAAGGGAAGGGGTGGAAATAGAAGAAAAATAATAACAATTTCATTTTTTAAAAAGTCCAATTGTTCAAAACAGAATCTAGACGGAAACATAAATGAAAAATGACTGAATATCCATATAGGCATAGGTACCCATTTCCTTCTGCAGCTGCCAGCTATGTGCCACCCATTCAGACACTGAGATACAAGCTGAGAACCTGTTGCTGTAACTTTTGCCACACAAAGCTGATGATGTCATCATTAGTGGTGATTTTTCAGAAATTAAAGATTTCTCCTCCCATCTTGCAGCTTCCTCAGCTTCCTGACAATGAAAGAGATTACACAGGACAGTAGTCTTGGGAGCATCAGGAGGAAAGTCAGAGATACATAATTTTTGAAAAGTTATGGCATTAAGTCAATAGGATTCCACCCATGAAGTCCACAGACCATTGTTTACTGGAGGATGGGCATTTGTTCCACTAGTGTTGCAGTATCAATCTTCAATACTACAAGTTTTATATCTTTATACTGTAGAACACTCTGTTGAAAGCAATTCTGAAAGTCTTTGGATTAACCAACTGGAATACAAATGCCTGTTGTAAACACGAACCAATTTCTGAGGATAGGCTGGGATCCTTCCAGGAACAAGAAGCAGCCCTTCATAATTGTGCCAAAATAACATTTTGGGGGTGGGGACTGGCTACAACCAGCGACTAGGTGGAGTGAAAAAAGTATATATAAGCCTTTTTGCAACTTAAGAAAAAATCTTCAAACCATAAAATTTTCAAACACTTGTACAGCCCTATAAAATTATAGTCCTTTCACATTTCTGCAAAGTCCCAGGGTGCTCCCAGAAGAAGGGAATGGTAAACCACTTCTGTATATTATCTACCTAGAAAAACCCTGAAATGGGTTGCCATAAGTCAGAATTGACTTGATGCTCAGACGTACACACACACACACACACACACACCTTTCTGCTTCCCTCACTTCAAAACTCCACTCACCTTTGCTTCCAACATCATACAGATCATACATTAAATACTTTTAATGCACCAAATCTCTCCTTCTTTTACCATATCCCTATTCATTATTGCGCTTTAATTTAGACAGGCTGTAGGATTATTTTTGGTCCCTCATCTCATTACCTTTTATTTCTTTGCATGGAAATGCATAAACTACTTAGCATCCCCTAAGCTTAATTCTAGCCAAATCATTATGACTTTGTTTGCTCTGTTCCTCTGTATTTACTGCCTCTCTGTTCTGTGCCATCAGCAGATTTAGTCTTACTGGAAAAGGTGTCCTTTCCAAGGTCATGCTGCACAGACTGAATAAGAAAAATCTATGTGCGAATATTTGTAATATCTTGCTGTGTAGTCTCGCATAGGACTGCATCTAAGCTTCTTATACTCTTTTGCCAACCTTACTACTAAGCCAGGAATAAATAAAGTGTTCCTAGAATATGCAAGGTACGTCTTCTTCTGAGACACCCAGCACTGGTGCCAGAAATTGGCATTGTAGGTCATCTGATGAGGCCCTCGGCCCTAGTCGGAGACCCACTTCCAATTTCCAGATTATCTTCTCTTTGGCATTGCTACCTGTTCAACTGCCCTTAACAAGCAAGAAAGCGGGCAGTGAGAGGAGCAAGGAGAAGAACCAGAACTCCCAAATAACCTGTCCCCACTCCCTCCCTCTCTCCCTGTCTCCCTGGAAAGTCACATGGATAGGGCCCAGAGGGAAGGTCAAACAGAGGCAGCAGCAACAGTGCCAGGAATTAGGAATAAGGAGCTACACTGAAAACCTCCTATCAACACCACACAGTTGGTTGTACTGGAGTTGCAGTGAGTGGTTACAGATTTAATAACCCACCATGATATAACTATGAGACTCTAAAGTAGATTGAAACCTATGTACCCCAAATAAGCCACCTCCATAGGATAAGTGAATGGCGCTGTCATCTCTGGTTAAGCCCCATTAAACCACTTTCAGATGTACTACATCTAGTACTGCTGCTGGTGAGAGGATGGGTATAGGAAAAGGGACCAAGGTGGAAATTCCCAGGACACACGTTAATGTTCATAGTTGGTGGATACCTGCAAAAGGGAGCAGAAGGCTAGACCATATGGCTGAGATCAAATGAGAATTTGTTTGAAGGGGGAAGAGGTGTGCTTAAGGGTTCTGCTGCTCCCACAGACCAAGAAAAAGGCATTGATCATTTGCAAATAAGCATGTGCAAATTCACCCAGATGGGTGCAGACACCAAATTGCCCATTTCATAGCATTTTATGGTGAACTTCTGAAGCAAAATGGGTTTGCACAAACTAGAAGTGGCATCACTGAGGATTGATGTGTGATTTATTTGTTTCATTGCAATATTCAGATGTAATGGATGATACTGAAGTACATTAACATTGTGACAGATATCTACAGCACAAGGAAACAAGTCAAAGGGGCCCACAGGTAAGATGTAGGTGTGCTTTATTCACTCTGCTTTTCTATAAGAATTTACACAAGTTTTCTGTTTTTGATTCAATAAATATGCAAAGACAGAATTATCCAAACAAAATGTATTAAAAATACATACAAAAGTATGCATACAAAAATATGTATGTCATGAAAAAGTACATGACAAATGTGCACCATGGTGGGAAAAATGTACAAAACAGTTTTGTATTAAGGCATGCAAAAGCATATATTACATAAATTTGCTTACATAGAACTGTATATTATACAGAAAATGCAATTTTCTTGTGGTGTTTTAAAATATCACCAATGTAATACAGAGACAGAAGGAAAAGATTTTAATATGGCAAAAATGTGAAAAGAGGGGAAAACTGGAATTATCAGATTTCTTCAACCCCACCCCTGATATACACCCCTGATGTAGCTTTACGTACATATTGTTTCAGCCAGAGGTGGGGAAATTGACAGTAAATGTTAACAGTTAATTAACTGTTATTGAGTTCTCACTGAAACAGACATTGAGCTCACTAACAGTTAATTAAACTGTTAACACTTTTACCATCTCTGGTTCCAGGGAGAAATCTCTGGAAATATCCAATGAAAGGTGGCAAGTTAAATAAGCAGGATCACTAGATCAGTAGCATTCCATACCCTTAGATTTCAAGGTAGAAAATTTGAGACTAGAAGACAAGTCTTTGAGGTATCATAGAGATGAGGCAGGCAAAAGTTGGCAGGGTTTTCGTTTCTTTTCTAGGGTTTTTTGTGCTGCTGCTCCCATGGCTTCTGTAACAGGAAGGCTCATGAGTTGCAGTGCAGAACATTCACCTCCATACCTTGGATCAAATGTCATGATAGACCCAATGCCAATGGACCAAAAAGTCTGGAAAAAGAGAAGGGAAAAGGGAGGGAGCAGATGGATACACATACTTGGGTCTGTCCCATCATTTAGATAAGTGGACACAAAAGCGTTCAGGCTGAGTCACCTCAGTCTTTGAGTGAAGACTAGTATCCAGGCTTTAATGCCATGTCAGACAAAAAAACAAAATGTCCTTTTCCAAAGCTGCTCACACTAAGATTTAGCTGCCCAGCTGGACACACTGTGAAGCATCACAGATGCCTGAAACTTTGCCTGAGATTCTGAGAGGCGGCATCTCTTGCTGTGAAGGACTTCTGCTGGAGACTTTTGAATTGCTATTGCCAACTGGAGTAAGCAGTAAAAGGTTAGCTGACCCAATAGCCTACATTTTAGGCCTGTCATATATTTATAAGACATGGTTAGGATTTTTATAGAGGGCTACATTGCCATTCCGTCTATGGCTTTTCCTGTGAGGAAAAAAGAATTCTCTTTTGCGCAGCTCTCAGATGGAAGATCATTTCTACAAGGCATGAGGAGTCACTGCCTCATGAGGTGAGGAGAATGAATTTGCCATATACATCGACATATACATGCACTTATACATGACACAAGCAGACAAGTAGAGAGACAGCATGGCTATTGAGGGACAGCAGGAGGTTCATTTTAGCGGAAAGCAAAATGAATTCTCTGCCTAAGCGTTCCCCGAAGAAGGGGAAGACAACATTCCAGAGACTGCAATACATTCTCCTTAGGGAAATGTGAAATGTTAAAAGGTTTTACCATCATACTAGAGCAGATAATTAGGCAATTATGACTATTAACTTTGACAGAGCACCAGGCTTAAATGCATTACATGCCAGCATTCTGAAGGAAATACCAAGGGAAACAGTAAAATCTTGGGTGAATAATTCTGTGAGCTCCTTTATGACAAGTTAGCACCAGAGGTCTCAACGGTATGAAAATAATACCCACATTTGGGAAAGGAGCCAAGAATGATCCTGGAATCTACAGGCTAGCAATCCTTGGTTTGGCGTCAAATATTCCAAACATTTATAAGAAACATGGCAGAAGACTATTAACAGTATGAAATCTAGCAAAACAGAGTCAAAAAGAAGAAAGCTTCATTAACTTGAGTTCCTCAGTCTGAATCTGAGAGTTGCTGTAAGGGCCTTGATATTAGGTGATACAGCGGGATATATATTGAAGAAATAGGTTTTAAAAAGAGACACCAATATAGAGAACTAACATGGGGCAAGTGCGAAGTATTTTCAGAGCAGGATTCCATGCCTCAGGTGTGTGCTTATTGATATTTATGGACTGCCGCTCCATAAATGCTTTGATAGCCATCATTAGCATTTCCACAGGGCTAGGAAAGCTAGCCACAGTAATACATGCTTTCGATAACATTGTTTGGGTCACCACAATGTGCTTTACATGGGGCTGCTTCTAGAAAGTACTCAGAAATTCCATCCAGGCCAAAGTTAATGGATTGTTAACAGGAGCTGATTACATGGAACATATACTGTATTGTAGCACTCCTGTTATAAAAGCTCCACTGGTTGCTGATTGGTTTCTAACCTATAAAGCCTTAAATTACATAGGGCCAAGTTACCTCAAGGACTGTATTTCCCTTTATGAACCTGCTCAAGTGTTAAGATCATCAGGAGAGGAATTTTAGTCCCACCACCTTCACAAGTGCATTTGGTGGATGAGAGGACAGGGTGTTCTTTGTTACTGCTCCCAGACTTTAGAACTCTCTCCCACAGGAGGATCACCCAACCCCATCTTTGCTGACCTTTCTCTTCAGCTAAGCTTTCCCTCAGTGACTGGCTGCATTAGTGGGTTTAAAAAAAAACAAGATTGTTGTATCTTGCTCCCTTGAATGTGTTTTGGTACTGCTTATGTTTTTAGTATGAATCCGCTCTACGAGGCCGGTTTTGTGATCGCAAATGCGATCGCAAAACGGTGCCCACACAGGGCGAAAATTGCAGAGCGAAGGTCGGTAAGCGGTTTGCTTACCGACCTTCGCTTTGCGACCCGCCGATCAGCTGGTCTGCGGGTCCAAACTGGCCACCGGAACAGATGAAATGGCCGCGCACAGCGTTTTCGCGCCCTCGGTAAACAAGGGGAGGGCGCGAACACGCTGTGCGCAGCCATTTCGGCTGTTCCGGCAGCCATTTTGGACCCACCGACCAGCTGATCCGCGGTCTCGCTGCGGCCGAAATGGCCGGGCGCAGCATTTTCGTGCCCTCCCCTCGCTTACCGAGGGCGCGAAAATGGCTGCAGGAACCAGAAAAGCATCACTGTACAGTGAATTTTTGACCATTTGGAACGCATTAAACGCTGTTTAATGCGTTCCAATGGCTTTTTTTGATCCGTACAGCGATGCTTTCACACAGCGAGGGTTAATCCGGAACGGATTAACCTCGCTGTGCGAGGCACCACTGTATTTGTATACTCACTGTTGTTAGCTTTAAATACTCTATTTTAATGTTATAAGTCACCTTGGGTCCTTTTAAAGGAGAAAGGCGGGGCAAAATTATTTTAAATGAATAAATAAATTGTAGTGCTTGTCCAAGCTATCTGAAAGACCTCATCTCCATATATGAGCCTGCCTGGATTTTAAAATATTTTGTAGAGGCCTTTCTCATAGTCCCACCATTCTCAGAGGTGCATTTATGAGGACATGAGAGAAGGCCTTCTGTGCTGCTGCTCCAAAGCTGTGGAACTCCCTCTCATGGACTTATAACACCTTCAACTTCCTCTCGTCCGCAGGAAAAGGCCTTTCTTTTCAGGCAAGCTTTTTTTTCCAGGAAAAGGCTATTTAGGAAGGGGGCTTTTATTATTATAAAAAAAATTACGGTTTTAAAAATTATACTTCACTTTTTTGTTTTAGTTTTTTGTTTTAGTTTTAGTGTTTACATATAGTCAGATTTAATATTGCAATCTGCCTTGAGTTCTCAAAAGGTGAGGTATAAATAAAGTAAAATAAAATAAAGCAGGATAAACTTTCTAACAGTATTAACAAAGAGTGTGTGTGTGTGTTATGTGTGTACGTGTGCATGCTATGTCATCAAGATGTGAAACCTAGGCACCTGAAACTTGTCAGAGATACTAACATGATCCTGTTGTATGAATATAGCTTAATCTGGTTTTTAAAATGTGTTAAGAAATTGCAGTCCATATGTATATGTCCTGCAGTACGTACTATATTACATAATTTAGTGGCAGACACATGGCTCCTTTGGAAAGAGAAGGTTCCTCAGTTATCAATTGTTTCCATGAGAGTAAAGGTCTCAAAGTAAGGAGGCCTTTAGAGGTGATGTCCAAAATTCAAATCTCCCCTTTAAGCCCACAGTTTACCAATTAACCAATTGGTAACCAACACTTAACCAATTCCACAAGTTTTTTACACACCTTTAGGACTGCAAGAAGAATTGTGTCACAGTTCATACAATAAGACAACCCAATAAAGCTCCACTAATGCAAGGTTTGGATCCGCTAACATTTTGCTGGGTTTTAGGTGTATTTGTATGGAACAATCTCTCAGTAGTGCGGGTGTAACTATCTGCTAAGACTAACCGTAGGACATGTTTTCCATACAAACTCAGTTATATTTTGTATCCCAGTGCTGTATTTCATTCAGCAATGCCAATTCTATCACTAAGCTTGCTATATTCATTCTGGCCTAGCCAAAACAATCAATCAATAATAATTAGTGTGTACATAGCACATACTGTATGAGGTATTTTTATTTACATTACAGACATAGAAAGTTGAAGTTGGTAGCCACCAATGACTTTCATCTCTTTCTCTTGGCTTGATAGCTTTTAGAGAAATGCAGGAGATTGTACCTCTGGTTTAAATATACACAATCACTATTGACAGTGAAACAAAATACCAAGTTTGGAATGTAGGATTATGTTATGGGGTTATTTAAATCAGACGAATGTTGACTGAGCAGTGAGCTATATGAATACATTCTCATTCCAAGGTGAGGAAAACACGTTTTTACAAGTTTCTGAAAAAGCCAATCATTTTTCTTTTCACCTTGAGTTTTCCTGAGGAAATGAAAAAGGGTTCAGTTTTCACAGTTGGAAGAGAATTATTTTTGCATGGAAATATTTGTAAGGTGCAAATCAATTTTTGGACAGCTGTATGCAACACATACAACAGCCAGCAATTTTTCAACCAGCTGCATCCAAAGAGCACAGATGTTTTGGAGGGAGTTTTACCATTAAACTCAGGGGGAGAGCGTGCTCTCTCTCTCTCTCTCTCTCTCTCTCTCTCTCTCTCTCTCTCTGACACACACACACACAGGTTCATCTAAGTAAAATCTATGTGAGTATACAGCTTTCTGTTTCCAATAATGATATCAATTAGTTGAGAATAAGACATTTTCTCCAGTTGTGCATGCTATAATACACACATAGTAATATAGCCTGTGAGAATGGCTGATGGTCGGATTCCAAAAGATCTCTTGTATGGAGAATTAGTGCAGGGAATTTGCCCTAGAGGGAGACTACAGCTGCAATACAAGGATATCTTCACGTGGGATCTGAAGGCCTTAGGAATGGACCTCAACAGATGGGAAACCTTGACATCTGAGCGTTCACCCTTGAAGCAGGCGTTACATCACGGCCTCTCCCATTTTGAAGAGACACTTGTCCAGCAGGCTGAGGCAAAGAGACAGTCCCGAAACCAGCAAAATCAGGGCAGTGGACAGGGGACAGGTTGTGTTTGTGTTCAGTATGGAAGGGATTGTCACTCTTGAATGGGCCTTCTCAGCCACACTAGATGCTGTTCCAGGTCTTCCATACAGAGCGTTACCATAGTCTCTCAAGACAGAAGGATGCCTAATCCTATTATTATTATTATTATTATTATTATTATTATTATTATTATTATTATTATTATTATTATTATTATTATTATTATTATTATTATTATTATTATTATTATTATTATTATTATTATTATTATCAATTTCCAAATGAGCTTCACAAAATCCAAATCACTGTATGAGAATATTGTAACTCCAGCCAGAATGAACTAGTAAATTCATTGGTCATGTTGTAATTTTCAATCTTGCCCTTTTGGTCCATAAGGACTGTATTTACCACCACTAAACCCACAAACCAGTCCATGCTATAGGTCAATGGTTAGGCATCTGGCTGCAAAGCCAGGGGTTGGGAGTTCAATTCCCAGATGTGCCTCCTTGACAAGGGGGGGGACTTGTTGATCCATAGGATTCCTTCCAGCTCTGCAATTCTAAGGTGGTGGTTGTTACTATCTGGTGAGTGTGCAGTTTCACTCACCCAAAGGCATCATTTTCTTAGAATAAACACATAGCTTATATCTGCCTTTGTATATATGCCCTTCTTTAGGTTTGTCTCTCTGCACCAGTCCCAAGTCTGTCATTGCTCATCTTTCCCAACTGTGTGGCTCTTGTGCTGAGCAACAGGGACCACTTGGATAACACAAGGAAACAAATTCTGTTTGATGAGGAGAAAGATATATCTAATGAAGTATACTGCTTTCAACAGTTGTCCGCTATTACATGGACAGTTGGAAGGAGGGGAGAAATAATTTTCCCTTAAATTCTCAATGAAGAATATCCATTTTTCATATCCTGCAAACTGTTGTGAGACAAAGGACCTCACCTCAGAAATCCACACATTCACAAGGACAGTGGTACATTAAGGCTAAAAAAAATCCGCATAAAACCATGCCTACGTTTTTGAAAAATGTAAAATGAGAATGCCTAAAATGAATATAGTTGAAAAATACAAATGCATTGTATAAACAAGGGAAGAAAAAATGTACAAAATGTCTACCTAAATTGTGTCCCTTAGGAAAATGCATGCCAAAAGATGCATACATTTCTGTGTGGAGAGAGGAAAGTCTACCAATATAGAAATGGGACAGGTTGAGAATACCTGTAGGATTCAGAGAAATATAACAAAAAATGAAGCTGGCAGATGTTTGTGTCTCTAGCCAGATGTTTTCAGGAAGCCAGCAGTTCAGTGGGGAAGGCCAAAGATCTATCCTCTTTTGCATTTGCAGCATCTGGTATTTAGAGAAGTGTGAACTCTGAACAATCAAAGGAAAGGCCTTCTGACAGAGCACATGGCTTGTAAGCAGAAGATATGCAGCCTGACCTTGCAGAAGCAGCTTCCTCTCTTGCAATGTTACAATGAGCATGCCAGGAATCTTTCCCACCGAGTCCACAAAAGCAGAGGGCAGGGGCAGGTCTTCTCCTTTGAAATACACTTACCAGTAAATGACAGAATAGTTTGACAATGCAGAGGCATCCATTGTCAAGGCCAGCCTTGTATTTCATGAAACAATATAAGCTTTTTTCACCCTCAGGCTGAGTAGGCTAAATTAGCCTCCTGCATTCTGTACCACTGCTGTTCAGGTTTGAAAGAGGCATATGTAGGGACGTAACTAGAGATTGCGGTATTCGTACACAAATACGAATATCCCCCCACAGGTGCAGATAATGAGGGTCTGGCCCCCTAGGGCCAGACCAACCACTCAACTCTCCACCACTGCCATGGGCTCTGTGATCCCTTCGTATCACTCCAGAGCTCGCGATGGATTAGCCACTCTTTGACCTGGCAAAGAGGCTCATCATCCCGCCTTCTGCCAGGAGTGGCTAATCTATCGCGAGCTCCAGCATGATAGGAGGAGACTGTGGAGCCCGCAGCACCTGTGGGGGGGATATTCGTATATAAATACAAATACCCCCACCTCTAGACATAACATTAGGTTTTTTTGGGCTACAAATTGCATAATTCTCTATTCTGGGGCTCCCATTTAGGAAACATCTGGCTCACCTGGGAGCAAGGCCTAAGCTGGAAATGTTCATGGCCTAGCTCTACCCAGCTTCCTGTTATTTTTTTAAAGAGAGATGTCCCATTTTGACAGGCAGCTAGGAGGAGCTAGGCCGTGAAAGCTTCCAGCTTAGGCCTTGCTGCCAGGTGAGTCACATTTAGGTATCTATCTGGGAACATGCTGCTGCTTGCCAGTTCACCCAACATTTTCCCTCATTTGTTCTGAATCACGATATGATCTAGTTAGGTGGGTCTTACCAAGATCTAGGGACTGTTTGTTCAGATAACCTTTGTACTTTTTTTTTCAATAATTAGCCAACCTTGAAGTAATTCCAGGCCCTCAACCCAACCTTCAACAGCCCTGATTCTGTGATATCATAAAGTCCCACCTCCACTATCACTTTTGGCTGAGATTTCCAAGAACAGGATCTTGATGATCTGGCAACCTATGTGTGTGAGAGAGAGAACATTTCCACAATACAGCAAACAAAGATATATGTCTGAAGGCCTGTGAGTGACCGCCATTCAGTTTAGACAATAGTGATCTAGATGTAACCAACAGCCACATTTCATGTAAGGTAAATTCCTGTGTAGCTAAATCTAGGGGACCTAATTCATTAATGTGAAAGCAGTTGCTGTTTGTTCTGTTTTCCAGTGTCTCTTTGCTAAGGTTCACAGATCAAATTGCTGAGAATCACAGAAAACATGTCACTTAGCCACTGATTTTGACATGCAATGCATTACTCTGAAAATCTTAGTTTTTCTCAACCACTCTCCCTCAGGTGGCCCTCAGCCATTCACCGCCTATATTCACTGAAACTCATAACTATTTAGATTATTTATAAAAGGATACTGCATGGAGATTTTTTTTTTGAAAGATTCTGAACAATACTTCATATATTTCTTCCTATTATGTGTCCCAGAATTGACTGCATTTATAGTGTTGTGCAAACATTAGGAAGGAGAAAAAAAATCAATCCAGAAGAACTCTGAAACTCTAATTTTGACAATGAAGAAATTAAAAGGTTTCAAGATTTGTATACATCAATCCAAATGGAGACTGCAGCCAAGAAATCAGAAGACAGAGACTAGGAAGGGCAGCAATGAAAGAATTAGAAAAGATCATCAAATGCAAGGACATGACACCTGGCAATGGCCAAGATGATTCACCTGATTATATTTCCATTTGCTTTGTATTGCTATGAAAGCTAGATTGTGGAAAAACCAACAGGAGAAAGAACGACTCATTTGAAATATGGTGTTAAAGGAGAGTATTGCATATACCCTGGACTGCTAGAGTCCCATATTAAATCAAGCCTGAACCTTATTGGAAGCAAAAAATGATGAAAATGAGGCTGCCATGCTCCAGGCATATCATGAGAAAGGAACGCTAGCTGGAAAAGACAGTAATGCTAGGAAAAGTTGAAGGGAACAAGAAACAAGGAGATTCCATAAAGGAAGCCAAGGTCTTGAAACTGCAAGAGCTAAGCAGAGCTGTTGAGGACAAGATGTTCTAGAGGTCACTCATTCATAGAGTCGCCATAATCATAAGAAAATAATCCTTTCCTGATATTTGAGATAGCAAAATGACATATATACCAAGACAGTCACCCTGCTCCAGCATTCAGTTCCATTGATATACTAGCTGGTATTTGTGGGTAAGATTCCCAGTGTGCAGGGGTCCCCAACTCCCAGTCTGTGGCCATGGCAGAACTGAGTCATGGAGACAGATCTCCCACCCCTCTGCATGCACTCCCCCCCCCCCATCTTGCTAGCCAAGATTGTTAATTTATACTCATTGGAGGCAATAAGAATGCAGGAGCAGAAAGATGATAACAGCATGGAAATTTAATCACAAACCTCCCCAATACCCAGCTGCAGCATTGTCCTGTAATAAATGAGACTTTTGACTAGACATGTATAGGATTTTTCTGTAAATAATCTTAGAAAAACATAAGTCATGCAGGGCAATCCCAGGTGGAAGGGGAATCTTAGGTTTGTTACTTGTCCAGTCCCCCACCTTGCACATGACAGCCCTCAAGGCCAGCATGCTGAGCACCAACTACTGAAAAAGAAGATGGTAGACAGAATAATTCAGCTTGTTTGCAGAGCCAACAGGTAATGAAGAGAGTGTGCTAGCCCCATCCTCTTTGACCATTTCTTAAGAATGAATTTATTTATTACAGTTGAGTGACCAGCTTATAAAACATATTTATGGCTAAAATATACAAAATTTAATTTAAAAAGTGTACAACCAGTTCATAACACATATCATGTAGTTAATAATAAAAAATTGTACAACCATTTCATAAAATACATGTGGGTAAAATATACAAAATGCAATTTTAAAAGTGTACAACAGATAATTAATTGTATACTAGCTGTAAAATATGGGGATAATCAAATACAGCATTTTGATAGCTATCCTTTAAACCAGTGGTCCCCAACCTTGAGCTTCCAGATGTTCTTGGACTTCAACTCCCAGAAATCCTGCCCAGCAGAGGTCATGGTGAAGGCTTCTGGGAGTTGTAGTCCAAGAACATCTAGAGGCCCAAGGTTGGTGACCACTGCTTTAAACCATTGGATCATCTAGAGCACTGGTTCTTAACCTTGGGTTACTCAGGAGTTTTGGACTGCAACTCCCAGAAGCCTTCACCACCAGCTGTCCTGACTGGGGTTTCTGGGAGTTGCAGTTCAAAAGCATCCGAGTAAAAAAGGTTAAGAACCACTGATCTAGAGCAAACTGGTTTGGGCAGGATCTTTGAGTTATAGGGAGTCCTTCCTACATATTTGTAAAGATTTGTAAACATTTCCTCCCTTTGGTTGGGCCCACAACATTTCTCTACACCCGACAATAAAACCACCCTCATGCTGAAACCAGTCAACCTGTGAACTCAGGAGACTATAAGGGAGTGCTGTCCCATTGCTGCTGCACAAGATTTTGCTGCAGAGAGTGTATAGTTAGGACATGAAAATCAAATAGTCTGAAGAAAAGAAAACTGAGTAATTTTTCCATGCATACTGGAACTTAGGTTCCACTTTTAAGACATGATTGTTCTACATAAGGGTATTGTGTAAACTTTTACCTAGGTTATTGTCCTTAGAAAGCCAGGGTGGTGTAGCGGATAGAGTATCTGTTCAGGATTTAGAAGACCTGGGTTCCAACTGTAGTTCAGCCATGGAAAATCATTGGGTGTGTGACAATGGTAAAGCAATCCTGAAATATCTCACATACTTTGAAAATTTGATTAAGTTATCATCAATTGGAAGTGATTTGACAGCACATAACAAGAATAAAGCTTATTTACTCAGATATCGGTGCCATATGTTTCTGTGATACTTACTCCCATCTAAGTAGGCTGCAGCCTTAAAGAGTAAACTAAACTAACCAGATGCAGTGGTGAATTTTGTACACCCCCCCCAATAAATCAAAGATTATTTAAGCAGCTGGTGAAATGAGAAAATTCATGCAGTACTGTTTTTTTTTAAAAAAAAACTTGCTGTGGAATATGTAGCTTTGAAGCCATGGGAAGTAATTTTAAGAGGTTGCCTCAGAAAACTGGATTGACAAAAGCACAACTCTTCATAATAAATAGATAGATGAATTGCGCTTTTAAAAAAATAAGACAGATTTTCTTCTTATCTTCCCAGCTGATACATAAGACTAAAATACAGTGGTGCCTCGCTTAACGAGCGCACCGTTTAACGAAGAATCCGTATAGCGATCCCTTTTGGGGGATCGCTATACGGATCTGCCCCAATCGCCGCACTCGCTTTGCGACGATTGGGGCGTCCGGCGGCCATTTTGGAGCCGCCGAACAGCTGATTGGCGGCTCCAAAATGGCCGCCGGACGCGAAAACATCGCTGGAGGGGTAAGTTTGGACGCTTATTGGAACGCATTAAACTAAGTTTAATGCGTTCCAATAGGCTTTCCTTACCCGCACAGCGATGTTTTTGTATAGCGAAGGTTAATCCGGAACGGATTAACCTCGCTATACGGGGCACCACTGTAAAGGCCAATGGGACAAATGAGGGGACAAGAATGAAGAACATGGGGAAAGAGGAGGAAGATGGGAACAGAGAACTCTAACAACAAAACTCTGTCAGCTTAGGAACAGCATATTTGACAGCACACACAACAGGCTTGCTAAATTCTATTAACCTGTTTGTTCAGTAGAAATAATTTCCATATGACAGATGAAGAAAAAATTATTATATTTTTCACACTCATCCATCATCCTGCTAAAGTGAATTTGTGGCCGGGCAAATTTTTATAACAACTTTGCTACATTACTCTTCTTTACACAAAAACCATCATAGTCTTTGTTCATCTCTCTCCCCCCCCCTCTCATTCTCACTCAACAAGCATTTTTTTGTCCAACTCAAATATCTGCAGTATCTCAATTTAATTGTCTCTGTCTATGGGCTATGTTGTCATCTTATTAGTTTTCATAATTCTGCCTTACTTTGGGGAAATACTTTCAGAGGAGTGTCTATTTTGTTTTTTAAAAGAAAGAAAGAAGAACCCCTCCTTCCCCCACTGAAAAATGTGTACATGTCAGTTACATGCAAACTGAAGGCCCCTGGACATGTCCTACAGGACACTTTTAATTAATTATCAAAAATACGTATAATACTCTAGGTGCTGTCACTGGTTATTTTTCCTTTTCTGAAGAGAGTATCTGAGGCTACTTATGCAAGCATGAATGTATGCAGTGTTGTTGGCGAGCTTAGACTCCCAAGGGAGTCGATGAAAAATGATGCCTAGGTTTTTCCCATTGTTTTCACTATTGAAAAATCCTAGCCTAAAGCCCATTATCAGTTGTTGGATGAAATAAGTGATGTAGAAGACTTCAGTTGATTATATCTACCCCCTCCATTAGTTGCCTTTGCAGCATCCGGGAGAGAATAAGAAATGTCCTAAAGAATCCAGTGCCTGCCCAAGAAAATATAGATGCATCTATTGAGGGGGTGGGGAGAAATTTGCCATCTACGGTTGTTGCGTTATTTCTGCAGTAGAATGTGTAAGTTGATACAGACACACGGATGTTGAAATATATACTACTCGAAAGCCAGCAACAAGGCAATAATCTATCCCACTTCCTCTCTACCTCTTGAGCATCCTAATCATTAATTAATTTCCCCCTAGAAATATGTTGTTCACTTGACTGCTGTCTTTTATTATTACTTTCCTAACAATAAATTAGAAATAATTGTCTGAAGAATGTGGGATGGGGGAGAGAGAAAATGAGTTTTTTGTTAAAAAAAAAAACCCACTAAAACCAAGTGAGGAGGGGTGGGAAGGATATATTTCAAAAGGAAAGTTTCCCAGCAAAGGGGAAAGTATGCAATCGAGGGAATACAAATAAGGCAAGCTTGTTGTTACATACCGTCAAGTCACCCCGAACTTATGGCAGCCTTATGAATGAGCAATCTCCAAGCAGGCTAGCAAAGATATTTTCATTACACTTCTTATTTAGTGATGAACAGCTGCATGAGAAGGAAAGAATACATTTATCCCCACCATTTTCATTCTGCCCAGCCCCTCTGCAAATGTTAGTTACATTTTGAGAAGACCAGCTTAATTGTATTTGGCTTCTCTCTCATCTAGTGTTGCCTTCTCCTGAGCTTCAGTCCTTACTTAGTTTTTTATTACAACTGGGAATAAACGGCTTTTGTGAAGCAGAAAAGGAAAATATTGAACAAGAATAGGATTAGGATAGCTTTAGGTATTTTACTTTCCTCATATGCTCAAATGCTGCACATATAACTATTCTGAAAATTGCATTCATTGCTCATTCATTATCTTTCTATGGTCTTTCTATGTTGATGTGTCATATGTTGACCTGAGAGCAGAATTTCATGATCAAGTGAATCACGTGGGGCAACCTTTACTTGTTATAATTACAAGTGAGAGATTTGCTTTTTTTTCTCTCCACGATCTACTGCAGACCTGGGCAAAGTGTGGCCCAAGGGCCACATATGGCCCGCGTGAGCCACTCCTGTCTGGCCCACTGACAGTTTTGAACATCAAAACCATTTAGAGCTTTTTGTCTAAAGTTGATCAGTTGCTTATCTTTAACATACCGCAAAAAATCTCTTTAGTATTTGTGAAGATTAACAAGTTTAAAATAAAAACAATCATAACATCACTGTTTCATTTTATTTTTAAGTAAAGTTGGTTCAGCCCCCGAACACAGTTCAAATTTTTCATGTGGCCCCCCTATAGAAATTAATTGCCCATCAAGCATTAAGATACAGAGATTGTCTCACAAAGGGCAAAACAGGTACAGTATTTTCATCTAGAGAAGTAAAATCGACAAATTTCTTTTACATTCTTAATCCTGATCCCATTCCTGTGTAAATAGGCATTCATCTGTCAGATATACATTGATCTGGATTCCTGCATTGAGCAGGAGGTTGGATCCAATGGCCTTTAAGGTCATTGAATCCAACCCCTGCTACACCTCCATTTTTTATGATTAAATTCTTCAAAAATAATCTAGTTTATGAATGTGAGATATTGTAGTTTTGTATCCATGATTTAGAATGCCAGGAAATGCCCCGAAATTGCTGCACAATATTGTGCCCGCACTGTCAGCAGGAAAAGGGATGCCAAGCTTTACATAGCAAAGGGCAGTCTGAATGTTGACAACATCAATGGCAGCATTGTCAGCAGAAAATGAGGTTCTACAAGACACCCTCTTGTGCTCACTGACTATCAAAAACACCTGTCAAAAAACAGCCCTGACAATTGCTTTGGGTTTGGTTGAGAAGAGATTAACTGATGAAAGAAGGGGTCAGTTTCTGGGATTTTCCTTTATTTAGTGTCACTTTGTGAACGGCATTATAGTTGGTATAAAATATTTTTACAACCGGACACAGAATCCCTTTGACAGCACAAATGCTAATTTGGCCAGGAAGGAGTTAAAAAGTTCTCATCCGGACTTCCGGCTTGACGTCGCGACGAGACAGCAGCAGGAGGACAGAGCTCTGTCCCCCGGGCTGAATTCTGACCCTCTTTGGGACACCATAGGGCAGGGGTTTTAAACTCAATTTACCTGGGGGCCACTAGAGGCAGAGTCTGGGTGAAGCTGGGCCGCATCAGATTTTCTGCCAAGCGGAGCAAGAGCCCGAGGAAGCCGCCCAGGAGTTTCCTTAGCCGACAGACAGGTGGGCCGGCTGGCAGGCGGCAGTTCTGGATGGAGGGTGCAAGAGGTGCTGCCTTGGGAGAGAGCCGGCGAGTGAGGCAACGCTTTTTTAAAACTCTTGACAGCAGAGGATATGTGGGAGCTTTGGGGGGGACAGGCAAGGCGAGGGCCACAAACTATCATCTGGGGGGCCGCAAATGGCCCCCGGGCCGCATGTTTGAGACCCCTGCCATAGGGTGTTGGAACCACCCTGGAGGGGTGGTGAACTGGGGGGGAAGCCTGTTGATCATGGGGGGGCGGCCACCCCCGTTCGATCCAGGAAACTCCCTAATCAGCCAACGGGCAGAAACAAGCAGCTTCAGCTTGCTTGCAAGTCACCGGCAGCCAGCTATGAGAAGCAACTATCAGCATCTGGCATCGCTGTTTACCATCTGGCATCGCTGTTTACCATCGGGTGAGATACGTTTTTTACAACTAATTGCCTATGTACCCCTGGAGACAATTTCTATATATGGAAAAAAAGAATTGCTATCTATCTCACTAACTTATAAAGCGGCAAAAAATCTGGTGAGAGGGATAGCTGAAGAAAATAACCTTTTTAAAATATACTTCAAGAATACTATAATTTGGTGTTATAAGCTTAAGAGATTTTCCTGTAAGCTAAACCTGGACATTGTTTTGACTACTTGAACTTGTTTGTCATGGGTCCCAGGAGAAGTGACCTTGAGCACTTTGCTGTTGCTTAAGTCTGAGAATATGTTTATATCTTCTTGATTTTTTCTTCTTCTTGCGCCTGGCTGGAGAATTAACCCTAAAGTGGACTTTTTAAAAACTGTTCCTTGGGCATTCCTAAATCTGTGGAATTAGGCCATCAGGCCACGGATACAAATATTGCACCCTGGTATTTGGGGGTTCGAATTTGGTTCAGGCCTACTTAGCCAAAGCGGACCTTTTGAAATGACTCAGGGAACTTTGAATATCTTTTTATAGCAGGAACAGAATGGCACAACAAGGACAATTTTGGAATGAAATAAAATCTACTCTCCAAACAATACTAGGATTAGTGAGATCCCATTATCAAGAAGCAAAACTATCCAATCAACATCAGAAGAAGTATAGTCTGCAAGCAACAGGGAACAACGAAGGAGGAAATGAGAATATTCCAGATGATGTACAGTATGCCAATCAAAGCAGGGGCAGGAGAGGAGAGTACTAAGGGAAGATAAAGAGATAACAACAGCAAAATTAACAAACAAAAAAAAAAAGCCTGGAAGGTCCATTGAAGATAGACCAAATACATAAAGAATTACTGGACATAAATCAGATGTATAAAATGGTTTCAGAGGATATGAAAGATGGCAGAATACTTAGAGACACAGAAATACCAAATGAGAAAAGAGAAATCAGAGAGGGAATTACATAGAAAGATGAAAAAAGGGAAAACAAGGAAGGGCCCCTTAATATTGAAAATATGTATATATTTAACATTGGGAACTGTAAAAGGGTATACTTTGTATATTAAAAAGGAGAGTTAAGTTGAAATAAGGGAGCCCTAAGTAGGGTAAAGATGTAATATGGTAGTCTTTTATTTTAAGTAAACTAAACTAGATATAAAGCTGGGTCAGGGATCTGGAACCACTTTCAATAAGAATGTTATCAGAGGACCTTGAGAATATTATATAATATGTGAGTAATATGATAGTAGTCATACTATATACTAAAAGTTGTACATGAAGGGTTTGAATGTTTGAAAGATGTTTGGAACTTAGGGGGACAACCAGGAAGACACTGAGATGTAAAAAACAAATAATTGTAAGCAAGCATGTAACACGATGTTTGACAAGCACAAACAGTGTAGATAGATTGAAAAACTAATAAAATGTTTATTTAAAAAAAGTTCTTATCCTGAGTGTCATCTAACTGAGTCCTGACTGAGAGGATCAAAATTTCAAATTGCCCCAGACCTGCAATTGATTTCCCTTTCAAAGACTTGTGTCATGAGTCTGGTCTCAGAAATTTTGAGATAATGTTGACTGAAAGCACGCAGGGCTGTGAGAAATACAACTGCCCAGTGCTTTTGTAATTTTATATGCCTTATAAAATTATATGCTAAATTCTTGGAAAGACATGGCAAAATATCCCATTCTGAAGGACTGTCACTGCATTATTTTTTTAAGGCAAGCCCGGGGTGTTTTTTGTTTGTTTGTTTGCTTGCTTGCTTGCTTCTTCAAAGAAAACCTCTATTTTGACTATTTTTGTGACCTTTCTTTGCCCTCCAAACATCTCCCTTCTTGGGTTGTGAAGATGCAACAATGTATCTACTTTGGAATGCTCTTGCTGGTAAGCCTGTCCATATATGTTCAATCTTATAACGAAGGGGTTGTTTTACCATTTCAAAAGGCTTTTTTGAGGATCAGTATTTCAGCCCCTGCAGCCTGGATTCTTTCCAAATTTTAAAAAGCAGGTGGTACCAACCATTCTCTTTCAAGAGAAGAAAGATTTGTCTTTTCAATGTATATGAGCTGTTTTAAATATTTATGCTCCCCTATTTCTGAATGGGGGGGGAACAGTTTAATTTTTTTTAAAAAATCTTAACTCAAAAACATTTGACCAAACATTTCCATAGTTGGCACAGAACAAGAGGAGATTGTCTGCTACAACTGTGCCAAATTTGGTGTTGATCTGAAATCCAATTTGAAAGTTATATTTTTGTTTGAGCTGCCCCATTTGTAGAATTACCTTATAGAATGTTGATTTGAGCTGCTGCAGAATAACAGAGATGCACTAACTTGCAGCTGTAATTCTATGATTTGCAGATGGCACAGCAGAGATACAGAGTGCCTCTTCTGAAATTCCAAGAGGTCCCTATGGGATCAATCACAATTGCAGATCAAGTGTTGCAAATCAAGCAGATCTGCCTCTGACAAGATAAAACTTTAACTCTTACTCATATAAATAATCTTTCTTCTCTAGAAAAATCAGATAACACAGAAAACAATGAAAAAAAGTGGGGGTTGTGATGAGAGTCATATAAAAGCTAAGACCCCCTGAATGCAGTTGTGGTAATAGTGATAATGAAGACAGTGATAATAACAATGTTTATTACTAAGATAATGATGATGATTTATATCCCACCTTTAAAATACATTATCATAGCAACTTGCAACTTGCAAATAAAATATTCAGAATAGCATAACATATACAACATAAGTTAAAATAACAATGGTATGAAAGCATCATCTAACTGAAGCAGAAAGCGAGGGGATAGCTTGGCTGAATTTTTAAAAGCAGTATATGCCTATTGCTGGAATAATGTCAGAATGGGTACCAGGTGAGCCTTTCAGGAATCTGACTCTCCTTTCAGTCCCTTTCAACTCAACAACTCTAAAGAAAAAAATCCTGTTGCCTAGCATTGTAAATCACAATAGAGAGGGCCCATTGAATCCATGGTGATTTAATGAGCCATTTCCTTTGTTAGTCCCATTGATTCAAAGGGGCCTACTAAAGCTGTGACTAAGTTGCTAAACTAACTTGTAGATAGAGTAGGCCCACTTGAATTAGTGGAAGATATGTAGAAGTTGACTCACTAAATCTCCATTGATTCAAAGGGCCTACTGTGATGTGACTTGCTACACTAAGCAACCTGGTTTTGGCTGGTGATTGCAAAGCCAGGATGCCACCACTGAAAAGGTCCAGGACCTGTGTGTCACTTCCTGCCCTTTAGGTTTCTAGAGAACCTAGGGTGGGAAATGAGATGAGGAAACATGTGTCAATATAGATTTTATATATATATATACACAAATCCCAAGCCACAAGGGACTTTAAATGTCCAGGCCAGCACTTTGAATTGGGGGCTGGACAATACAGTAGTCAAAGAGTTGTCTGAAAAAGTGCTGGAGGAAATTCCTTTGCTGATGTGCTCTGTTTGTAGGGCTAGCCAGTCGAAGCCTGGTCTGAAGATTGATAAGGAATGTAAGAAAAAGGAATAGGAGTCTAACTTCCCCAACAGTATAAGCCGCCCCTTCCTTCCTTCTTTTCTTCTTGATAGTGCATTTCTACTCTGGGTGAAGTACATAAATGGCTACCCAGAGGGGAGTAGACTGGGAAACAATATGGCTGACAAAACACAAGTACAGCATGTTCACAATATATCTCTGTTCCTAGCTAGCAGTTTATCAGCCATACTTTAACTGCAGCCTTGAGACCATCTTCAGAGGCAGCCCTGTATAGATGTATTACAGCTGTCCAGCCTGATGATTACTGAAGCCACCACTCTTGGCTTTGTAATGAATGCTGTCTAGCTGGTATTAATTTGTCTTTGAAAAATATTCCTATTCTCCAAAAAAGATTTTCAAAGAGCCAATTTTAACACAAATAATGAATGTGCTAGTCTTGTTGTACTCTTTTTCCTGTTTTTGTTGGACTTCCAGGGTATTATCCCAACAGAAAATTTTCCTATGCTTATCTGACTGGCATGCAAAGGAGCAGGTCATTATAAGAAAATGTTCTGAGTCATGCTGGAATTATGTTTTTATGCCTTGTTTTTACTTTTAAGGTTCTATTTTAGGACAATATAACATATGAGGGACATTCACATCTTCTAGGGTTGTTGAAATGGGCTGGTGGGGGTGTGTGGGATAAATATTTGCTGCCCATTTGGTGGTCATCACAACAATAGTAATGAAATCCAATAGTAATTCAAAACTAGAATAATCCAGTGAGTCAGTGGGTATTTGGTGAGTCAACTTCTCCATAAGATCCATTGATTCAATGGACCTACTTTGGTAGTGACTTATTACTGGATTTCAGACAATGACTGCAGACAAATGGTTGAAAATATGGTTATAATTGTATGCCCCAGACAAGTCTCTTCTAGCAAAATACTGCACCACATTTGTACAGAATTATCTCAGGCCATTGGCTGATGACCTCAGGCCCAGTTCCACAGGTTTTGTGAATGCACTCCAGATTTTGGTCTGCTGTATATATAGGAATGATTCAAAGTGCTGGATGTTATCCCTGGAATAGTTCAGCACCTTGGATAACTCCTGTAAGGTACAGATTTAAAAACCCGACATGGATTTACAGCACTCTTAAAATAGGAGTAACTCACCAGTTCCCACACCTCAAGCCTTGGTTCAAACCCAAACCTACATTTGTTTGTGGGACCAGTGAGTCCCCCCCCCCACCTCACCATGAGTGTGGTCTTTTCACATCTCAGACAGCGATGACTGGTTTCCCTACATGCAGTTCACCTGTGGACTGGGGTGTTGGTGATGGGGAAGCAGACTATGTCCTTGAGGACGCAAGTGTAGCCATGACAGGACTTGGCCTTAAGGAGGAGGGGGAAACGGGAGAGGAGGATTGTTGGGCGGACACTGTGGACTGGGAGGTAGCTGAGGCCCAAGAGAAGTCGAAGGCTGGGTGGAAGACTGTTGGCAGATGTGAACCTGAGACCAGCTATTGGGCCAAGCTGCTTGTGCCAGCAAAGAAAGCCACATGGTCTGTTGGGACCAAGCCAGGTGCTGGAAGGCAATGAAACTATTGTCCAGCTCACTGCCGGAAGAAGGAGCAAGAGCAAACCACCTCATTGGAGAAACCCCATGGTCAGCCTACCTCTTGGTACCAAGAAAGTCGCCACACACACCCCCTGCTCTTCCCCATCCTGTGCCCTGCTACACAGGAGATGCCAGCCAGGTCCACACAGAGTTCAACTGCACTTTGCGGGAGGATTACTGCACCTGTCAGCTAGCAGGTGCCAGTGGGGACTATGGAGGTATGGCAGGAAAAGGAGCCTTTGCCACCAGCCTCCAGGGACACTTGACCATGTACATCCAGCAACCTAGCTGACTGTGTGCATCTAGCACCTGGCCCACATGCAAGGGGTCCTGGATTTTGTTGAAGGGGTGGAACTCCCTTCTTCTCCTCTACATAAGAGACTGTACAAAGGCAGTCTCTTATGTAGTGCTTCAAAGACTACGAGTGAAGTCAGTTTTCTAATGCTCTGAGTTACCGATTTTATGTTAGTGGCCTGACTGGCCCTTAAAAAGTTCTATTGCTCAGTAAAAGAACCTGTTCCAGCAATTACTCTGTGTCATCATGGAAGGGGCCACAGGTATCATTCACACTGTTGTTGTTGTTGTTGTTGTTGTTGTTGTTGTTGTTGTTGTTGTTGTTGTTGTTGTTGTTGTTGTTGTTGTTGTTGTTGTTGCTTTAACTTTTCCTTACCATGTATTGCAGCTAGTTCATTAACTCCAATAGAACTGAAAGTCAGACGTCAGAACAGCATGCCTCATCATGAAGGAATCAGTGTTCATTGATCACTTGCATCCTATATGCATTTGGCTCAGTAACTTGCCCAGAAAATGAAGGAGGAAGAATTTCATTACAGATCGCAATTGATAGAATTTGTGTTGTCTAGGGCATCCTTTACTCCCCTGGTCTTTGCTTTAGAGATACTCAGAGGGTGTCATTTCTTGCTTACATTTGGTACACCTGGTCTTCCTTGTAAGTTGGCACTGGCCAACTGCCCAGCTTGCCACCATCTGCTGCTGTTGTCAGTAGCGACTCATCATTAAGAGTGCGAGGAAGCTGCCATCCCTCCCACTCCATCTGCCTTTCCTAGGCCTGTGCCTAAGAAGCACAGGAAGCTTAAGCTCTGTAGCTTTCCAGCTTGAATTTAAAATTGCTCAGGAATAGACCATTTATTTATTTATTTATTTATTTATTTATTTATTTATTTATTTATTTATTTATTTATTTATTTACCCTTCCTACATGATTTGTTTAACAAAATGTAACAAGAAAGCCAAGCACCTTTAGAAATCAGAAGCAGAATGGCCAAGTAATTTGATTTGGATTTGAAGTGTGTTCCTTTCAGCCTGATCTTGGCTGAGAGCCATCCAAATGGAATATTATGGAAACTGAAGAACTGTGAATTCTTAGTATATCTCGTAAATCTCCACATCCCACCCAGACTATATGTGTGCCCCAACTGTGTCTAACTACAGGATTTACAGGATATCAGTTATTTAATATGTCTGTAGGAAACTGGACTTTGTTTGGTAAGTTTTGGTATGAATTTTATTATTATTATTATTAAGAGTAACAATCTTCTTCACCCATAATTTTAATGTACATTATTTTTTTCCTGTGTTTTTAGTTTTCATAAAATGTGCATGAACATCTATGCAATGTGCCTGGCAGTCCTGCCTCATTTTAGTCCCACATGGAAATCAGGGACACTACCATAACTAACTGATGAGGTGTCAGCTGCATGTTGATCACCTTGCTGGTCATGCGTCCGGCTGTGCACCCAGCATGTGGTCACCATTTCAACAATCAGCTGCACTTAGCCATGACAGCTTCTGTGATTTCTGTTCTGTGCATAGTAACAACAACTAGGATTTTGATGTATTCGCGAAGGCTTTCACAGTCGGGATCTAATGGTTGTTGTGGGTTTTTCGGGCTCTTTGGCCATGTTCTGAAGGTTGTACTTCTTAAAGTTTTGCCAGTCTCTGTGGCCGGCATCTTCAGAGGAGAGGAGTGGCATTCTGTGCTCTGGTGCAGTTTGTTTGAGAGTTGATTATTTATGGCTGTGAGATCAGCTTTTTTCCTTTTGCAAGACAGAAGCTCTCCCACCCAGACTATATGGACTCCCCAAAATCCACAAGGACTCAATGCCACTCAGGCCCATTGTAAGTGCCATTGGCTCCCGAACATATGAATTAGCCAAACACCTAGCGATCCTCCTACAGACCCACATTGGACAAACCTCATCCTACATCAAAGACTCAGGACATTTCATAAGCAAGATCAGCACCCTAAAACTCAACCCTGGGGACAGATTGATCAGTTTTGGCATAATATCCTTGTTCACTAAGATACCGATAAAGGACACCCTGACACTCATCCAGCAGATCTTTCCAGAAAACATCAAGGCCCTTTTCCAACACTGCCTGACGACCAGCTATTTTCAGTAGGATAATGAATTCTATGAACAGAGAGATGGAGTGGCCATGGGGAGCCGCCTCAGCCCAGTTATAGCAAACTTCTACATGGAGCATTTTGAAAAACTGGCCCTGGCTTCGGCACCCTTCACACCCACAGTCTGGTTCTGATATGTGGATGACACCTTCGCAATTTGGACCCACGGTGAAGAAAAATTGGAAGAATTTCTAAACCATCTCAACAGCATCCACCCAAATATACAATTCACCATGGAAAAAGAAATAGAGGGCCAATTCCCATTCTTAAATGTCATGGTCATACACAAAACTGACCTCCTATTTGGACACAAGGGCTACAGAAAACCCACCAACACAGACTGGTACCTACATAAAACTTCCAACCACCACTCACAGCAAAAAAGAGGCATAATCAAAACACTGGTAGACCATGCAAATCGGAATTCTGAAGCCCAGTTTCTCAGCACTGACTATTCAAGCCCACCACAAAAATACAACAAATGTTCCGGTCAGCATACCTTGCAGTTGTGGCCAGGTATATATTGGAACCACAAAACGAAGCATCCACACCAGAATCAAAGAACATGAGAGACACTGCAGACTAAAACAACCAGAAAAATTGGCAGTAGCTGAACATGCCCTAAAACAAGCTGGACATGAAATTCTATTTCAAAATACAGTGGTGCCTCGCACAACGAGCGCACCGTAGAGCGATGAATCCGGAACGGATTAACCTCGCTGTGCGGGGCACCACTGTACTGAAATATTGGACAACACATCAATCATTATGTTAGATTGCACAGGGAAGCCATTGAAATCCACAAACATCAGCAGAACTTCAACAAAGAAGAAAGTTTGAAACTCAACAGAACTTGGCTCCCAGCACTGAAAAATACAGCGTGCAAAAGGTCAACGAACTCTACCCAGCCACAAGGACCGGGGATCACTACACACAAAAGACCAGCTAACACCACCCATCAATCACAGTGATAGATAATCTCTCCTCCTTATCACAACAATACACCCACAACAAAAACACACTGATCACCATAATCACCCGTCTCCTGAAAAGGAAAAAAGCTGATCTCACAGCCATAAATACTCAACTCCCAAACAAACTGCACCAGAGCACAGAGTGCCACTCCTGTCCTCTGAAGATGCCGGCCACAGAGACTGGCGAAACGTTAGGAAGAACAACCTTCAGAACACGGCCAAAGAGCCGGAAAAACCCGCAACAACCAACAACAAGGATTCTGGCTTATATGTCTACTCAGAAATAAGTACCCAAATACATAAGAAAAGAGAAATGTGCCTTATACTGAGTCAGACAATTGTTCCATCTAGCCCAGTGCTATTGGCACTAACTGAGCTACACAGGGCTTCAAGCATTTCAACCAAGATCCAGGAGATGTCAAGGATTGAGGGTTTAATGAGAAGTTTAATAAGTGATCATGCAAATACAGCTCTTCTGATGATTAAGTTCACATTTCTAAACATCTGGATAGGCTGAGGTCTGAGAGAGGTAATCATGTACTTTACAGAAGTAGTATGGTTCCTTTTCTGCCTCGATCAATATCATAGGCTGAAAACAATTTATTTCCCCCAATCCATATGAAAGACCATCAGAGGGGTTCTTCTGTCACGTTTTCAAAATTCGTAAGTGACATTTGTTCAAAGGGAGAATATCAAAGACTTCTTTCTAAGCCCTCAGAAAGGGCTAAACTTCAAGAATAATTTTGAACTTTTTGTCAAGCCTTGAAGTGGGCCCAGGAGTTCTGTACACTTAAAACTGACTTCTATAGTTCAGAAAGATTGTGACAATTTAACATGATAATAAAAATGTCTTACAACCTCAAAGATTAAATAAAACACTTCTCCTTTCTCTCTTGGCCTGCAACAAATATAAAACCTCATGCATTGTGTTGTGTAATCAGAAGCACTGTATTCTGCTCTGAAGGTTCACATTTAATAAAGAAGCTTGTATTTGTAGACTGTGGGCAGCAATGAGGAAAGTTACTTTTTGAGTCAATGACTCTCAGAATCCCACTAGCTGTAAGATGCTGAGAATTATAGTCCCAAAAACATTTTTTTTCTTCCTATTTCAGAAAAAATAAATAGAAAATGACATGTGATCCTTACATAAGACAAATGCAAGAGCAGGTGATACCTTTATCAGACCACTAAAAAAAATCAAACAGCTTTCAATGTTAATGCATCTTTGTTAGGCTGTGCACCAACATTTTCATAAAATCAGAGAATAATTTTGGAAGGGGCCTATAAGGCCATTGAGTCCTTGTTCAATGCAGGAATCCAGATCAAAGCCAATCTGACAGATAGTTGTCCAATTTTCTCTTGAATGCCTCCAGCATTGGAGGACTTGCCATTTCCCCAGGGAATCGATTCCATTGCCATACTGCTCTAACAATTAAAAAGTTTTTCCTGATATTCAGCCTAAATTTGGCTTCCTGTATTATGAGCTCATTTTTTGTATCTTGCATTCTGAGATGATTGAGAAGAGATCCTGCCACTCCTTTGTATGACTACCTTTTAAATATTTGAAAAGTGCTATCATCTCTCCCCTCAGCCTTCTTTTCTCAAGGCTAAATATGCCCAGTTCTTTCAGTTTTTCTTCATAGGGCTTGGTTTCCTGTCCCCTGATCATTCTTGTTGCCCTCCTCTGAACCTGTTCCAGTTTATTAGCACCCTTCTTAAAATGGACACAATGCTCTAGAGCACTGGTCCCCAACCTTGGACTACAACTCCCAGAAGCCTTCTGGTGTCCTCTGCTGTCCAGGATTTCTGGGAGTTGAAGTCCAAGAACATCTGGAGGCCCAAGGTTGGGGACCACTGCTCTAGAGGCCTAACCAATAGTGCAGAGAAAAAAAAATGAAAGTCCTAAAAATTCATAGCAAAAGATTGTGCCAGATCTGCTTCTTAAGGTGAGTTCAAATGCAAATGGCAAAGGTTCAGGGAATGAGTGGTTTCCAAACTCTGCTCCAGGGAGCAGTTGGCTAGATTTCTCTTCCCAACCCTTCCAATAAAGAACTGCCAAATGATCTGCTTTTACCTCCCTTCTCACTTTCCTTCTTTTGAAAAGATTCCTATTTGTCTGGAGGTGGTGGGCAGAGGAATATTACAGAAAAGTGGCAATCCCACAACTGTGCATCCAGCATGTGGTCAACACTCAAAGATACAGGACTGATGTAAGCAACAAACACAATACCTGTAAACAAGGAAAAGAGAAATACTGAAATACTGGACAACACCAGCAATCATTACGTCAGACTGCACAGGGAAGCCATTGAAATCCACAAACATCAGCAGAACTTCAACAAAGAAGAAAGTTTGAAACTCAACAAAACTTGGCTTCCAGCTCCGAAAAATACTGCGTGCAAATGGTCAATTACCTCTACCCAGCCCCAAGGACCAGGGATCACTACACACAAAAGACCAGCTAATGACACCCATCAATCACAGTGACAGATAATCTCTCCTCCTTATCACGACAAGACACCCACAACAAGACACACTAATCACCCATCTCCTGAATAGGACAAAAGCCCATCTCACAGCCATAAATGCTCCACTCCCAAGCAAACTACACCAGAGCACAGAGTGCTGTCCTCTGAAGATGCCGGCCACAGAGACTGACGAAACATTAATAAGAACAACCTTCAGAACATGGCCAAAGAGCCCGAAAAACCCACAACTACCGCAAGGAAAAGAGACTTTTGCATTTATCATTTGGGGCTTTGACGTTCTAGGGGACTTTTCTGTCTGCACATAACAAAGAGTTATGTGGGATGCCCGTAGAGGAGTAACAATGTAAAGTGATAACTCCACAATTCTGTACATACGTATCTGGTCTCAAGCAGAGTTAGGGAGAATTTTGATCATTTTATATATTGTTACAAACTTAACAAATGTGCACTTCCAGAATCAATACAAGAATTGAAACTTAAATTAACTTCTACTATTCTCCCATCTCCAGACTTTGCAATGCCATTTTTTGAATCAAAAATACATGAAAAGCAGGGAGTGGGAAATATGGGGAGAAACACACAGAAAATGCAAATATTACTAGAGGAAAAGATCAAGTGATTATGTCCAGGGAAATATTTTGTAAATATGGTAGGCAAAAGAGCATATTAGATGAATGTGTGCCAAAGGGCAAACATTCAAATGAAATCTGATTAAGTGAATATATATATTCTCTTAGGTTTTCCTCTATCCTCTGACACCTTCCCAGTGATTGTGCAAAATTAAACATATACATACACTGGGGTTTTTTAATGGAGAAAACAGTTTGGACAAAGCTTGAACACTCAGATTCTATTTGTTTTATTTATTAAAAATCTTTCTTAGTCGCCTTTTCACTTGCATCCTAGACTCATTACTGATTTGTTACATTCCATTGACATGCTTTATTAATGGTTGCTCATATTATATTTCAGTAAATGAAAAGATGGCTTTTTAATGTTTTATGTGCCATATTTCACATTGCAAGGTCTTTAATTTATTATAATATTTATGGTTTTTAATTTTTTTATCTCGCAGCATTACATGTTGTTGTTAAAAACAAAATAGCAACAGCAACAGCAAAATAAACTATACAGCATGCAAAAAGGCTGCCACACATGTGGCATACTGCCAAGAGATGAGAAGCAAAGTGATATTTGTATTACAATGCTTAGGCCTGAACCCCTTGGAACCAGTATTTCTACCTATTTTCTACAGTTTTAAATTTCACTGAAAATGTACCCTTGGCTGTTAGAAAACAAGGAAAACAATAAAGGTGTAGAAATAGTAAATGACAGATATGCAGATGACACCACTCTGATGGCAGAAAGTGAGGAGGAATTAAAGAACCTCTTAATGAGGGTGAAAGAGAAGAGCACAAAAAACATCTGAAGCTCAACATCAAAAAAACTAAGATCATGGCCACTGGTCCCATCACCTCCTGGGAAACAGAAGAGGAAGATATGGAGGGATTGACAGATTCTACTTTCTTGATCACTGCAGATGGTGACAGCAGCCACCAAATTAAAAGACGCCTGCTTGGGAGGAAAGCGATAGCAAACCTAGACAGCATCTTAAAAAGCAGAGACATCACCTTGCCGTCAAAGGTCCGTATAGTCAAAGCTATGGTTTTTCCAGTAACGATGTATGGAAGTGAGAGCTGGACCATAAAGAAGGCTGAGCGCCAAAGAATTGATGCTTTTGAATTGTGGTGCTAGAGGAGACTCATGAGAGTCCCCTGGATTGCAAGGAGAACAAACCTATCCATTTTGAAGGAAATCAACCCTGAGTGCTCACTGGAAGGACAGATCCTGAAGCTAAGGCTCCAATACTTTGGCCACCTCATGAGAAAAGAAGACTCCCTGGAAAAGACCTTGATGTTAGGAAAGTGTGAAGGCAAGAGGAGAAGGGGACGACAGAGGATGAGATGGCTGGACAGTGTCTGCGAAGCAACCAACATGAATTTGACCCAACTCCGGGAGACAGTGGAAGACAGGAGGGCCTAGCATGCTCTGGTCCATGGGGTCATGAAGAGTCGGACATGACATAACAACTAAACAACAAAATAGTAAATGACAATATTTTAAAAAAGAAATTATATTCTTTTTCTGGAGAAGGTACTTTGAAGGAGTTTAAGGGTGAAATGTGGCATCTTTTCAAAATCAGGTGAGGAATTCTGACGATAGATTTTGTATTCAAAAATATATTTTCCAGGAGTGTGAAATGGACCTAGTATAACAGCTATGTCTCAGTAGAGTAAACATCAGTGACTATAGAGTTTTTGTTAGGGGTGTGCACTAGCACCAAAATTTGGATTTGGAATTAGAACCCTTTGGATTCAGAATTTAGAACTGCAAACATTCAGAATTTCTGGATATCTGGAAATGTTACCACGGTCAGCCTCCTTTAAAAGGTTATCAAGTAGCATGACCAGTGCCATCTCAGTATCATGCCATGGCCTGAACCTAGACTGGAATGGATTTAAGGAGTCAGTTTCTTCCAGAAATGCTTGGAGCTGGTCTGCCACCCCCCTCTCAACTGACTTGCCCATGAATGGAATATTTGCAACAGGCTTTAAAGTTGTTCAGATTGCCTGTCACTTTTTCCCCCCAGAATGGGAGCAATAATAGTTTCCATCAGGCAGGAAGGCAGAACTCCCTCCTGCAAAGAGGAATTCATGATATAAGTGATCCATTCCACTGTCATTTCCTTGTTCACTTTTAGTAGCCAAGCTGGGCAAGGGTCGAGGGTGAAACTGGTGGTCCTGCAAGAAGCATGCGCCACAGCAACCTCTTCTGATGTTATTGGCCAAAATCAATCCAATACAACAGGACAAGATGGTGCATTGGACAATTTAACCTTATCTACTGAACCAATAGGAGGATCCAGATCCTTATGGATTGCCTCAATCTTCTGTCTAAAATGAGCCACAAAATGATTGCATATAGAAACATCTACTGACTGCAGCCCATTCAGTTGTCCAGACTCAATGAGGTTTTGAACCACTCAGTGGGGTTCCAGTTCTTGATTGGATACCTCACTGATTTGGTTGATGTACACTCTCATCACAGCTCTAATCATGATAGCATACCTGTTTGACAGTTTCTTTACTGTGACCAGTTTTTCCACTGAAGGTATCCACCTCCAATTACAATCTTCTCCTCTGTTGCTTCATTACCCTCTCATCTGTGAACCACAGAGAGGGATGAGCTCAATATTGGAGAGTGTTTGGGTGTGATCATGTCAACTGCCTGAGCCACCTAAGTATACCACACAGCAACCTGGACTTCAACAGAAGCACCAACCAGATCAGCTGGAAACCATCCCAGAGCATCTGGAAACCCTTTAAATCCAGTAGCCCGAGAGGGTGGACCATCCTAACAGGTCCAGTCTCCCTGCAGAGAGGGAATGCCACCATCAAGCCAATTTTCAAAAGGTGGTAGTCCAACTATGAAAATGGGGACATCTCCAAATCTGTCACCAAATCTAGGACAGCATTTCCCTTCCCCATCAAGAAAAACAGGTCCAGCATATGCCCTGCCATATATGGGCTGTCTTTCCCTCTCTCTCTCCTCTCAGTAGAAGCTGCTGCAGAGGGTGCAGACAGTATTCCTGCAGCTTTCCCAAGTGGCTACTTCTACCACACCCACGTTTAACATTGCCTGCAGACTCTGTCCAAAGAAGAACAGCATGTAATTATGCTACAGCAGGATACAGACCCTTCCAATAAAAAATCATACATGCACACACAAAAAGTAAACAAAGTACAATGAGATGTAGAGAATGTAAATATAAGTTGACAGTTCCAAAAAGGATACAGAGTAAACTGCTGCAGTGCAGGTTTGCACCAGAGCATACATTAACAGCAAATGCTCAGGGGATTGATTAGCAGCTATGCCCACTTTTCAATTGGAAAGAACCAATATTAAATAATATTTTTGTGTGTCTGTGTCTGCTTCTAAATTTCATTGGTGCAGACCAACATCATTTACAGGTTTTGATCTCCCCCCCCCCGGCCCCTTACCTTGGGAAATCAATGGCAACTCCAAACAGGAGACACTTGAGTTTTCTGGCCCCCACTACCCTTGATGCCAGAATGTCCTTGTTTCATTTTTCAAGAAATCACTCCAGGATGCCTGTAAATATATTTCAGTTTTACTTCTTCCTCTGGCAAGGAGAAACCTATCCCTTTGATTTCTAATCTATAGGAGTAAATGGGACTCCAAAAATAAGGCATCATTATTACAGAAATTCTGAACTATCAAATTTGGATTTAGATATACCAAAAACTATCCAAATATGGCATTATTCAATGAATGATGAATTTATTCCAAATCCAAATGCACATTTCCAGTTTTTGTGTTCAATTTCTCTTCCCCCCCCCCCCACGCGCACATCTTCATAACCATGGTTAAGTTCTATTACCATTTTACCATCTTTTGGGGTTGGGTGTCATTTCACCATTTTTTATTCAAAGGCTAGATCCCATCTAAAAGTTTTGGTGTCAATTGTCTGGCCTCAGAAAACACAACCAGCAGCAGAGGTGCTTTTCCAGTGATAAATGTGTTTTGATGCCAAGAGGAATCTGCGGAAAGGTTAATATAGACTGGGTTGCTTCATTGAGGATATCAGAAAGGAAGAATGAACAGACATCCCATCAGAACAAGCATGTGGCAGAACTGGAAATGACAGCCAGAGCATCAGCTGCTCTCCGTTTTGCCAGGCGGCTCCAGCAGAAATGTTCGAGGCAGCAGGGCGACAGGCAGAACGTGTATGCAAATTGCCCAATTAGGTGTAACCTGCTATTGATGGAACATTTGCAAAGGCAACAAAATATGAGAGGAAAAAAACCCTCCACACACATTCTGTTATCCCACAATGTCAATTTAAAATTTGTCCCAGATTATAAATATAGAAGGCTTTTTTGTTAGTTTGTATGCTAAGAATTATCGGGTTCCCATGAAATATGCAGTTCTAAAAATGCCAGGTACCCTGTATACATAATAATAAGGGTGTGACAAGCAGGAGCTCTGGGAGGGAATAAATACTTCCCCACGGCTCCAGTCACATACAAAAGGTCAAGGTTTCCATATACCTAAGGCAGACGTCAGTATCCTATGTTAACCCTCTGGGATCTGAACTTTAAAGGAGCCAAGTGCCTCCTAGAGCATGCTGAGCACACTGAATTCATGTTGATTATAGTGGGATGCCACTGGGACTCAAAAACACACATACATCTCATTCTATCAACTGCCAAAGTAGAAAGTCTATTTTTTTCACATTCTTATTTTCTTTTTCGCCTTGCTTGGCAAAGTAAAATATTTTATAGAAGTATAATGTGCAAGGGACTCATACAGGGCCAGCATCAAGACCATCCATCATTAGGTGGATGCCACTACTCCAGTGCTTTGCCAAGGACCATTGCTAATGAAACCACTCCCAGTTTTCCCCCCCAAGGATGCTGTAGTTGGGGGGGGGGTCAGATTCATTGGGATACAGCATCATGGAGATGTTCTGTATGGTTTTGGTGGAATAAACAATAATTTGTTGAGTTTATACCAGAGGGTGATTCATACAACCATGACCCTCGAGACTTCTGACATTCTTCTCCTCATAGAGGACCTTGGGGTTCATATCATGCCACTGAAGCAATGGGTGGAAACCAGCCAGGTTCTAATTATACCTGCAAATCTCTCTGAGGGCAAAAGTTCTGCCTCACTTGGTTATGGTTGGTCCCTGTTCCTCACAAGTGAGAATGATGCTTATTGGGACAAGCATCCTAACTGAATTTTTAAAAGCCACATCTTAGAAAACCAATTTTCTTTAAGAAATGATGGAAATCACTGCAAAGAACAATCTCTTCTGTAGCCACTTCTTTGCTATGGCTTTTCTTCTGGAGTTTTTTTTTTTGTGAGAAGATGTGCTAATTTAAAGATTACAGGAAGTTTCAAACCAGTCAGGACTAGAGATGGGGACAAATAAAAAAATGGCAATTCGTTTTGAACCGTTATTCATCAAGGTTAACGGATCAACGAATACGAATATACGAATATTCTTCAATGACTTGTCGAATCAATCTGTTGATTCATCTGCACTTTGAATGGCTATTACACTGACCCCCCCAAAAAAACACATTTGCAGGGAAGCTTCCTCAGACGCTTTTCCACAAACCCTGAAAGTTTGGTGAACATTGGATCATGGATCCCCGAGTTATATAGTCACAAAGAGGACCCCCCCAGGAAAGCTCCCCCGGGGTATTTAGAGAATCCAGAATCAGGAGCTTCCTACATCTTTCCCCAACATGTCTGCCAACTTTGGTGAACATTGGATATTGGACATCCGAGTTATTCACCTACAAATTGGGTCCCCACAGGAGAGTTTACCACACAGCACAGAAGCCCATTCTGCCTACCAGCCACTGATCAGCTGATTAGAAGCCCATAGGCAGCCAAACCCCCCCAGCCAGCCACGTCAACAGCCTACCCCCACACCCCCTCCCTTTCCCTACCCTAGCTCCCACCCCACTTCCACCAACACACCCTTACCTTAATAGCTGCTTCAAAGGTCTCCATCAGGCCTCCGCAGCCACAGCATGTAAAAAGGGAGATTTGCTGCCCTTTGCAAAGATGGCGGCTGCGGCATCATTTAGGGTAGGGAAGCTGCAGCTGCCATCTTTGCAAAGGACAGCCCAGATTCCCTTAAGACAGGCTAATGGAATCCAGGCTGTCCTTTGCAAAGATGGCAGCTGCAGCTTCCCTATGCTAAATGAATGGTGTTTTTTTTTAATACGAAGGATGAATAAAAATGGATAAATATTCACCCCTTCATATTCATGGGGGTCTCTGGAACCCCCAAATATGGACTGATGAATATTTCACAAATATTCATCAGAAGATCCAATCCATTTTTATATTTGTTCCCATCTCTAGTCATGACTATGACTGCTTCTGTACTTCCCTGCCTCCTGAACTGTCTCCATCTTATTTGTTCACAAGCTTAAACTCTTGCCTCAGGCATTTTGGACTACAAAACCCATGATTCCATGGCATACTGACACAGAGGCTGTGACTTTAATTGCAGGAATGAACTGGATAGTGTTGTGGTACTACTTCCACCCCAAAACAAACTGAGACAAAATAAACCATGTCTTGCAAGGGGACAAAATATGCATGTGGGGGAGAGAGAGAAAGAGACAAAGTGACAGAGAGTGTTGAAAATGTTACTGTACTATCCGGGATTTTGACAAAGCTGCATGGATAGCAGGAAAACTACTTGTAACATTAATACAGAATGAGAACCTATCTTCCCTTTAGATGACAAATCACACTTCCTGTACCCATGAACAAACTGAAATGGCATTTCTTTTCTTACCTAATCTGGTCCAGATTTTGTGGGGCAGTTTACTGATCAAACCTAAGTACGGAAATGGTATATCAGGGAAAGGTACACACAAAATTTGGTATTTTAGTAGAAATAGTGTACAATGATTGGAGAAATTGCTTGCAAACATGTCTTAGACAGTATTGCCTACTTTTAAGTGACTGCTAAAACCCAGGTTTTTTAGACAGGCCTTTCCGGACCTTTAACATCCTAATACAGTAGTGCTTCTAACACTTATATCATCAATCCTGCCACCTTGCTTTTTTATCATTTTAATTATTAGTAGTACAATTCTGTTGTGTGTAGATATTTAATTCTGATTTATTATGTTTGTTTTAATTGTTGTTTAATGATATGTTGTTCAATAGTGTAAGCTGCCCAGAGTGGCCGTGACAGCCAGGTGGGCAGTATAAAAATCAAATAAATAATATAAATAAATAATAAATATTGCTCTTAGAAATGTTTATAAATTTGCATGTCTCTTTTTCCCTTTCCTTTCCTTTTTTCCTCTCTGGGGTGGTGGGATTACACCTCGGAGCTGTATTTTCACCATTGGCACATTCACTGGTTATGTGGCCAACAGCTTCACCAGCTAATGTGATAGAATTAGAGATGGGTACAAACTGCTGGTTCGGCAGTTCGTGCCAGGTCATTTATTGGCTGAATAGGTGTTTCGAAGCCCATCCTCCTATGGAAGGGACCAGCTGAGAGCACTTACAGGCAGCAGTTTGACTTCCCTGCCCTGCATCCTCTGAGTGGGCACCCCCCCCCACAGGAGGCAAGGCTTTGAAGCACCAGACACCTATTTGGCTGATAAGTGAACCATCCTGAATGGTTCATACCAATGGTCCATACCAATCTATAGATGGTATAACTCCATTGGCTTTTTAAAAGCATGGTCCATCTGAAACCTGTTTATATAAACCAAGCTCACATGCTGAGAAAAATAGATGGCTTATTCCTCTTTGTTTCTTCTCGTCCCCTTCCTGATAAACAAATAACCAACTCTGAGAAGTTCCTTCATGTTTTTCATTTTTACTCTGTAGCTGTTCATGTAGCAAAACATCCTATCATTTAATGACTGTACAACTGAAACTGTGGATTTTCTAGCATTACTCATCTTGTGGAGGGCCATCGTGCACAGAGGAGTGTTTCCCCCCCCTCAGAAAGTTGTCTTCCCCACGTAAATGGGGTCAGGGGACAAGGCTAGGACACACTCTCTGATTAACACCCAATTAGAAACCTTAATAGGGCTAATGAGACTGGTGTAAGTGCAATGCAATAAATCTGAGCTAACCTCACCGTGGAAAAGTATTCCTGGCCAGCTTAAAGGCAAATGCAACATACTCTGAAACCAAGTAGGTTAAGTGATTGGTGCTTTCTAGAAGATTGTGTGCAGCACGCATTTAAGTGTGCATTTATTTTCAATTTGTTAAATCATGTTCCTTTATTGGGTAAATTGAATGGCTTAGATATCGCGTCATCTGTAATTAATTGGTATGCTTGCTACTTAAGAGGGCACATACAAGTTGTGTTATTAAATGGTGTCATGTCAGATTTAATGGATGTCATTATTGGAGTACCTGAGGGATCTATCCTTGGACCATTGTTATTTACAATCTTTATAAATGAACTGACAAGTCGGCATACTGAGTGCAGCATTCATTTTCATGCTGATGACACAATCCTGTGCAGGCACTTCTAGTCATTAACTGAACTTGGAGCTGACCCACTTCAGGATTTTATACATCCAGCATTACTTGGGTGTCAAGTGCTAATGAAAGACAAGACAATGGTAGGATCAGCATCTGCCCTTCAAAATTTCAGGCCTCTTAGTTTCAGAGAGAACTTCCTCATTGCTTTTGAGCCAGGTTGTTCTTATTTGTTAGATGTAGGAATGCATGATGTTCTGCTTATGTTCTTCAGCCAAACTCTAAGCATCGAACAACTGTTGATCAACTTTTGTGGCTAAGAGTAATGGCAGCAGCAGCAAATTACCTCTGACCGTGGCTTCCTTTGGGGATTTCAGGATACCCATGACTTTTGTTGCATTGTGTACAAGTCGCAAGCACCTCAAAATCACATTTAATCAGTGGCAATTTGCCATTAGTCAGTGGCAATTTGCTGCTGCTGCTGGTTTTATTTCTGTTGCAGACATGGAACTGCATGACAAGATTTCAGCCAGAGTCTATGTCCAGACACAGTAAACTCTGAAACTCAGAGATAAAATCTGTTTCTTTTGCTATTATTCTTGTTTATTTTTGTAAAATTGCAGTGTGTTTGGTTTCCCTTTATTGAGGACATGATGCTACTGTATATACTACCCAGTAGAACAGACTGCAAGGCCCAGTGTGCTAAAGCAGTCTGAATTCTGGGCTTGCTAACTGGGAAACTATGGCTCTAATATGTACATTCAGCTATGAAGCTCACTGGAGCTTGAGGGTCAGTCACTTATGCCTCTTAGCTGAGAGATGTGAAGAAATCTGACTAAAATCTTGTTGCCTGTCTAAGCAGGCTGCTTTAACATGGCAAGACAGCCTATCAACAATTCTGCAACTCCTGTAAGAGTACTTGCCTCCACTATGTGAACGAGATATTGAGAACTGCCCCATTGTTTTTCATGTATGATGCCAAAGGTGGCACTATGAAGTTGGTGCCTTTTTCCCACAACACAAAAAGACAGGCTGATTGATTGAAAGGACATAAACAACCCATCCAATGTTAGTTCTATTCTCACTTAACCAAAATAGCAACATGTTATCTAGTGTGGCACAGAGTATTATTGGCAATAATAAATTGGACTTAAAATTGATTGTCTTTTCCCCCCAGAAAAGCAATATACTTGGTTGGTTATATATGTGGATGAGAAACAGTCACTGTCTGAATCTTTGCAGAATTAGTAAGATGCACTAGAGTAGACCCATTGAATCTATGGGGATATAATAAATCAATTCCTCTGTAGGTTCCATTGATTCAAATAGACCTATTCTAACTGCAACTTACTATGCTAAACTAATTACAATTAGAGTAGACCTATCTCAGTCAATGAAACTTGGAGAAATCTGGTTCTGTGGGCCTACTCTGCTGCAATGTATTGTGCCAAAACAACAAGATTTTGGCCAATGTTTGTTATATATTAGAAAACAAAACAGCTTTTTTGCTTTCAAACCTAAAAGGCCAGTATTCCCAAGAGTCCACTGATATGCTGTGAAGCAACTGAGACTGCACTGGTTGCTGAATCCACACTTAGGGATGGGAGTTTTTGATTTATTATTATTATTATTATTATTATTATTATTATTATTATTATTATTATTATTATTATTATTATTATTATTATTATTATTATTATTATTATTATTATTATATTTTGACTACAGATCACACAATTATCCTTTCTGGGAGTTTCACCTGACAGAGAAGACACCTACAGACAACTAAATGTGGCTCACCTGAGAGACAGGCTTAAACTTTGAGGCCAAGGTAGGGATAGCTTCCTATTCAGAATGAAAGCTCACAGATGGCACTGGGGCAGGAACAGGAAGTTTGGGCAGAGCTGGGCCTCCAAGCCTTCCAATTTAGGTCTTTCTCCTAGGTGACTTGCATTTAGGTGTCTGCCGAGAAACTGTGTGATTTGTAGTCCAAAAATCCTATTGCTCTCCGCATCCCTTCCATCTTAGAGATGCTGAAAATTATGACTATGCTGACCCTACCCTTGCTTCGTGCCAGCATTCTAGCTGCGTCGTGGACAGGAAGTGCTGTGGCTCTGTTATAACTCGCCTCCTCGTTCACCCTGCTCCATTTCAAAAAGAGGTTCCCCTCCCTTTTTTTGGGGGGGGTGCTTCTTCTGGAAGATTTTAGCCCACAGGGCAGTTCCGCCTGCCAAAGCAGCTTATGCCTTATAATAAGCCCCTACCGTTGATGTGTCTTTGTGTCAGGATTACATTTTCTATATTAGTTTGACAGAGAAGCACCCAAACTTGAGAGTAATGTAGAGGAACACTAAAATCCAATGCATGGATATCTAAAAGTAAATCCTGTTGTGTTAAACTGGATTACTCCAAGATTAATAGTCAGGGGTTATATTCAATCTCATTTTCCTTCTGAGTGCCAAGAGAATAGAAAATAAGTCGCTTCATTCTTTTCCTATTATGTTAAATACTTTGCAGGGGATACCAACACAGTTACTTAAGGAAAAACTGCCATTGTTTTAATATGGCTATTGCAGCAGTAGAATCTCTTGCTATGCATCCATATGCAGTTCTATTATTTGTATGCTAATTTTATAGGTAATGCTACAATTTGTTTTAGTATTACAAGCATATTTGCTGGAACCACGATAGTTAAGGATCTGAAAGAATTTCTCTTAGTCCGTAAACTAAATGCAAAGATTACGTGGGGGAGGGGGGTTCAAATGCAAGTTGCTGATTATTATAACATATATTCTTTGAGCAAGTCTGAGTCACACTGAATGCCTTTCTGAGGGAAAAGTTTCCAGCTGCCCTTCTACCTAAAGTACTGACTTTGACTGAACAACATGAATGTTTATTTCTTTTTATTAACACCTTACCTAAATTATTCATGGCATATTTCCTTGCTTTCCAGTTCATTCAATATCCATCCTCCCAATAATTGTCTTTATTCAGCTATGAGTCTTGTTTTGTTTTGATATCACGTTGTTTCAGGTTTTCAGTGGCTTGCATCAAAAATATGCCATGGAACATTGATCGGGGGAAACCTTCATGCAGACCAGCAATGGTTATGGATTGATTAGTTGCAGCAGAGGTTAGAAAACAGAAATGGGGATATGCAACCCCCGCAAGCTGGATTTCATCTAAGGTGCTTTACGCTATTGAAATAAATCAGGAGCTGGATTGGGTTTAATGTCACATGTGTTTTTTTTCTGACATGCACATCCTCATAGTTACCCTTAGCAGTGGCATCAGTTAGTACATGAACAGCAGACATGACCAGCACACAGGTCACTAGATTAGTCTTTCCCAGTCAGGTACAATATACTGTATGTGTTGATTCTGTTTATATTACAGTAGGATCCCCGTATCTGCAGGATTGGTATCCATGGTTTCACTTATCCACAGTCTGAAAATTTTAAAAATGTTAAAAGGAAAAAACCTAGAAATATATGTTTTCGCAATGTATTTATCAGAAATGGCCACTAGAGAGAGCCAGAGACCATGCTATGTATTCTTGTTGTTGAAGAATTCATAGCATGGACTCTGGCTCTCTCTAGTGGCCAGTTCTGGTATTAGCTGGTGAAAATACTTCTTTTCTGGATGTTTTCCTTTTACCATGCTATGTATAGCATTCATTGTTATCTGACCTACCTTGGCTCCTAGGAGCACTGGAGACTTGGGTTCACATGGTGCATCCCAGCAGCGAGTCAGCGATGGCAGCTCTGTTGCTGGTTTCCTTTGGCTTAACACCGATCTCCTTCAAAGGAGAATGGAACAGAAGAGGAGAAGCAGCACAAGGGAAGGCAGCTTGATGGACCACTGGATGTATCACCTCATAGTCTGAAATCCACCATCACCACCAGAAAAGAATTATGCCACTCTTATTTATGTTAAACTTAATTTAAATCAGGAAACTGATGATTTCTGAATGAAGTAACCAATGTAAGAAAAACTGGATAGTGGATAGGGCCCGGATATCAACCTAAAATTGGTCTTTGTGGTCAAATTGTTTAAAGTTAGATAGTTTGTTAGAGCTGGAATTGCTTCGTTAGTTGGCTCCAGAGCCAGGACACTTTGTCTCCTGGGAAAGGGGCCAGCTGAGATGACCCAGAATGTGTGTGGCTGATGGGGTTACATGCCCTGCCACTTCTGCAGTCCGGGCAAGATGCAGAGTCCCACAGTGCCACCAAGAGGAAGGAATGGTGAACTGTTTTTGAGTACTTTCTATTTAGAGCAGTGGTCCCCAACCTTGGGCCTCCACATGTTCTTGGACTACATCTCCCAGAAGCCTTCATCACCATCTCTGCTGGCCAGGATTTCTGGGAGTGGAAGTCCAAGAACATCTGGAGGCCCAAGGTTGGGGACCACTGATTTAGAGGATCACCATAGGTCAAAATCAACTTGTGTGTGTGTTTAGTCGTTTAGTCGTGTCCGACTCTTCGTGACCCCATGGACCAGAGCACGCCAGGCCCTCCTGTCTTCTACTGCCTCCCAGAGTTGGGTCAGGTTCATGTTGGTTGCTTCGCAGACACTGTCCAGCCATCTCATCCTCGGTCGTCCCCTTCTCCTCTTGCCGTCACACCTTCCTAACATCAGGGTTTTTTCCAAGGACTCTTTTCTTCTCATGAGATGGCCAAAGTACTGGAGCCTCAGCTTCAGGATCTGTCCTTCCAGTGAGCACTCAGGGTTGATTTCCTTTAGAACTGATAGGTTTGTTCTCCTTGCAGTCCAGGGGATTCTCAAGAGCCTCCTCCAGCACCACAATTCAAAGGCATCAATTCTTCGGCGGTCTGCTTTCTTTATGGTCCAGCTCTCACTTCCATACATCACGACAGGAAAAACCATAGCTTTGACTATTCGGACTTTTGTTGGCAAGGTGATGTCTCTGCTTTTCAAGATGCTGTCAAGATTTGTCATCGCTTTCCTCCCAAGAAGAAGGCGTCTTTTAATTTCAGGGCTGCTGTCTCCATCTGCAGTGATCATGGAGCCCAGGAAGATAAAATTTGACACTGCCTCCATATCTTCCCCTTCTATTTGCCAGGAGGTGATGGGACCAGTGGCCATGATCTTAGTTTTTTTGATGTTGAGTTTCAGACCGTTTTTTACACTCTCCTCTTTCACTCTCATTACAAGGTTCTTTAATTCCTCCTCACTTTCTGCCATCAGAGTGGTATCATCTGCATATCGGAGGTTGTTGATATTTCTTCCGGCAATCTTAATTCCGGCTTGGGTTTCTTCCAGTCCAGCCTTCCGCATGATGTATTCTGCATATAAGTTAAATAAGCTGGGGGACAGTATACAGCCTTGCCGTACTCCTTTCCCAATTTTGAACCACTCAGTTGTTCCATGACCAGTTCTGACTGTTGCTTCCTGTCCCACATATAGGTTTCTTAGGAGATGGATAAGATGGTGAGGCACTCCCATTTCTTTAAGGACTTGCCATAGTTTGCTGTGGTCCACACAGTCAAAGGCTTTGGCATAGTCAATGAAGCAGAAGTAGATATTTTTCTGGAACTCTCTGGCTTTCTCCATAATCCAGCGCAAGTTAGCAATTTGGTCTCGAGTTCGTCTGCCTCTTCGGAATCCAGCTTGTACTTCTGGGAGTTCTCGGTCCACATACCGCTGAAGCCTACCTTGGAGGATTTTGAGCATAACCTTGCTAGCGTGTGAAATGAGTGCAATTGTACGGTAGTTGGAGCATTCTTTGGCACTGCCTTTCTTTGGGATTGGGATGTAGACTGATCTTTTCCAATCCTCTGGCCACTGTTGAGTTTTCCAAACTTGCTGGCATATTGAATGTAACACCTTAACAGCATCATCTTTCAAGATTTTAAGTAGTTCAACTGGAATGCCATCACCTCCACTAGCCTTGTTGTTAGCCAGGCTTTCTAAGGCCCAATCCATGAAGGAGCAAAATCAACTTGCCAACACATTAATATTATTATTTTTTCCCTTCTGTTTTGGCTGCCTCTCCACCACTTTGATGATTTTAGACAGTTGTTTATAGCAGTTGATTTTAGTTGATTTTAAATCTAGGCACATGAAACTGGGGCAGAGTTCCCTTATTCCCTCTTCCAAAAGCAGTCCCCACAGCTTCCCCCCCCCCCAAATTCTTGACAGAGTGCCATGGCCATTGGACTCTGCTGAATGGAGTAAATTGTGGTGCAAAGAAGAGGGGAAGATCCCTGGCAGTGAGGAAGAAATTCCATGGGTGACTGAATTTGCATCAGCATTCTAGTTAATAGAGTCCCACAACAGTCTCACCTTTAATGCAGTTAGTCTAGAAGCTTTCATAGGGCAGAGTGCATAGGATCAAAACTAAGAATGCTAGTGTTTAAGATGCCACCCTACTTTGTGTTGTGTCCTCTTCATATGCTAAACTTTGTCCATAGTGTTCTGGTGTGGGGATAGAGCTTGTAACAGTCCCATGCTATGTAACCTCATAGGACATTTTCTCAGATGAATTTGTGGTGAAACACAGTCTTTTGTCATCTTGGTAGGCATTCTGTGTGGCAAAGTCACCTCAATGTGAACCCCAGCCCTAGAATCCTATGAATTGTTTAGTACCCCATTTCCTTCAGTGAATGCACAATTTGAGACCCACACTGAACATGTTCTCCATTACGCCATCTGTGGCCCAGCAGCCTATAATACGTTTGATAAACCTCTCTTTCTCTTGTTTGCTTTGTACAAAGAAAAGGAATTGTCAAGCAATTGGTGAGCTGCATTCCCCTTTAAAGGGTCTTCTTTAACTTTATTGCAGGGTGTGTCAACAAATACACTGTCCACTAATGGAAAGAAACAAAGTGAAGAGTAATTGTTATGATTGATTTAGGACTGATATTATTTATCCTGGTATTTCAGGGAAAGAGGTGTGTTTCTTGCCAGGCTGTCAACAATGAAAAAACACTAAACACTGGCTGGCATTAACTACCTCACAAATGAAAGAAAATTGTCACCTGCTTTCCCCAAAAACTACAGCTTTCAATATTGTGAAACCTGTGAAGATAAGGAAAGAAAGAAAAATGTGGCATACATTTACCAAAACCAACAGCAGCATGTTTCCTGCTTTGACTGCTTTACCAAGAGTAAGGGAAAAACAGAACAAAGACGTGGTATTGCCATTGTCAAGGACTTGTGGGGACAACAGCCAGCACAAGATGGAGGCAATCACAAAGCTGAAGATTCATCTGCTGTATAATTATTATATGTTTCAAACTGAGTTTTCACAAAGAAAGAAGGCAAAAGAATATGGAGTTGTTGAGTTTTTTTCCATTTAAAAGACTGCAGAAAAGGCAGGGCAAGCTTTCTGAATGTTGATACCATGGGAATAGTTTCCCTAACAATGATCCCCATATATGTTAAGTGCCCAGCTCACATGAATTGTGCTAGCTAGATGAAGACCAAAATTGGAATACCTAATATATTGGCTGTATGTTGGTGGGGAAACTTTACATTTCTCTCAAGAGAATGCTCCCCAACAGATGGCTCTTCTTTGAATGAACTGGCCTGTTATCAAAGAATATTGCATTTTTGAGACTGTTGAAACTAAGGGTCTGAAATATTGGCCCCAGGCAAGTAACAACACCAAATTATCTACGAGAGTTGCTCAAAGTATTGAAGGAACATTCTCCACCATGACCTTCTCGATAATTCATAGGGACCTGAACAGTGGAAATGTTCATTTCTATTTTGGTTTCATCTCTTTTGGCAGGTGCTTCTTCAGGTTTTTTGGGGGGGCGGTTATGAACTTCTCCTTTTGTTTATCATGAAAACAGATATCTCTTTCAGGTCAGTTTGTTTCATTTTTTCCTATTCAGTGGTGTTGGTGAGGAGGGAATAATGAGGGAAAACCATAGGGCTGGTGGAGCTGACAGCAGGGCAGAAGAGGTGAGTGGAAATGAAGGAAGGAGTAGGAAGAGAAAGAGTGGGGCTGACAAAGCTGAGAGTAGGGCAGCCCGGTGGCAGGAGTGACAAAACAAGGAACATTTCCTAGGTGATTTGGATGAAGGGAAAGTGTAACAAAAGAGGGAAATATGGGGAAAGAACATTTTTATGCCCTTCTCTTTGAGTTAAACAAATTCTTCACGTTCAACAGGCTTTGTTTTGGAAATCCACAAAAGGACCTAAAAATGAAAGAAAGGGCTTTTTTGGTTTTCCCACATTCTGGTTAATCCCTGTCCAATTAGGGATGGGTAGGAATAAGTATTGCCACATGGGATGGTTCAAGCACTGAGGGACGACTGGGCAAATACTATGCATCTACAATCTATAGCAATAGCAATGTGGGTAATGTAGCATATAACTGCACTTTGTACAATCCCATAATTGCCATCAGATGTGGAATGGGGTAGGATTCTTTATGATCCTATCACAGTATGAGGACTGTGGTTACAAATCTCACTGTTGTGTCAGCAAAATATTAAAACATGTCCCACGGTTCTAGCAGCTGAAATAGTTGAATGGAATCCATGAGGGCTTATCAAATAAAACATGACAGACTTTCAGCATACTGCAAGTCTCTTTGCTGTTTGATGCAAGAGGGTAACAAGGCTACCTCTAAAAATACTTTAATCCTTCATTCCTTCATTCCTTTATTCCTTCATTCCTTTATTTATTTATTTATTTATTTATTTATTTATTTATTTATTTATTTATTTATTTATTTATTTATTTATTTATTTATTTATTTATTTATTTAATTAATTAATTAATTAATTAATTAATTAATTAATTAATTAATTTTATTTATATCCCGCCTATCTAATCAATTAAGATTACTCTAGGCAGCTTACAACAGCACAAACAAACAATGATATAATTAAAAGCAATTTTACATAGGAAAGTTTACAGCAAGATGGGACAGAACTAGGGAGTGGAAGGAGAGGGGGGAGGGTCAGGAACTGACAAAGGGGAAGGCCTGCCGAAACATCAATGTTTTTAGTTGTTTTTTGAAAATGCCCGGCGAGGGAGCCGCGCGAATATTAGGAGGGAGGTTATTCCAGAGGCGAGGAGCCACCGCCGAGAAGGTGTCTCATTCCATAGATAATAAAATCTTATCCCCTTAGCATACAGTGGTCAATAAATCCTGTTCCATAGCTCCAACAGCATAGCAGGAGTGATGACAGCAGCAGTGGCAAATTGTTGAAAATTAAAAACTACCTGCTTCACTTTCAAGTTACAACAAAATTATGCACAACACAAAACAGAAGCAGCAGCAACCTGCCATTACTTCTAATGTCATGCCTGTTAGGCCAGTGGAGCTATGGAACAGGATACCAGCCCTTGTACAGTGGAATGGTACCATAATAGCTGTGGAATAAACTCTTTGCTTTAGTTTTATTTAAATAATATATATTGTTTGTTTGACGTACTTACGTATTATGAGATTTATACAAAAGGTTTATCAATGTGATTTACTACTTAACGGCTTTCAAGCTACATTTTCTTCTGTTTATTCTACCACAGGTCACTTCCATATGGAAATATAACTGCCATTTATGCCACTCCAGTTAGAGCAATCAGAAGGATCAACAAGTTTGAAGTTCTCTCTCTGATAAGTAATTAATTAGAAGCATATACAGTTGTTCTTTCTGTTAAAATCTTACTAGGCAATAGAGATAAAACATTGTTAGAAGTGGGAAGAATATAAATTGTCCCAAAGTGTGATTCTATCCCAGCTTTGTACCTTGAGCAATGAAGACCATGCTTACTTCCCAGTAACCAATCACAAAAGAAATCAAGCTATTTGCAAACTACAGGAGGTGAGAAAAGCTCATGCTATGATAATAACATCTTTCAGCCCTTTAAGGAGTTTCTCCATCTAAACACATACTATATGTGTCATCCAACAGACAAACATCAAATAGCTTTTCCTGATCCTTTGGAATCAATGGATTGTTAGTTTATTCATCTATGACAACCTGACATTTTTGAGTCTTCTGTCCAGTATACTATACAAATCCCTGAAACAATAGTAAACCTGCTTATGCCAAATCTGGTTCATTAGTAATGCAATAGTAGCAGGTTTCCTGCAGCTGGTTCCCTATTAATAGGAGAGGTAACCTTTTCTCAGTTAGAAGACTCAGTCAGAGGCAACCTTTTCATCTCTCACAGCTAGCCACTTATAATCACAACAGCTACAAAATATTCTTTTACCTCGGCATAAGGTTAAATCATGTTTTAGCACTTTCTACATCAGAACACCTGTTTCTCCATAGTAAGGATGGAGACAGAAATAAAACCATTGACTTTTGTTTCTTTTGGACTGTGCCTCCCAGAAATTGCTAGGAATTCCCTCAGGTAGAATTCTCGGAGATGCAGCCTAGAAACAGTCATTTATCATGGAGCTTTTCTCACTTCCATGTGGCCTCTGTTGCCATTATGTTCATCTTTCAACAAGGAGACTTCTCCTGGTGGTGTCCGTGAGTGGGGCATGGGTTCATGAGAACCCCAAGGAAGCATGGGATGGATAGTTCTCCGAGAAGCTCTCTTTATAGAACCTAATACCATTCTCAGTCACTCTTGGTATTAGTTTCCTTCTTCTTGAAAGACAAACATAATGGCAACAGGAGCCCACATGGAGGTGAGAAAAGTTTCACATTGAACGACTGTTTTAAGGCTGCCTCTCCCAAAATTCCACCTGGGAAGTTCCTAGCAAATTCTGGAAGTTGAAGTCTAAAAGAGATGGAAGTCCCATCCTACTATATATGGTTGCTTGAAGTCATAGAAAGGAAATCGTGTGATTTATTCATTCAAATGACAAAGCAATGTCCAGGAACCCTATTTCGTATGGCTCCCTCCATGTCAATTTCTAGTATTAATAAATGAGGCATGTCAGATTATTGACAAATTGAACATTTCACCTGCTCCTCTACAGAGGGGCAGGAGAAGTGGAATTATTAAATGTTTGCCTCTGTTAGACCATCACTTATACACTAAATCAGTTAGATTAAAAAAAATTAAAAATACTTTCTTTGCTTTTGTGTGAAGTGCTGATCAAAACCATGGCTGTAGGCAGTTTCTTCATCTTCACTACACACCAGGCAAAGAAAATATTTTTAAAAAATCTAAATGATTCAGTGTGTCAGGGATGATCTAGCAAATAATAATAATAATAATAATAATAATAATAATAATAATAATAATAATAATAATAATAATAATAATAATAATATTATTATTATTATTATTATTATTATTATTATTATTATTATTATTATTATTATTATTATTATTATTATTATTATTATTATTATTATTATTATTATTATTATTATTATCCTGCCCCTTTGCAGAAGAGCAAGGGAATGTTCAACTGGCCAGTATCCTGAAGTGGCTTGTTTATTAAGCCACTGCACAATACAATGGGGTCTTGACTTACGAACTTAATCCGTATTGGGAGGCGGTTTGTAGGTCGAAAAGTTTGTAGGTCGAATCTGCATTTCCCATAGGAATGCATTGAAAACCATTTAATCCGTATCTGCTCTTTTCCGTCCATAGAAACTAATGGAAAGCTGCTATTCCGCCTTCGACCACTAGAGGGGGATATTTTTTTCTTTTTTTCCTTAGGTCAAGAAAAGTTCAGGAAAGGAGGGGGGAGGCAGGGAACAGTTTGCAAAGCACTTTTGAAATCTTTTTTTTTTCAACGAAGCCAATTTTAAAGCATGTTTTAAAGCATGTTGTGCTGATGTTTTCAGCACAAAGACACACAGGCAGGAGTCTGGAACTCACACCTCAGCCTTTTTAGGTGCTGAGCAAGCCTCCGGAAGCCTCTTCAGAGCCAGCCAATCAACTGTTAAGCGGGGAGAGGAGGGGACAGGAGCTGAGAAAAGCACAAAATGGCTGCCAGGCTCCCTTCTGGGTGTCAGCTTTTATCTGTTTGCTGCTCTTTTTCCTGCAGTTTGGGGGCTACCAAGGCCTGGTAAGTGACTTTCTTTTATTTATTTTTAAGTTTCTGACCCTTTTTTCCCCTCCAGAAGCCTCTAAGGGGAGGGAAGGGGCACTTTTTTCCTGTTCGTAACTCGAGGGAAGTTCGCATGTCGAGTCCTTATTTCCCTATCCTGGGGTTCGGAAGTTGAATTGTTCGCAAGTAGGGTCGTTCGTAAGCCGAGCCCCCACTGTACTGGAAATTGACAGCAGAAGGAGCCTTGGCAGCTTTTGGTTCATTTCCAGTGATCACACATGCTGGAAATGGACCAAATTAAAGCACACAAACCTGCACCAAAAGAGTAGAAACTCCTTACAGGAACTCAAAAAGGTGAGGGTAGTGGTGCTGATTGCCCAGAAAAAAAGAGCCAATCAACACGCCCCTGAAGTGCACCAAACAGCGGGACATATGCCCCTCTGATCAAGCCCTCAGATTGATTTCATTGTATTTATTGTCATGATGAACTTCTTCTTAGACTCTGCCTAGAAATGTTTGCAGACTGCATCCTTCCTTCTTTACATGTGTAAATGATGCTGTATATGAAGTATGGATTCAAATGGTCTTAGAAGCAAACACTGAACGATACTCGACTCAGATTCCTTCAGTGCTAAAGTTCAGGTAGCCACCTACTTTCCTGTTTATAAAATGCATACTTCTACAGTGTTCTTATTCCTTGCAACTAGCACTGAGATGAGATCTGTTGTGACAGACGATTTCCAGAGCTGGTAGAAGTTACTTTGGGGGAGATTACAACTGCAGAGGCCCATAGGCTGAATGGCATGGTCTTCCTGGCTGTGGGATTTGGGGAGCTGTGGCTGTGGGGGGGGGGGAGTAATGTTTTCCATTTCTGGTGATTCCTCAGATCTCAGTCATAGCACTCCACAGCTGTAAGTGACATTCTGGTCTGTTAGCCACTGAGTCCAGTAACATCAGTACAGAGCCAGGCGCAAGAGAATGCAATTGCTTGCTGTCAATTTTTTTTAATGTTTCTTTCCTAAAACGGGACTCTGGGGATTGCACTGATTCAGAGATCTTTCATTCTAAAAGCTTATATCCTCTGCAGGGCAGGGTCAGAGTAGCCATTCTTCTTAAGCTGTTGGTAGTGAGGGGAGAGGGCAAAGCTGTCATGCATGGTATGTTACAGTAGTTCTTTGTCACCGAGGTCTCGGGAACTCTAAAGGAATTTTGCTAGAGGCAATAACAGCTTGCCTTAGAACTATTTTCAGGCAACAGGTCACCAAAGTGTTTTGGCCTCTATGCATTTATCTAATATAATCAAGGTATTAATATTCATGACTTCAGGTGTTTATCTTTCCGACACAGCCTTTGCCATGAAAAGTACTGTGGGGAGAACATTATCCCCTTAGTGGGTAGAAAGACCTACCCGCTATCATTTTCTCTCACTACCAATAACTCAACAGAGCCGCTCAAATGAATTTTAGGGAAATGATTAGCTTCCCTGTTAGAGTTACTAGCATATTTGATATGTGTTTTGAGCTCAACCATGGCTAAATACTTGGCTTTTCATTGAAAAGATAGCAGCAGCTATTTGCATTAACCTGTTACTTAATCCGTTGTAGCTCTTTGTCACATCATTTGCTGGCTACCTGAGTTACAGCCTATTACTTCAACGTCGCGGTACATCCACAAGGTTGATAAAAGCCTGCTCTAATGCCCATAAAGGCTTGGAACAGTACAGATGCGCAAATCAATTTTAACAACGTAAGAACGAAACTGAGCCATTGCTTAAAATAATGAACTGAAGGGGTTTCATGGATTTATGTTAGGGAATATGTGTGCATTCTGGAATGTCTTATGTTCTTGACAGAGCTAGGAACCAGCATTAGTTTTACTACCAACAGAAGATCCTTACAAGGTTTTATAGTCCACTGACCCTATTGTATTGCAGCTTCCTTCCACAGATGCATTGTGGTGGAGAATTGCTGCTGCAATGGTCAATTCTGTTTTTTTAAAATAAAAGATATATGTATGTAAACAGAGCAGAGAAGAGAGGGAAGTCCCTGAAAATGGTCTGTAGCCTTTTAATCTTTCTCAGATGTCTCCAGTTTCTGAAAACCATGATGTCTTATCCATGACTGTTAACATACCACTTTGGGCAGGACTCTGAAGCTGGTGAAGTCCTTTCTGATCAGTCCTAGCCTAACAGAAATAAAATTAAGAGATGCAAGCAATGAAATGTTCACGTCACGTGTACTATACTTTTTATGGCCAGCTTTCAAACTATTTAGTATAGGACTGCATCATTAATTCCTCCACTGCGGACTTTTATCAAAGTTATTAAGAGGTTCAGTTCATCCATTTATCTTCCCACCATAGTCAAGGAATATAAAAATTGGTTTAAAAACAAAATGAAAAAGACCAGTCTGGCCCATATCTCCTTGTGATGTTTTTAATGCTGATCGTATTAAAATGCACTAAAAAAATGGGATTGGTTCCTGCACTTTCCTCATGAATAGCAGTCAGGGTGGGGGGGGGAGATTGTGTAGGGGCCAAGCTGACCCTAGCAAATGAAAAAGAAGAATGATAATTTCCACTGGCTTCATTTTATATAAGGATTGCGAGCCAAAGACACCCAATGGAGTGCACAACACCGTACTTGCAGGGCGATATAGTCAGCTTTTCACTTCAGTCTATAGCTGGCACTGAAGGGATTTATTTTAATCTTCCCATGCAATTGGCCTCTGCACAAGTGAACATGTTTAAAAGCAAATTTGGCTTTGCTTTGTTCAGCTTCCCCACTTACATGACAAATCACTGAAGAACCAAATCAAACAATGTGAAATTTGCATCAGTCTGTTGCTGCGTGAAAGCAGGAGCGGAATACAGTTCGAAAATAAAATTTCAGTTTAACCCATTCTTTTCACAGAATTTAGCTAGAAAATGGCAGTAGCTTGATTTGAATGTAATGCTAGTGGAGCGAAGATCTCTGCTACCACTGTTGTTCTTTATTACATTGTTGCACGTGGTTGTGCAAGATATTTTGCTCATGGCCATGCAACCATTTGCACAGCAAAAATTGCACTTACCCTTACCTTAACGCTGATATTGAACAACCGTTAGTGTAGTAGGCACTGCACAAGGACATCAGCATTGCTGGATACATGCCCATAGTTTTAGATCTAGACCAGTGGTTCTTAACCTTGGGTTACTCAGGTGTTTTTGGACTGCAACTCCCAGAAGCCTTCACCACCAGCTGTGCTGGCTGGGGTTTCTGGGAGTTGCAGTTCTAAAACACCTGAGTAACCCAAGGTTAAGAACCACTGATCTAGACCAGTGGTTCTTAACCTTTCTGAAAGAAACGCCCCCTTGAGCCATTGAGGAAGTTATCATCGCCCCCCTCCCCGCATGATGATATCTTATTTATTTGTTTGTTTGTGTATTTATTTATTTATTTAAGACACTTAAATCCAATGACCCCTGAAAACAAAATTAAATTCCAAGAAAATGAAATGCCCCCCAAAAAGTAACATTTAATGATTTAGTTGCAAGTGAATTTTTAGACACAAAAAGAAATATAAAAAGGGCATAAAAACAAATGCAGGAACTAAAAATTTCAAGACAAAAAGTCTGAAACTAAATTAAAATTGGAGGAAAATATATATTCATGCACACTGTAAAAAGGCTGCAGCCATCTTCACAGGTTTGGCTTGCTCCAGCGCCCCCCTACTGCTCCAGCGCCCCCACACCGCCCCTTTTCGTTCTACCGCCCCCCTGAAAAATGAAATCGCCCCCTGGGGGGCATTATCGCCCACGTTAAGAACCACTGATCTAGACCTCCCCAAGGCCCAGAGAGTGAATAGATTCATGTAAGAATGCACAGTCTGGGACCCTAAGAGCCCTCACTTTCTTCTTGAACCACCACTTCTTGAAGCACTCCATCCATTTCCCCACGGGGTGTCAGTTCATCTGAAGAAGAAGAAGAAGAAACACTCTTCCCTAGTTTGCAGGTGTTTTCTCTTCACTAGTAGTAATACAGGAAGTGTGATCTCTGTAAAGAGGTAATTTCTGCTGATAACTGGCATCATCTGAATTTTCCCCATGACTGTACCTATGATTACATCACTACCCTTCTTCTGTGCTGTTGTACTGAAGATGCATGTAAGCTTGTGAGCTGTAACAAAACATACTAGATGTGCAAGCACATTAAAATTACTTTTTTGCAGGGTTTTTTTTTACACAATACATGGGTATTTGAAGTGTGAAGAGATGTGATTGGGCTGAAAGCTACCATGCTCTGGGGAATATTCATTTTATTTTGAATTAAACGTAGGTCCTGATTTTTCTATCCAATTCGGCTACCAATAGAGGCTACTAAAGCTCTAAAACATAGAAGAAATAATACAAAACAATTAGAAAGAAACAGAGAAACAAAGCAAAAAGGCAGAACAATAATGGAATAATTATAAGCTTGAAATGTGATGACAAGTTCTTATATCCACCAAACAGCATGGCCCCTAGCCATCTTAGCAAGAGGATTCTAGGATGTGTCATAAAAAGATAACCTTTTCAACTTCCTTTTAAAAGTAGTTAAACATACACTATCTCAAAAAACTGCAAACTGCTCTGAAAGTTGCCAAAATTGCTAACAGTAGCAAATATTACCATGAAGCCCATCGAAGTCTTCTTTGGAATACATACACCTTCAGATGCTTGGAAGACACAAATAACATGCATTTAACTTCCTGCTACTCAGAAAGGCCTCTTGCCACCAGGCATACCTGGCATGCTCATGGTATCAGCTCATTTTGCAGGATGATCTGGTAAACATAGAAGGAGACTCCCCCCCCCCAAGCTTAATGATTTAACAGTAATAACTGGCACGTTTATTTAGCCAGTGCAGCCAAAAAAGGGCAGGAATATGTCCATGTGCACCCCAAACTGTCAATCTTTTTCCTAAGGGAGATTGTGAACCTATAGAAAATAGGCTGCACATCTTAGCCAGGTTCAATAGATCATAGAATCTTAGAATAATTGAGTTGGAAGGGGCCTAAAAGGCCATTAAGTCCAACCCCCTGCTCAGTGCAGGAGTCCAAGTTAATCTGACAGATGATTGTCTAACATTCACTTGAATACCCCCAAAATTGGAGCATTCACCGTCTCCCAAGATAATTGATTCCATTGTTGTACTACTCAAACAGTTAAAACGTTTTTACCAATAGTCAGCTGAAATCTGGCTTCATGTAGCTTGGACCAATTATTATGTATCCTGCACTCCAAGATGATTGAGAACAGATCCTGCCTCTCCTTATTACATGCCCTGCACTCTGTGACGAACCTGCAACCCAATAAGCTTCAGTTATGGTCACTCATGTTCAAACTGTCATGTGTTCTGAGGGACATATTCATGACCTTCCCCAGGATCAGATAAAATGAAACAGGTTTTATTCCAAGAAACTCTTCCAAAGTGCCATCCCTGCATCATTTGACTTTTTACAGTTCCCTCTGCTTGATTTTAAAACTTAGTTACCCTGCTTTTTATGCAGCTACGGAGGTAATATGAATATTTTTAACCTCATGATGTCTTTCTAGTTGATCATAACAAAAACAAGAGATTCTGAAGCCTAACAATGAACTGATTATGACTTTGCTTCTTTGTTGTCCAGGAGTGGGGAAAAGAGCAGATGACTGGATCATTTACAGATGATGAGGGTTTGACTGTCTGGCTATGCTTAGGCTAGTCTTCAGAGAGCCATTTGCACTGTTAACTCATCATTTGAGTGTCAACATTAATGTGCTTGCTGCACTATCTGTACTAGGAATTGTTGCAGGGGTCGGCCTCTAAATGCTCTGACGCTTCATTGTCTGACAAATTAGAGGAGGTAATACAATCTAAAAATATTGAACTATGACTCCATCTCAGGATATTACCCTGATTTCTATTACCCCAGCCCACCCCCATAGCTAGGCCTGAATGCATTTCTCATAATAGGCACTACAACTGCAGTAGTTTATTAGCAACAGGAAGATAGAATGGCTGGGTATGCTGCAGGCACAGTGAAAAGAGACCTTTACAAATTGTCATGATGTAGTTTGGAGTGGGGGGATGGGATTTTGAGAGGGCAGAACAAAAAAAATAGAGCCTTTCCCTTAACAGGTATCATTCCTTGTATCATGATACTAACTAGAAAAGCCTTTCACAACCACAGCTTTCCTCAACAGCCCTACAGTCTTTCTGTCTTCCAAGATTTTAATTATCTAGTCCACAGAAATGTTTAGTGGTGTTTTTTTTAAATAGAACTGCTGGACAGCTCAATGGCTTAGGCATCTGGCTCCATAGCCAGAGACTGGGAGTTCAGTTCCACACTGTGCCTCCTTGACGAGGGCTGGACTTGATGATCCATAGGGTCCCTTTCAGCTCTGTATTTCCAAGATTATTATTGTATTACTATAGATAAAATGTAAAATCTACATAGAATGATGTAAGTGAATTTTTTAATACTTTTTTTTTTTTTTAGCAACTTAGGGTGCAATCAGACAGGGAAGCTGAACTGTGTTGATCATGCTGGCAAGGGTCACTTAGCTGGATGCAATTTCCTTTAAAGTGACTGTTCTGCACACAATCCAGTCCCTGCTGCTAGACCAAAAAGGTCTAGATTGTGTGTGAAGCTGAGTGAAGTTGGTTCATGACTTCCTGGAGACTGTGCCTCAACTGGTCGAAAATGTGAGCTATGGCACCATCTGATTACCTTAGCACCATGTAAAGACACGCTCCCCCATTTACAAGACTTCACACGATGTGACTTAATGTGCTGAAGGATCACCAACCATATTTCATAGACTCCTGCACCTTGGCAAGTCTAACTGTGGCCATTCCAAAAACTCTCATGAGCCAACATTTGATCGTGGGTTCCTTTCATATTAGTGGATCATAGGTTAGTCAACTCTTCTATGTTCTTTGGCTAGCTGAGAATGACAATCTTTAAGGGGTGCTCCTGTACAATCACAGCAGTTGATATCCTTCCCTTGGAATCTAAGACAGAGATGATGAAAAACTTCTTAAAATGTTGATGGGATACTGTCGAAATCATTTCACAATGACTGAGGGCACAAAACACTCTATTAGTTAGTGTATCACTTTGAACACTTGGCATGATTCTACAGATTGCTTACACTTTTAAGCTGCCTGACAACAAAAATTTTCTGGGTGCAATTATTTTTTTAAAAAATTCAAAACAGAAAATACAAAAGCAGTACATAATAACCAGCGGCAGCACTTTTTTTAAAAAAGGACAAGATAAAACCAGCAGCAACAGTAAAAATACTGATGATAAAATTAAAAGGAGAAAAGAATAGAAAGGGGCAAACAGCAAAATATTGTGGCAATGTAAAATACCATCAGGAAATAAAACCAGTATACCTTTCAATACCAGAGTAAAATAAGCAGCAAAAGTAAACAGTGATATAATCTAGAAGCACTAAACATTTCATAAAATGCATGAGGGGATAAAAAGTTACTCACTTGGAACTGGGGAGCATTTTCCACAAATGGGTAGAAATGTTGGAAAGGTCACCAGTAGACCTTGATAGTGAACACCCATCCATATACATACATTTGGATTTGCACCTGGAAGAGGCCTTCTCTCCTATAGCCACCTGTCTTGTATCATTTGGAGTGGGGTTGTGGGGAATTGAAATAGGGCCTCATTTAAAGACCTTAGGTTTTTTGTAGGTAAACATGAGTAGTGATACTCCTGGTCCCAAACCACTAAGGGCCTTAATTTGAAAGGGGAAGAGGAGGAAATTTTCATTTTGATGAAAATCTCCCTTGCATTGCAATTAATATTTAGGAAAAACATACTTCAAAGCAAGTCACGCACACACACACCCAAGCTAATTCCAGTATGATGATGTTTTCTGTGAGGCATTAACTGGAGTAGGAAGAGTTAAATTCTGCCTCATAGTCTCCTGTGATTTTAGGGGAAAACAAGTGGACCTTCCTTTAGTTCATGTAGCTCTGAGTTGGCATGAATCTGAGAACAGGAAAAGATCCTTATTTGGCTTTCGTTAGTTGCTAGCAAGGCCAGGTATTTCACTGGCTTCTATTGATTGATCTCTAATCCAAAGCAGCTATCTCTTGTCTTGTGTCAATTACACAAGGTCACTTTTCTTATTCTGTGTGCACGTCATTTACCACACATCCAGACTTTTGCCATGTCATATAGCATGTAAATTCCCTGACTTTACTTGTTCTCTAAAGATGTGTAAATGAAAGCAAGACTGGCCTGGGGAAATTCTAGATGAGGCAAGACGTAGTTGGGAATCTAATTTGTGCGAGGAGGGACATTCTACTGCTAAGTCTGCTTTCAAGACATGCCAGTTAGGAACTTTCATGTTATTAAGTTATCAAGAAGAGGCACATCCATGCTGAAACTGAACCCAGCAGAGATTGTAGTCCTTGCCTTGTTTGTCTCCTCATTTTGATGTGTTAGTTTCAGTGGAACAATTTCCAAACTCTGGAAAGTTACTTTTTTGGGACTACAGTTTCCACAATCTGCTGGCCAGCATCACATTGGTTGTAAGATTACAGACGGGCATTACAGAGGAAGATTACACATGGCAACATTTGCAAGGAAAGGTCAAAAGTCCACTTTGGATTCATTCAAGTTTAAGTTTCCAGAAAACCAATGTATTTTTAAAACATTTGTTGGAGTTGCTTTGTAAAACAATACTCTTCTTGGTGCAGAATGCGGTGGCCAGACTTTTTACTGGGGTGAGAATACATGAACAAATCTCCCCCACTCTGCATTGGCTGCCCGTTCACTTCCGCATTGATTTCAAAGTGTTAATGATGACATATAAAGCCGGAACACATCCTCCCACCTAGATCTACCCAAATCACTCTAGCCAGGAAGGGCAGCTGAGGGGCCTAACGCCAAGGGAGGCCTGGAGAGAAAGAACAAGAAACCGGGCCTTCTCGGCAGTGGCCCCTCGCCTTTGGAACAGTCTGTCCCCAGAAATCTGTCTGGCTCCCTCGCTGGGTGTTTTTAAGAGCAAACTTAAGACCTGGCTCTTTAGGCAGGCTTTCCCTCCTGTCATCACTTGAATATTTTCCCCATCTTGTACTATATTACTACTGTTGTTTTTTTATTTTATTATATTGTTTTTATTCTATCTGTTATTGTTAATTGTCCAGAGTAGATTTCAGTGTAGATGGGTGGGGTATAAATTTAATAAAAAATTAAATAAATTCCTGTACTTTTGGCATGGATATCAAGTCTGTCCTTTCTCCTAGGCCTGCCAGCATGCAATGTTTGGTGACCCCCTTTTCTCAGTCCTCTTAAGAGGACACTAGATTGTCCTGGTTCCATGTGCAAACATCAGTTTCTTATAGCAGTTAATCTCCCATCCCTGACTCTTTCCATCTTTCTCCACCTTTCTTGCCAACTTGCTACCTCAACTTTTGGTCCTCTGCCCTCAACATTAACTCTTTTTTCCCCTCAACATCCTGACCTCTTCTGTCCTCAACTTGGACAATACTTCTCACTCCAAAGAGGATATTGACAAGGGATGAATGTTGTCCTGCATGGTCCCAAAATTATGTCTCAGCACTTCTCATGCTGTCATCATGTTCTTGGTCTTCAAGAATGATCCCTTCTGGTACTGGGAATTCCGGTAGACGTTGAAAGCGGCTGCTCTCTCCTGAGCTCCTTGCTCAGGGGGAAGTTGTTCTCCAGACGGGGGACTCAGATGAGGCCAAAGACAGTCTGTTGGGCTGTTTGAAGAGAGGTATTTACCTTTGAGTTGTGGGGCAAACTGGCAACTTGTCCCAGCTTGATTCAGAGGTTTACCTTTCCCCAGGAGAAAAGAAGGGGACGTGCCATTATGCGTTTCCCAGAAGCTTTTGACACTGGACTAATTAAGGAGAATTGGACATTAAAGGAGGATATCATCATGTTTACTTTGGGTGAGACTTAAATATTTTACTTCTTAAGCTTTATTTTATCAGGCTTGGATAAATAATGAGAGAGAGACCTCAAACTTTTGCTTGAGCTAGTTCTTCCCTCACAGACCTGAAATGGCAGCCTTCAGCAGGGAGGAGGAAAGCTGGTGAAGGACTGTTTGCTTTATTAATAGCCTGAACATCACTTGAAGACATTTACAACATTTAACTAAGTACTTGAAGAATACAGAGGGGGAGTTTGGGGAAAACTTTTCTTTTTTTCTTCTTTTTTAAATTGAGAAATAAGATGAATGTGGAGTCGTAACCCCCACTCCACAAAATGGAGATTATAGAATGAACTGAACTGAGAATAGTTTCGTTTTCGGCTGTTTTCTGCATTAGTGTTTCTGGTTTTTTGTCGTTGGAAGGGAGGACTGTTTTTGCTAAATTGGCGGTCTTCCCAGTTCTCAAACTACTTGAGTGAAGAAGTTGTGAAGGAAACTCTTTAATTTTTAAAGGGCTTGTTGAATTTTCCATTTTCTTGTTCTTTTGTCCATTTTGGAATATACATAGTGGATTACAAATAAACTTGTCTATGTAGACAACAGAAGATTGAACTTTGAAGTTTCTAGTTGGTTCCTGTTCTTGGAAGACTTAGAAGACATCAAGTAACTATCTGGATCCTTAATTATAGGCTATTGGTGGATTTTTTGCTTTTTTGTATCTGGATACCCTTCTATACTTGGCTTACAAATAACCCCTTAACTTGGAATTATAAATAAGTGTTGGACTTCACAAAACCTAAGAGACTTTACAATTTTGGGTTATAACTTTTGGATTACAACTCTTGGATTCTTCATATTGGACATTATTTGGCCCCCTCTTTGGCCTTCACCATTTTTGAGAAATATATTAGCTCTGCTGTTTGGAACTACAAATAGTTTTGGAGTTTATAGTTAAAAAGAGATACAGTGGTGCCTCGCATAGCGATGTTAATTCGTTCCAAAAAAAACATCGCTATGTGAAACCATCGCTATGCGAAACACCATTTCCCATAGGAATGCATTGGAAACCGGTTAATCCGTTCCAATTGGAACGGATTGCCATTGTTAAGCGAAAAAACCCATAGGAAACATTGCTGAGCGAAACAATGTTTCCTCCATTGGAATGTAGTGAAGCTGACTCAATACATTTCAATGGCTTTGCGAAGTCAATTTTTGCAAAATTAAGTGTGTCATAAAAGGGTCAAAAATGGTTTTAAATGCTTGGATTAGCTTCTGCACCCTCTAAAACGGATGCAAAAGTTAATTTGGCTTTGATCTGACTTTTCGTTAATTTATGGTGAATTTTCCCCCCCCCCCCCAACTTTTGACAGCTGTCAAAATCTGACAGCTCCATTATTTCCTATGGGGGAAGAAAAAATTCACAAAAAATTAACGAAGACTCAGCAACTGTTCTAAATGCTTGGGTTCGTTTGAGGACCCCCTAAGTCGTGTGCAAACCTGATTTGGGTTTGATCTGAACTTTCGTTAATTTATGGTGAATTGTTTTCTCCCCCATAGGAAAGCATGGAGCTGTCAGATTTTGACAGGTCCATTGGTTCCTATGGGTCGAAAAAAAATTCATCATAAATTAACGAAAAGTCAGATCAAAGCCAAATCAGGTTTGCACATGACCTAAGGGGTCCTCTAACGAATCCAAGCATTTAGAACCGTTTTTGACCCTTCTAAGACACTTTTTTAATTGAAAAAAGAAACATCGTTAAGTGAAGCAGGGGACCTAAAATCGCATTCGTTATGCGAAGCATGGTCCCAAACTTCGCTAAGCGAAAATCGCCCATAGGAAACATCGTTATACGGTGCATATTATTTTCTAAAAAAACACATCGTTATGCGAATTCATCGCTAAACAAGGCAATCATTAAGCGAGGCACCACTGTACTTCTTTTTGATATTACTTGGATTTTAGAAGACACTAAGAAGACACTTGGATGTATGAGCAGTGACTCTCTCAAAGGAGTGGATTATAAGTAACTGACGCTACAGGGGTGTTATTTCACTCTTTCCTATATTTGGAGTATAAAAGCTTTTGAAATAAAATAAGGAGTGTAACAGAAGCATCAGCTCTGGGGGAGTGGATATACTCCTATTTAAAATTGGTTTATCTGAATTAAAACTGAAACAACAAAAATTAGTTAAATGTAATAACTTTGAGATTTGCTAACTATTGGTGTTTGGGTTTTTTTCCTTTTTTTCAGTGTTGAATTTTAGATCTTAGATAAGCAGACTGTACAGTGTATTCTCGACTAATCTAGTAAACGTTAGGTGGACTGAATTAGGGAGGAGCTAATTTAAGATGGCTTCCAATCCAGATAAAGCAGGGGAAAAGCCAGGATCAGCACCATCTAGTAAACCCTCATCAGCAAATGCCAGCCCGGTGCAACATAGAACCTTAGAGGTCTTATTACAGCCAGATAAATCAAACAAAGACCTACAAATCCTTACCAAACTTATTCAAGAGATGCTTCTGGAAATTAGAATGAGTCAACAGAAAACTGAAGAAGGGATGAAATACCAATAACACAAACTCAACAAAATGTTAAAGAAAATAAAGAACAAATTCAGAAAACTGAAGAAAGAACACTAAAAACTGAGGAAGAGATTCAGAAGCTTAGAAAAGAGTGAGAGAAAACACAGGCAGCCTGTAAGAGCTATGCAGACTCCATGTTAATTTTGGAAATGGAAAGAGCATCATATATTTTGAGGTTTGGAATATTCCTGAAAATAAAGAGAGGGATTGATTCACGCAAGTGAATGAAGCATTGGCGGAGGCAGTAGGCCTCAAACATCCAGAGATGGCAAAAGAAATAGATTAAATTTACAGTCAACTCCAGTTTCTCAAAGAGGAACAAAACACCCCAGGATGTGCACATGAAATTTTTGAGAAAATCAATGAGAGATATGATATTAAGAGTAACAAATGACAAACCATTGAGATGTCAAGATCGAGATATAGTAGTAATGAAACAAATACCGTGGAAGATAAGAGATGTGAGGAAACAATATTAATTCTTAACTAATAAGCTTAATGAGAAAAAAATTAATTTCAGATGGCTAGTGCTGGAGGGAATACTGATCAATGGGATACTAAAAGATTCAGATTGGAGAGCATTGATAAAGCCAAAATTTTCTATGACAGATATATTAAAACAACAGAAGAACAAGACACCCTGAAAGGGAGAGAAGATGATGAATACTCTTTGAGACTACAGAGTAAGGAAAGAGAAGAACAAGAACAAAGGGAAAAAATAAAGAACTGGAAGAGACAAGACAAGAATGAGATGCACCCATGCAAGAGAAGAGACAAACCAGGACAATAAAACCCACATATAAATAAACATGGAGAAAAATGTAGGAATATTCTCAGTTAATATAAACAGACTTAACTCTCCAATGAAGAGGAAAAGAATATTTGCTAAATTACAAAAGGAAAAAGATGAGATAATATGCCTTCAAGAGACACATATTAAACAACAATATCATAAACTACTAGAATGTAAGAAATTGGAAAAACTCTTCTTCTCAGCTGACCAGGACAAGAAAAAGAGAGGGATAGCCATATATATGAAACCCAGTAGAGAAGGCAAATTTGTCTATGCAGATAAAGAAGAAAGAATATCAATGGTGGAAACCATAATAAACCAGAAAAAAACACTATTAGTGGCAATCTATGTACCCAATAATAACCTGGAGAACTTTTACAAGAAACCAAATACCCAAATAGCAGAAGAGGAACCCCAATATGTTTGTCTACTGGGTGATTATAACGCAATAGCAGATGACAGATTGGGTTATAAGAAAGGAAACAAGACCACGACTAGAAGGAAGCTACAAAAAATATTGTTTTCTGATGGTGGAAGAATTGGGGTTAAAAGATATATGGCGAGAACTGAACGGGGAAAACAAAAAATTACCTTTTACTCGAACAGACACAAATCCTGGTCAAGAATAGACATGATATGGACCTCAGCAGAACTGAAGCTAGAGATACAAGAAGTAGAAATAGATACTAATTTATGGGCAGACCATAACCCAAACAAAATTAAATGGAGAGGTATCCAGAGGAAAAACAAGAGATGGACTTTAAACGCAGCAATTCTGAAAGAAAAAGAATTCATTGAAAGGTCCAGCAGAGAAATGGAACTTTTTAAAAAAGAAAACACAAAAGGAGAGCCAACACTTCAGAATATATGGGACACCGCGAAAGCATTCTTTAGAGCAGGGGTCAGGGAACTTTTTTACCTTTTACCCCCTAAAAAATGTATATACGCCGACATTATCCCCTTGATTTACTCAAACTATCAGAGGGGTGGCAGTGTAGTCTATAGTCTGCTACAATGAAAGCTGCAACAAACCCCAGAGGCACCTTAAAGATTAATACATTTTATGGCATAAACTTTTGTGGACAGCCCCCCCATACCTTCAGAGGCATGTGGACTACAGTCTGGGAAAACTTATGCCAAATGAAATTTGTTTGTCATTAAGGTGCAGTAACATAAGCACTTGTGCTTGCCCAAATGTTGCCCTTGCTGACTGAATTATACTTTCAGAAGCGGGCCCTGAAAATCTCCTTGTATAACATCCTTAAAAGTAAAACCCATCAAACAGTTACACAAGCAATTTGACCCGAACAATATTCTGGCCGTAGACCAAACAATTTAATGATTATAATTACATGCCATGTCATAAACTATTTGTTGTTGCTGGAAGAGAATGAAATTTCCCCATTTTCCTAATGGATGGTAAAGGCAAAAGCGAGGGTATTAGAATTAACAAGAGAGCAAGAATATGAGTGTTTGGAATGCTCTTAAACCTGGAAGAACAGAAGTAGCATAACAGAAGAATCATCTAAGAGGGAGAGAATGAGCACAGACAGAGACAAGCAGATCAGGCAGAAAGCTGTGGTATGCCAGGAGGCACGCAGAGAGAGGCAGGAATAAAATGATGGATATTTGAGAGAAGAGGGCACAGTGAAATGCTAAAGGCTTTCCCAGTAATTTAGTTCCAGATCAATATTGCTGGAGACTCATCTTCTCCATTCATCCACTCACCATGAGAAAACTGGGCAGCATTTCAATCCTAGTGTCTAACCCTTCCTGAACTGGAAACATGCAGAGACTGCCTCTCAGAGTCAAAGGAGGGTGCATGTTCAGACCTTCATTTGTCTGCTGAGATTACTTACTACCTCTGAAAATAAGGCATGTTTATTGACACATAAAACATTTATGCACTGAACTCAGTTAGCTCACTTTGCCCAAGACATCCCTGGCCTTTCAGAAGAAATGCTTCTGGGTAACAATTTACCCAACTGTTATATACAGGATTCTGGTGTGAAAGGCTGAGTACCTGAGTAATAAGACGAAGAACTCTTGGGGAGGCACTTAGTAAGTAATGTGGATGTTTTTTTCCCTCCTTCCAGTTTTGTTCATCGCACTTGTATCATATACTCCCTCCAAGGGTCTCAAAGAAATATTTATGGGCCAGGTGTTAAATTAACTGACCTGCAGTGTTCTTTTTCTGTATCTTTTCCCCTTCACAAATGGTGTGATACTGGCTATTTTTCATTATTGTAGAAGGGAGACCAATTTTAGTGTTAAAAGCACAAGACTCTAGAGTTTTTGTTTAGTCCATAGTGGAAGTGAAAGGGACTCATGTACTTTTCCTGGAATAAAGTGCAGAATGAAATGCAGTTAAACCTTCATGTTCCCTCTTTTTCTGGATCTTGAGATGCTGTCATGTTATTTTTTTAAAAAAAAACACCCCAAAATGTGCATACAAATCTATGTATGATTTTGATAGGACAAAATACATTTGAAATATGCACTTTGAGGGAACTCTTAAGAATGTATGTTTTGCGAGGAAATATTTTCAGGGATCTGTGTATGAATACATATTTTCATGCAGATTTTTTTTTTTAAAAAAAAATCACAGCTTAATGCAGAAATGTAACAGAATAGATTTAGGAAAGAACAAAGGCAAAACTGACATGGCCTGGAAATAGATTAAACCAGGAGTTGTCAATCCATGGTCCATGGCCCGGTGCCGGTCCGTGGGCTTGCTAGAACTGGGCCACGGATACGGATCTCTGGCCCCCCCCGCATGCACATGCAGTGGGCATGTCACGCTCAAGCAGGGGCGTGTCGCTGTTTGGCCGTATTGGCCAAAAATGTTCGGCCACAAACATGCGCCTGCCTCACCACACATGGAGCTCGCTCTCCCCAGCCAGTCCGCAGCCCTAAAAAGGTTGGGGACTGCTGGATTAAACAATCCAGCCCAAGTAGGCAATGGAAGTTTCCCAAGTATCAAGGAAATTTGAAGTGAATTCTTTGCTTGAAGATCTTTTAAAAAACATCACCTTTATCTGCCTTTACCTAAACAATGCACTTAAGATGACTGATGCCAGCTCCTCAACGACATATATTTGCCCTTTGAGCCCAAAAGTTCAAGCAGTTTGATGAAACTTTGAAAGCTGACTAAATTTTGGCATCTGTGTTTCTAATTTAATTTCAGGATAGTAATTCCACATTTTTAAAATTTCAGCTTTCTCTATATCAATATCATACAAGACTGATTTCTGTAACAAACAATATGTCATCTCAAGAATATGGTCAAACAGGCCAAAAAGCCCACAACAACCATCAATATGTCATTTACTGCTCTTTGAGTAACATATTAGGTTTCATAACATATTAGGTAATATAAAATATTTTGTACAAATTTTGCGTGGTTGTCCTAAATAAATTCAGCTGGCCAACCTTTAAAAATTTTTCAACTTTGGGCTTCTTAAAACCTTGAAGATATTTGCCCAAGTCATTTTTTTCTGCTTCTGATGTTTTAAGGTTTCTGAGGTATAATGCTGACTGTTGCAATTCTTCTTTCTTACCTCATTTGTCAATATACACTTATTTTGCCTGAGTTTCTACTTTTTTAAAAAAGGGATATTCTTTGGGCATTTTAAAAGAAGGGTCCTTGCATTTTATCACTTGATGCCTCTCTGAATCTCTCTCTCTCTCTCTCTGTCTCTCTCTGTGTGTTGTATGAGCTATTTAAAATATCCCCCCAGGAACCAAAAGCACCATAAGCTTCCTGCATCTTCCTTCCAAATTCCTTTTGACTAATTCTGTTGTTGTTGCTGCTGTTTTTTCTAGAAGCATTTAAAATTGACTATGCAAGTTTTTTTTCTGGACACCTTCCTGATTTACATTTTGTCATCAGTTGAGGTTTGACAGCACTGATATCTCAGGTCCAAATAAGATGTTCACACAATTGGCCATGGCACAAATGGTTTCTTATACGTAAGTATATCAGGTGTGTGCACATATGTGTGCGTGCTCTGTACTAGGTGACAGTTCGGGTAGTCCTAACTCATGGCACAGTGAGTTAAAATCATCTCTCCTTCCTCCCCCCCCCCCCCGCCATCAGGCTCAGTCCATACTGAGGGCTTTATACATGCTATTTACTCTTTAAATGCCATCCACACCATGTCTGCTCTTTGAACTGCACTTTGCTTTTTCTACTTACCCAGGACTGTGCAGGTAGTTGAAAGCATCTATTGGTATACCAAATTTCCTATTTGACTGCTTTCTTGATTTCTTTCTTTCTGTATTTCAAATTAACCCTCAGAATTTAGTTTGGGTGTGGGATAGTCTTATACTGTTCCCTATGGCTTGAAGTTTTTATGTGCAGTATTTCTGGGGGAAATGTACACATTTGCTTGTTTGTCTTCTTACGGAGTTGCACGCTCTCTTTCACATACAAAATGCGGCCGATCCTAATCCCTCTTCCAGGTGTGGCCTGTCAATTTTTTTAGATGGGAATACCCAAATCCCACTGATGGGCTTGCTTCGAGCTTTTTGTGCCATCTAAACTGAGCTTCACGAAAGCAGCAGAATACTGAAAAGGTTTATGGTGGCTAAGACGAATCTATTTACAAAACTGAACAACATTTCATGGCAAGTTTAACCCTACTGCCATTCCTCAACTACGTGATCCCAGAAAGGGTCAAGGACAGGAAACTATAACGGTATCAAATCATAGATATAAGTAGATAACTCATATGTGATTCAGAGATATAATTCACTTGAAGGAGAGTGCTGCTAAATGTAGACTTAGACTCTAAAGTAAAAGACACTTAGCCTTGCTGTTGTTGTTTTCCATAGCAGCTTGCAATTTTCTTAAATAGTCTGTACTGCGTGATCTTTTCCTAGCCTCAATATATTACATGTTGCTGTGCAGCTTGAAGTGGGCAGTGCTGAGTTGTTTCTGATTACAGTTTTTAGCAGCTCTTTTTTGGCTGTGTTGAAAGGCTACTGATAATTGAAAACTTGTTCGTTGGCATCGTTTGTGGACTTTATTTAATCGCTATTTCTCCTTGGGAGCTGGTTCTTTATCCTTTCAAAAGCCTGGCTCTTGGGCAGATTTGTATTTTGTGTTTGGCAACAGGGAAGCCCAGCTCTGAGAATAGGATTTGTAATTTAGCTGTTGCGGCTCCTTGGTAGCTGTCTTGTCACCAGGCTAGCCTTGGGACTCTTCACTTGGTGTTCCAAGGAGTAAGTCTCTGCTGGAGAAGTAGCCATGTGAAAGAATCAAGTCTTTTCTTTTTTCAGAGGATTGGACATCTGCCGTCTGGTTAGCAACACTTCTGGAAACATAGACCACCCAACACTTCTGTCTTCTTCAATTTTTCATTCTGCAGAGCTTGATCAAAATAGTTCTGCAAACTGGACCTTTGTAAATTGCTCATATTTCTGTTTCCTCATATTGTGCACATCTTGTACAGCTTTACTGCACTCTCTCCATTAAGCCCTGGGAAGTCCAAATGATCACAGACCTCCAGATTGTTGTTGTTGTTGTTTAGTCGTTAAGTTGTGTCTGACTCTTTGTGATCCCACGGACCAGAGCACACCAGGCCCTCCTTTCTTTGCCTCCTGGAGTTGGGTCAAATTCATGTTGGTAGCTTCGATGACACTGTCCAACCATCTCGTCCTCTGTCGTCCCTGTCTCCTCTTGCCCTCTCACTTTCCCAACATCAGGGTCTTTTCCAGGGAGTCTTCTCTTCTCATGAGATGGCCAAAGTATTGGAGCCTCAGCTTCAGGATTTGTCCTTCCAGTGAGCACGCAGGGTTGATTTCCTTCAGAATGGATAGGTTTGTTCTCCTTGCAGTCCAGGGGACTCTCAAGAGTCTCGTCCAGCACCACAATTCAAAAGCATCAATTCTTCGACGGTCAGCCTTCTTTATGGTCCAGCTCTCACTTCCATATATTGCTACTGGAAAGACCATATGTTCACGCAAAATCGCAGAAATCCAGTAGAATCAGCAGAGTAATGTCCAGTCCAGGCGGTTCAAATAAATCACACACACAGAAAGCTTCTCCCAACAGCAAACATGTATTTACAGGATATATACAGCAGTGCAGTCTGGCAGCATAACAGGATAGTGTTCATCACAGAATAGGAAGATACATCTACTGTACAGGCTCACACATATATACTTATGCACATCTGGCTGTGGCCAATCACATTAGACATTACATCATGTATGATTCAGCACTCATGAGTCATCATGACTCAGCATTACTACACACCTGTTCATCATGGCCACTCATTAATATACCTTGTTCTGCTCAGGCCTGGAAATTATTCTTGACACCATAGCTTTGATATGTGGAATTTTGTCAGCAAGGGGATGTGTCTGCTTTTTAAGATGCTGTCAAGGTTTGTCATCACTTTCCTCCCAAGAAGCAGGTGTCTATTAATTTTGTGGCAGCTGTCACCGTCTGCAGTGATCATGGAGCCCAAGAAACTAAAATCTGTCACTGCCTCCATATATTCCCCTTCTATTTGCCAGGAGATGATGGGGCCAGTGGCCATGATCTTAGTTTTTTGATGTTGAGCTTCAGACCATTTTTTGCGCTCTCCTCTTTCACCCTCATTAAGAGGTTCTTTAAGTCCTCCTCACTTTCTGCCATCAGAGTGGTATCGTCTGCATATCAGAGGTTGCTGATATTTCTTCCGGCAATCTTGATTCCAGTTTGGGATTCCTCCAGTCCAGCCTTTCGCATGATGTATTCTGCATATAAGTTAAATAAGCAGGGAGACAATATACAGCCTTGTCATACTGCCTTCCCAATTTTGAACCAATCAGTTGTTCCATATCCAGTTCTGACTGTTGCTTCCTATCCCACGTATAGGTTTCTCAGGAGATAGATAAGGTGGTCAGGCATTCCCATTTCTTTAAGGACTTGCCATAGTTTGCTGTGGTCCACACAGTCAACAGCTTTTGCGTAGTCAAGGAAGCAGAAGTAGATGTTTTTCTGAAACTCTCGTTTTCTCCATAATCCAGCGCACCTCCAGATTACTGTTATTTAAATCTTTCCCAAGACTGACATTTTCTAAGGATAAGCACATATAATATCGAAAGGCCACATTATAAAAACAGGTGTCCAAGAATGAGTAGTTAGCAATGGTTTTTATTGTAGTAACATAGGTCAGAGCTCTGTTAATAACACAATACACACACACACACACACACACACACACACAAACCACACACTCATACATATACTGTGACCTACCCAATCAAAACCCACCCATAAGATTCAGTTACCTATCCCACATTCACATGCACACACTCAGCCCTAAATGTAATGAAGACTCAGTGTAGCTATCTAAAAGAAAGTTCTAGAATGCAGCCAGTCTACAAAGTGATGTACCATCCTCTCTTTGTCTTGCCTGGACACTTACCCATTGCCAGGGGGGTGGGAATGGAATCCAGTCCCAACCTCCCCAGGGTTCAACAGTTGAAGTTTCCAGGAGAGCTCTTTTCCATCCTCTTACTGCTTTGGTGCGTCTTTGTTTTGTCACATGAAATGACACCAAGTTTTTTTTGTTCAAATCTCTGCACTTTTAATCTCCAAAACACCAGAGCAAATTTCAGTGGTTCTAAAGGTCTCCTACCTGACCCTGGCGTGACTGGGGACTCCTTGCACTCCCCTGTTCTCCTCCAATAAATATCCATGCTTTGCTCCATTTTTGACACATTTCCCAGTGAATAATGTGCCTAGGGGGAACTAACTTTTATAAGAATTAAGATAAATATATTATAAATGAAAAGAGTTAAGAAACATACAAGCTCTAGACAAGCTCTCCCCCCCCCTTCAGCTACAAACTAGTTTACTATTACTTTGAATGGAACCCCTACTGAGACTTAGCCTGTGGTTTATTTCCCCATCCACAGAGATTTACTTGGTGTTGGTTTTCTTTACAAGGATGGCTATGTTTCCTGCAGTGAATTATCCCTTGATTCTCTACTAGCCCACATTGGATTTGAACGTATTAGTACCTGGAGAACAAAAGGTCCCCACCCCACCCCCCAAAAAATCAAAGACACTCCTTCTTTAAAGCATGCTACTTAAAATACAGCTCTATCCTATTTGCATAATTATTCGAAATTGTTGCTATTTAGGATGCTAAAGGCCATCATTGAATTTGCAGCTTTGCTACTGGGAAACAGATCCATTTTGGTAAATATATATATTTGTGTCGGCCTAAATTGAGTAAAAATAATACTGTGTTTAAATGAGAGAAAAATTGAGAAATCTCTTTTCTTCTTCCTCCTCTTTTTCTTTTTCCTTTTGAAAAACAATTGCCAAGTAATGTTTGTTTGCTATTATGGAGTTACTAGATGCTATATACTATATTTTATCTCTATCATTTCAGAGAATTCTCTACCCGGAAAACCCTGAAAAGGGTCGCCATAAATTAGAATTGACTTGATGGCAGATTATTATTAGATGCTAAATATCTACATGGTATTTGTATCTATATTTTCATCTATATTTGTTTTTGTAGCCAAAATCCTATTGGAAATGTTTATGTGTTTAAGTTAAATTGCATAAATCAAGGTAGCAAATTGCTGTTAAATGTCTGGGTGCTTGTTGTATTCCTGGTCATGTAACCAGTCACACAATAGGCACCAGTCAGAAACATGACTTACGTCTCATTAATTGCTACAAAAAGTGGCATGGTTTCTCTTATGTATGCACAAATGTTTAATAACTATACCAAACAGTATGTCCCATTGACCAACATCCTATTACTTATTGTAAGCCAAATTGTAACTTATGTCAGTTTCTCCCTAAGAAACAAAGCATCCTTGCTGCAACTCTTGTTGCACATTCATGCATGCATCAAGCCAGTGTGAATGCCCCCCCCCCGCCACAAGAATGAGGAAGAATGAACCAAAATGTAAGATTTGGCTTATGGCAAGCAACAGGATTTTGGGCATTACCACAACCACAACAGAATTTTTACACAGACATATGTAAGTGGTGTGTGACCATCTGGGCTTCAGCTCCCCAAATGCTGGAGTGATGGGACGCCCCCGTCCTTGTCCATGAACCACCATGACACATATCAATACTTAAATGTATTTACCATGAATAAGAAGCCATAAAGTTTGATCATACTCATATAGCGGCAAACATGACGTCTAGCCCAACACTTATAATCGTGGTAGTTTTGTATAAAGCCCATCGTTACTTTGTATAAAGAAAGCCACAGCTACTTCGTCATGCTGTAATAGTTTCCTGGCCAGGGGATTCATAGGCTGCAACCCTACATACACCCAGGATAAATGTCTTCAGTGCACTGAGAAATCTTCTTTTCTGAGGGCCAAGCTCCATGTCACTTTAAGGATGCAACCAGCAGCTATATATTTGTTTATTTCTTTTTACCCTAAAGTCACTGCTGATGATGCAATCCAGATCAGGACCTTAGTGTGTGAAGGGATGGGGAAAGGTTTTATTTCACTCATCATATTAACGCCTGTACTCAGGCTCTTTTAGGGACAAATTCTTACAACCTCCGCTTCACGTGGACACCTTGGTCCATGCAGTTTGACACTTGTGCTCTGAAACCAGTGTTTGGAGAAAAATTAAGTGATGACATATTTTTGTGTGGTAAAAATATTATCCAGCTCATCAATCAGATCCCACCCCTCAAAGTGGTCATCTCCTTCTTGCTTCTTCCTTCTTGCTTCTTTCCCTTGTTATTCAGTCCTGTTGCTTTATGTCTCATGTGTGTCTCTGTGTGTGTGTGTATTATTTCTTTTATTTATTATTAATAATAATAATTTTATTTTTTTATTTTTATATATCTATTATCCCCAGGTGTCCCCTAGTAAATTTAAAGGCCCCTACAAATCAACTAAAACTTATTAATGCCTTAATTACTACTTTTTATATAATATAAAACAATTATGACTTAATTAAATGCATACAACGTATTTAACTAGTAAACCTAATGCTATTCAAAACTTAGCCACTTTTATTAAATCCTATATAATATTTACTTACCAAATGCTGTATAACTTATCTATTATTTTATTTCAATCTAATCAGATTAGTTCCTCCACAAACTCAACTTTCGCTTTTCTCCTCTTCCTCTATCAAATTAGCTAATTACTTATGTATGAAATAACTATTTAACCTTATTAAATTAAAATTAGCTCCCAAAATGGCGAACGCGAGCCACAAAGCAAATACAAAATGGCCACCCAGCCAAACTTACAGTCCCAACAGGCTAAAAACCCCAGGCAATCCTTAAAATAAAATCCCAAAGTCTTAATCTACCTAACAGTTGACTAAATAAGGTTTTCTACCTTCCTTTGGAAAAGAAATACATGAAATAAAAAGCTAGAAAAACTCTCGCACCGCTGTGTGGCACTGCAACAAAGCACCGCTGCTTCTCCCATTAAGCTACCCCAATACCAACAATAATAAAACAAACAAAATTATAATGAATTGAAATGAATAAATAACAAGTAAATAACACTCAATCCTACGTGGAGCTGATGCTGCCACCCAGTCCATGCTGACATTGCAATAACACAGCTGCCAATCGGACAGATAAGGATCTCCTATCAGATCGGCTGCCCAGAGAAAGGAGAGGGTAATGTGAGGGTGGAGACCTCCACCCTTCCTGCAATGTATCGCAGTAATTTGAATAAGGTCTTGGTCCCTTCCAGGGTGCAAGGCAAAGAGCGCTTGCGCCTTCTAAAGTCCCCGGGACTTTTCAGTGATTGCTACATATGTTCTATGTGCTTTGGTATCGTGTGTGTTTACTGACCTCGGCCTTTCTATGTAACTTTTCTTGTTCTTGTGCAAGCAAATGACCTCCGACATTGTCAGATGTAACTTTCTGTTTATTTCACTTTTATTTTCTTTTAATAAAATTTTAGTTAGACCCCACTTGGTCTGGATACTGCCTTTTCAGGGAACCATGGATTAACAAAATTTTGTTAGCCTTGCCAAATCTTGCCCATTTACTACCCAGATGCCTGTAGGTATGTAAAGAGAGCTCTGCATTCTGACCCAATGAGGAATGGTGGCAGTGTCTACTGGAAAGTGGTGAACCTCAGTCTCCAGAGCCTAAGTGAGCTAAATCCACAGACTAGGATGCTTTTCAAGGGTTTTCCCCACCTTAAAGGTAAAAGGCTCGAGTCTATGGTTGTCTCATTCGGTAAAGACTCCGAGAAAGGGCCCTGGATCCTGTCACAACATGAAACACACTAAACAACTCCTACCTCAACATCCATGCACAAGTGTCAAAAACACCTGCAACAATAAATCCTCACATGCACAACAAAAGACTTGGAATTTTTGTGATTGTGGTTTCTGATCACATGGAAACAGCAGCATGTTTAGCCATACACATAAAGCCCCCATCCCTGAAGGTGAAAAGGGGGAAGTTCATCAGATATGGAGGCCAACCCCCCTCTCCCTGAGAACTGCTACAGGCTGCACAATTCCTGAGCACAAAACTGGAACTGGTAAGAAGTCAGTCTTCCAATTTTCTAAAAACCGTATTATTGGTCTAACCAAAGTAAGAAGAGCCTTGATAGATTAGACTGATGACCTGTCCAGCCCAGCATTCTATTCACAATGAGTTGTCTACGGTGATTCCATAGTCCATGAGTGCATCTCACCTTCCACCACGCTCGAGCAGATACATGGTCATCCAATCCAGCAGCCACAACAAACTGGTACAATCTCTCTTTAAAGCCATCAAAGTTGGCAACCATAACAAAATCCTGTGGTAGGGAATTCAACAACTTAACTATGTACTGTGTAAAGAACCATTGCTGTTTATCTGTCATGAATAGACATGGGGACGAATTAAAAAATGGATTGCAATATTTGTCAGAAATCGCTGATTCATTAAATATTCATCCCTTCATATTCATGGGTTCCAGAGACCCTGATGAATATAACGGGATGAATATTGCCCCATTTTTATTCATCCCCCATATGAAGAGAGGGAAAGCTAGCCTTCCCTCCCTTCCTATTACTTTCCCATTCTGCCTACCAGCCCGCCGATCACCTGATCAACGGACCAATAGGCAACCACCCACCCCCACAGCCTATCCCCCTTCCTCTCCCTACCTTAGTCATTATATAAATAATAATGACAAATGTTTTGGAATATGAGGGGGAAAATGTAATGCACCCTACAATTTTTTTGCTTTCAATCATACAACTCCTATATGGTTTTTTTCCTTAAAAAAAATATCCACAACGTAAGCAAGAAAATATTTTAGACTACATTTCCCTAAAATAGAACTGAACATATGAACATGCAGTCCAAAGAGAAAGATATATGTTTAAATGTCTCTCTAGAATTCTCATGTCAGTTTAAAAGCCTTCACATTGTAAATCCGAATAATACTAAATAAATCAAATTTGACAAACATTTCTGCTAAATGCCTTGTGCTGTGATCTGAGTACCAGCTGTGTAATGTTTTCATATATATATATATTTTTTAAAAAAGTAAAGAAAAGGGGTGGCAAGGCTGAGCTTAACTTCATCCCACCCAAGAAGGTGAAAATGGTGTTCTCGCCTGTGGCTGCATCGAGGTGATAATTAACCAGAGATAAAGTTGTAAAGATGATGCAACTGTGATATGGATTTACAATGATCATACTGGGATGTCAGTGGAAGCTTCCTCACACACATAACAGAGTAGACAAAGGGGAACAACAACAGCAAGTGCCATTTTGTAATAAACTCATACTTTTAGTAATTCAGGGCATTTAATTTTTTAAAAAATGCAGAGAGGTTAATACTGTATACAAAATACAGTCATTTTCAAAACAAGGAATCACTATAATCTAATTGGCATTGTCTGTTATTAGAATTGGTGATGACTTTAGAGGTGGCAAATTCCCCTTATGAATGAAATCTTGTAAAACAATTTATTATTGACACCATCAACAAAAATGATTCAGACCCTGTTGAGCTCTCACAGCATCCCATAATCAGAAGTCTGTTTCCAGAGCTATGACAAGGTCTACCTGCCAAGTACATTTAGGAAAGAAGAGGGAACAGCAAGCAGAATTGTGGTAGGGAGAAGCAATCTCCTTACATCACTAAAATTGCTGACAGTGAACTTTTAGTACGACGGTGAAGAGAGTGGCTATCATGGTCTGGAGGTATAGCATCAGAAGTATTGTCTTATGCATTGGGCCTGGACTCTGTGTGGTTCCGACTGAATTCAACATAGGGTTTGAAAGTGTGAAACCTTTACTTTCCATGCTGAACACTTCCATTACAAACCTTGGCACTGCTTCTAATCTCAAACTGCGAATAGTTGTTCAAATGCAGTCTTTCTGATTTAAATCTATTGTTTTAATACAGTGCTTTGGGGTATTATTGGGCTTGCCCAAGATATTTTGCAGTCTGGGACTGAACAACAATTGTATTCTCCAGCTCACTCACTCACATCCAGATGCGTAATACCCAATGTCAAGGATTCTCTTGGTTCAGGAAGGCCCACTCCAACCACTCAGCCACACTACCCTGGTTATCCTAGTGTGAGTGAACCTAGGAAGGCCAATGGTGCTGATGGCTGAGGGAAAGCTTCCTATCTAATACTCTCCCAACAGCTTAGTCTTACCCAACTAACCAATACTTCCAGGGAGTTCCCCAAAATTTACAAGGTTAAGAGCTTTGAATGTTATGCCCACCGTGCAAGGCAGAAATACCACCACACCCACAAAACGTGCAGGTTCCTGATAGAAAGTAAAGATAAAGCGTGGTTTTATGTATCACCAACCCTCTTAACCGAAAAAGTTAAACTGTATGAAGAAATTATATATGCTATTTAAAGATGGTGAAAAAACAAAAAGAGCAGGGGGGAAAAAATCAAAAGCTGTTGCAAAAATGATCAAAATAATCATGGAGCAAATAATCAAAAGCTTGAAACAGGAGTAATACAGAGCAAACAAATAAGAAAACTAGCTATTTGAGTACTTACATTCTAGCACAGCTTCAGCATAGTCTCAGGGCATACACAAAATGCAGTCCTTGCAGCAGGGCAGAAAATGAGCATAGCCTCTCTCCTAAAAGATAACTGAGCCAACAAAAGTAACGTCTGTCCCCATTTTTATACCTAAAATTTCAGCTCTAAACTCTTCCAGAGGGTCTTCCAATAAGGTGTTGCATTCGCTCAAACATTCATGAAGACAAACGCAGGTTCTTCCTCCTCTTCACACTAATCTGAAATCATTTTCCAAATCAGCTCACTACCAGCTTGACCATGAAGACCACTCTCTCACACCAATAAGCTACAGGTGTTTCTCCCTTTCAATTACTGGTGGGCATCCCCCCCCCCACCAGCTTGTTCCAGGTTCCAACTACAAAGCCTGCATTTTCCAGAAGAGCAGCAGAATCCATGATTCCTCATTTTCTCAATGTCTTGATGCCCACAGCCAGCCCAACTGTATTGGCAGAAGATCCCTTAAAAACCAATCCCCTCTCAAATAAAAAAAAAAGGTGCACTTTTCATGACAATCCCAAGCTGCTACTTGAAATGTCTGTCTTTGTCTAATAGTGAAACCAGCCAGTGGCAATAAGAACAATAGCTGGGCAAGATCTGATCCAGTTTAGGACCACAGACAGGAGAAAATTTTAAAACCTTTGTGGTCCTGTTTATTGATTCACTGAACGATTTAATGATTTCTGAAATGTTTCTCACATATCTTTGGCTAAATCCAGTTCAACTCAACCAGAATGGACACATTTAATTGATGGGATTTACATAAGGATTTGCTTTAAAAGCCCTGTTCATTCAATGAGTCAACTCTATTTAGGACATGTAACTGAATTCAGCCCCTCGACTTTAGAATCTCCATTTTGTCCCAACAGAAGGAAACTTTACACTTGCTGACCTCTAGTCTAATTAAATCATCATTTGTACCTTCCTGGCATGCCATGAATAAGAACTCTGGAACCCACAGAACTCATCTTTGTGATTCCTGAGGCAGCTACCCTGGGCAAGTTGTGAGCTGGCCAATTGGGAGCCCTGGAAGTAATCAAGCTCCATTTCTGAAGCACCACCACTACCCAGCAAACATGTTAGCAGTCCTTAATTAAGGATTTAAAAAACCTTCACCAAATGTTTACACAGGGTGCATACTGCAAGCTAGAAACTCTGCACTATTGCTCTTGCTGGTTGATTACACATAGACAATTGCTTGTTGAAGAAAGTATGTGACTGGGGGACTTACGGCAACAGGCCAAATGACTCTTGCGTGGGGATGGGAGGGAAATCTGTTTAGTTCTCATTCCAATGTGAGCTTATTAAATCCACACTCCTGAAAAAGGCACATAAAGACCTTTAGGCCTTAAAATCCACACTTTTCCAAAGTTTGTGATGTGTGGCACACATTTCTAAAAAGAAGTGCAGGCAGTAATTGTGTACAATTGAAAAAGGGAGCAAGGGAATAATGCACACATCTGAAACAGTGCAAAATATGCATTATTTGCAAAATGTTTGGATCGATTATTTAGTAGTAAAATTGTTTTGGAAATGAGTAGATTTTAAAAAGTGCTGGTAGAAATAATGTTTTTTTTTTTAAAAAAAATGCATAGAAGATTCTGCAGATCTGATGCAAATCTGCACTAATTTTCATGAAACTGGTTTTCATCCTCACCCACTATAATTTCAGTTCTGTGGAATGGATTAGAGAGACCCTAACGGTATCAACTTTGACAGATTTGCCCACTCCTGCTCTCAGCTGTGTCTGCAGGGACTAAGCAACTGGCAGAAGGAGGAGGTGGCGGAGAACATGTCAAAGCAGCAGAATAGAATGGTGAGCGATTTGGAGGGGGAGGATGTGAGCAAAAATAGGGATTGAAAAAGGTCTAAAGTGAAGAAATAAGGGAAGAAAGTAACAACGTTATAAAGAAAAGAGGGAGGAAATGAGAGCTACAGGAGGAAATACAGTGACTGGGGAAGAATTCTGGGTTATGCAATCTGACAACTTTTGGATGATCACAACTGGCCTAGAAGATTGTGTCTCCAGATGTAGGGCATACTGAGGACACATTCATGCTATCCAGTTAAACAGCATCTGGGCTGAATGCATGAAGAAATGCATTAAGATAACTCCTTCCACCACCAATACAATCATGTGAAACAATTGGTCTTAAGAGGGGAGACTTGTCGGTCTATGAAGGATCCATAAGCAAATAGGAAAATTAAAGTTTCAGCTCACATGGATAACCTTCATGGATTGACAATGCTTTCCTCCTGAGAAAGGTCACTTTGTGTGAATGAAGCAGCAATGAAGAAGGCGGGGCTTGCTGGCTCTCTTTCTTTACCAAAAACAGGTGGGGAAAATGTTCAAACTTTCAAGAAAAAACCCTCTGGTTTATAATGGAATATTGGGTTTATGTTCAAAATTCAAATGCCAGGAAAAAGTCTGACATTGCCTTGCAATATTTTACCATGTTGATGACACCAGCGTCAGCAATCAGGATGGCCTGTAAGACCCATTCACAACAAGACACCGAGCAAGTGAAAATCCCATAATCTGACTCCTCTTTTTTTTTCATCGCTTAACCACGTCTCATTCAAACACAAATCAGTTGTCACCACTGTTTTTCAATAACTATTTTATGGTCATGCATCTTTTAAACAACAGAACAGATCAGCTTCAACTTAAAAAGTATGTGTAGGAAAAAAACATTTTATTTTGAGGAGAAAAAGACTGGCATTTGAGACAACCACAGAATCAGCAATGTGCTCCCCTCACCCCCCAAAATATTTTTAAAAATAAAAGATAAATTGCAAAAGGAATTCATGGGGAAGAAGGAACTTTTTTTAAAGACAACATTTAGGATGTTAAAAATTCTTGTCCAAACCCCTCAAAATCTGGCACAAAGCAAGTCATTATTTTTCTGTGTTTGTATCACTTGCAGGCTATTTTTCTCCTAGTGAGAGACCCAAGGCAGCTCTGAATTTTAAAAGCAAGTCATGGTAAAAACACAATAAATTACAAGATTTAAAAACAATTAAACATACTGTAATAATTTATAATCCATTAATTGATTATATAATAACTAAAAACACTTTAAATATTTAAAAAAACCATAGGGACTTAAAAAATTGAAAACATATAGTCCGACATACAAGGACTCAATCATGGCTATTAAAAGCCTACCTGGAGACAGAGGTCTTTAACTGTCAGGGGAAGGATAAAAGGAAGGGGGCAACATAATTTCCTGAAAGAAAGCGTTCCACAACCCAGGAACAGCCACAAAGAAGGCCTTCATTTCATGTCCCCATCAAATGCTCTTGTGATGGCAATGGGACTGAGAGAAGAGCTGCGTCAGCAGACCTTAAGGACAAGGAAGGTTTATATGGGGCTTTGAAGGTCATAACTAGCACTTTGAATGCGGCCTTGGAATGGACTGATACCCTTATTGCCTTCTAGCACTCTGCCAAACAAGGTCTTCATTCAAGAAATTATCACTTTGTGTTTGGACTGCCTCTTTGTATCAATAATAGCTGATAGAATGCTGTATGTACTGACCACACAGCACAAGGTGCACTCCTATGTACCTCTAATAGCCAGGTATTGAATGGCTGAATAGAGCTAATATCTTTAATACCTTCTAGCTTCTTCTTCCCTACTGCTTGCAGTCAAAATAAACACCATCTGCAGTGATCATGGCTACCTGGAACCACAAACTATTACGAACTGCCCCGAAAAAAGAAATGGTTCATTTTTCATGTTCATTGGGGGGGGGGACTGACCATGCATCCACCCTGTCCCACTGCCTCCCTACCTTGTCTTAAAGCCGCTGCTGCCTCTTCTGCTGCCTCTCAGGATCGTGGCAGTGGTGGCAGCTTCAAGAAGTAGGGGTGTGATGAGGCAGAGGGAGAGGGAGCCACAGTCATGCCATTTTGCCAAAGCAAAACAAAGCATTGAGGAGCAAAAAGTTTGGCACTTCACTTCATTTCAGCAAGATGGGATCCTCAAACCAAACCATAAACCAGCCCAGTTCATGTTTCTTTCTGGTTGGGTTCATACCCATCTCTCCTGTTGATACATTTAATAACAGGTTTGTTGTTTTTTCAGGCATACTTCTGCTAGCAACCTAACTCTATGGGAGCCTTTTCCATCATAATGGTTTACTTTTAGATGTATTAAATAAACATTGCTAAAACAGAATAAATGATAGTTTCCTTTACACTATCTTTTTTTTTTAAGTTTCCCCTTTGCCCTGCTTAAATGATCTCCGAGCACAAAGGCTTTTTCTTGATGCATTGAGGTTTATTGTGAAATAAAAGGTGATATATTTTCTCCATAGCTTTTGATGAGATATTCGTTTTGAAACTCAGTGTCAGGAGATGTACGAGTGTTATCTGTAAATGTGAAATGTATGCAAGGTAGTCAGCCTCATGCTGAATTTCAATGAACTTTTTGGGTTTCAACGTCATGACGCTCTGTCAAATGTTAACAGAAATTAAAGGCAAAATTCATACAGAGCCTTCACAAATCACAGCCTTATCTGTCAGCATTTTATAATAACCTAACATCTATGATCTATCAGGATACTAAAGTGTAATTCTGAGCCCCAGAGGAAAAATCATGACATTCTCAGACCACTATAATAGCAATATATATTTCCATTGAGCAGAATTGTCAGCCTCTCCTTTCAAACTTTGCTCACTAATTGCATTTCAAACAAGTTCCATTGTGAATTCTAGAAATAATAGACAGAAAAAGCACCTGGCCTGTTATAACTTGGAAATATTTTTGATAACCAGGGTTCATGTTTATTTAACGTTGCTTTCTTTTAGTGTGTGTGTGTGTGTGTTTTAAAAAAACAACTCTGATTTTAAATTTTTGATAAGGTTGCTTTCTTTACAAACACACACTGGGAAAAAAGGCCTCATAAATTTCTTTTAACAGTACAAATGAAACAGTAAAACGTATCGAGCATTCCATTCGCTCTGTCAGTACTATTAAATTTCCTTTTAAAACGTCTGTGTCAGATAAACCTGGGCAATGTGCAGTAATTCAATTTTATTTTTCAATTACTGGGCTCCTTTTGTTGGAAAAAAGGAACTGAAGCACCAGAAATTAAAATGGTCCCAGACATTATTTATCCTGCCCTGGTTACTGTGATGAGTGACCTAGTCATATAGGCCCTGCTCTAGAAGACGAATGTGCATTCGAATGCATGTTTGTTTATTTCAGTGCAGATTTTCCTTCAGAATTACTGTTATGGCCCTTGCAAGTAACTATGGAGTTCCCTATTCCTGTACTTTGAGACAAAGTAGATACATCCCTCTTGCCAAGAGAGTCCCGCCAAAGGATGAAGTATTTGGTGAATACCTTGTATTTGTTGACACTGAATGTGATCGCATAGCTATAGCTGAGTGGCCATGGTCAAGGATAGATGGTGCCCATTTGGGTTTTGTACTACTTCTTTTAAGCTGAGATGGACCTATCAGAAATGTTAAGTCTTCTTATCCCCTAAGAAATTTAAGCTGCACATGTCACTCTTCTGTTTCCTTATATATTCTTTTACCATGTCCACTGCCATGCTCGGATGTTTGTGTCATCATCATGACTGCACTGCTAATTATCACTTTAATTCTTTTTGGTTTAGGTTTTGTATGTAACTAATTGCAGTTGGGCTTTTATGTAATTACCTAATTGTCACATTCTGCTTTTTGCTGCAAGAGAGTAATAGAAAAGTTAATCTGTTGAAAAATACAGCTATTATTCACTGATGCTACAATTCTATGTCTCAAGCTTGCTACGTTCTGAAAGCCTGAAGTCTCTACTTGTGTCCCTTACCCAAGTGGACAATGAGGAGTGGTGATTATGGGCTGAAAATTGTGGTTTTATAAACCCTGTTTCCCTTGGCAGGAGTAGTTTCTGCTGGAAATACCTAATCTGGGAGTATGTTTCGTGCTATTGAATGGGGAGGAGTTTGTAGACCATACCAACAGTTTCATAAGGATGCAAATTTATAAATAATACCTCTTAATAGATTGCTCCATGCTCCTTAAGAGGAATGAGTGCCAGAGTAGCCATGAAAAGTGAAAGCCTGTGATATGATAGGAGCTGTGATGCAGGGAAAAAACACAATATGTTCAGAAGGTAAGAGTTTGGCCTAGAAAGAAGGGCAAAACAATGGAGGGAAGAAGGGTGAAAAGGGAAGCAGAAATATGGCTGAGATAATAGAAGGTACCAGAAATAAGCAGAGATACTGAAGAATCACAGAGAGCAAAACAGGTCAGCAAGTAAACACACGGAAAAACAGAAATGAAACACAAGGCAACGGGACTGAATAACAAGGGAAAGAAGCAAGAAGGAGATGACCACTTTGAGGGGTGGGATCTGATAGATGAGCTGGATAATATATTTACCACACAAAAATATTCCATCACTTAATTTTTCTCTAAACACTGGTTTCAGAGCACAAGTGGCAAACCGCATGGACCAAGGTGTCCACGTGAAGCGGAGGTTGTAAGAATTTGTCCCTAAAAGAGCCTGAGTACAGCCGTTAATATGATGAGTGAAATAAAACCTTTCCCCATCCCTTCACACACTAAGGTCCTGATCTGGATTGCATCATCAGCAGTGACTTTAGGGTAAAAAGAAATAAACAAATATATAGCTGCTGGTTGCATCCTTAAAGTGACATGGAGCTTGGCCCTCAGAAAAGAAGATGCCTTAGTGCATTGAAGACATTTATCCTGGGTGTATGTAGGGTTGCAGCCTATGAATCCCCTGGCCAGGAAACTATTACAGCATGAAGAAGTAGCTGTGGCTTTCTTTATACAAAGTAACGATAGGCTTTATACAAAACCAAACAGCCACAATTATAAAGTGTTGGGCTAGACGTCATGTTTGCCGCTATATGAGTATGATCAAACCTTACGGCTTCTTATTCGTGGTAAATACATTTAAGTATTGATATGTGTCATGGTGGTTCATGGACAAGGACAGGGGTGGGGGACATCACTGCAGCATTTGGGGAGCTGAAGCCCAGATGGTCACACACCACTTACGGATGTCTGTGTATAAATTCTGTTGTGGTTGTGGTAATGGCCAAAATCCTGTTGCTTGGCATAAGCCAAATCTTACATTTTGGTTCATTCTTCCTCATTCTTGTGGCGGGGGGGGGGTATTCACACTGGCTTGATGCATGCATGAATGTGCAACAAGAGTTGCAGCAAGGATGCTTTGTTTCTTAGGGAGAAACTGACATAAGTTACAATTTGGCTTACAATAAGTAATAGGATGTTGGTCAATGGGACATACTGTTTGGTATAGTTTGTTAAAGGAGGTGAGAAGATCTAGTGTGTTCTGAACTGAGTTGTACTTTCTTTCAAGTGTTTCTTCATAGCTTTGGGGTGCAGTAGACCAGTCTTGGTATTAATTGCACAAATAGCATCAGCTGTATGAAGCATCTTCTCCAGCTTCAGTTGGCCCATAATCTTTGGGTAATGTTGCTGTCATCACAACTGTCCATACTCTGGTAGTATCCAGAATAGATTGCTGCAGAGTCTTTTATATAGGGCTGCTTTTGAAGATTATTTGGAAACCTCAGATCGTTCAATTATGACTGACTGCATGGAGCATATCACATAATGGGGAGAATCCTGTTTGCTCCTTCTGTTCATGCAACAATTTAGTGCATGAGTACACAGATGGTTTCCTAGAGTGCCCGATGAGATACTAGTAATATTTCCTTGAGCAAGCTCAGAAAGTATCCAGCAGTTCATGTGAAAGGCAGACAAGTGACCATTGATATCATTTAAATTTCACTAGCTTTCTTCTTGTTTTCAGGTGCAGTGCAAAGGTTTGGTTTGGGTCTGTTGAACAATGAACCATATGGTGCTTAAGGAAACTGAGGTAAGGGTGTTTATCTGGTGTTATGCATCCTCACTCTCAGCTTTAAGCCATGGAAATATAACTCAATGACTCTGCTCTTAGATTCAAACTCTTGTATTCTAATGACCTTCCCCATTTCGAAAGCTGGTATTTGAATTGAGAGGAAAACCTCCACTATAGAAATGTGTTTTGTTTTATATTGCTATTGATATTTTACGTATATCAGTATTTTAATTGAGATTCAAAATCTTTCCTAGGTTTTTCTTTAAAACACAATAACGGTTAATACCAATGTGTTATAGTGCTAATGAAAAATGATTTTACAACATGGCTCTCTTCATTGATTTTTATTTTATTGTTTCTTCCTTTTTGGCTTAAAATTAATGGAGATCTGTTTGTGTTCTATGTTTCATTTCTTTTGTTAATTTTATCTGAAATCCCTAAATGTATTCAAAGTGTTGGGGGCAGACCTTTTGCAAGTTTGGAAAGATGCATACAAGTGATAAAAATCAGGCATGGACCTTTCTTGTTTATACAAATAGGGGGAAACACATAAGAAGCTGATGCCTGGAAAAACACGAATGATTTGTATTAATGAAAGAGGGGTACATGAATATTTCTTGGTTGTTTTTTTTTCATGCTTCCCTCTTTCATTTAACCTTTCTTTCATCCTTTGTCTGTCAAATTGCCAGGGAAATTTTTCATCCAATAGCATCACTATGGGTGATGTCAGTAGAAAGTAATCAGACTGGAGGAACAGGAATATTTAATCTGTAAAAGGGCCTGGATTGATTGGAATCTAGTGTCAAGGAATGCTCTTTGCTTCTGTCATTCCTGTGGGAATCTGTGTGATAACTATTGCTTTCCTCCATCTTGGACTGTTCTGCCTCTGCCACCAGGCAGCCTGCCTATGTCAGTGTGCATCCTGGGGATTATTTTTTAAACTCTCTTTGAATTCATTCGGGACACCCTCCCCCATTTGTGTTTTATTTTTCAAGGGGAACTGGATCCTTTACTTTCTTGGATTATTTTTGTTGCTGCCTGTCTGTTCTGCCTGTTGCCGCTTGCTAGACTCAACAAACAGAAAAGAAGGTATTAGGAGGAATGGAGAAATAGATATCTCCACATATTCTAGTTGTTTAGATTGAGGGTGGGATTTAATTGCATTTTTGCCTTTATTTGTTTGCAGTGGGCTATGTATGTGCATGTGTTTTGCTTTTTTCCCCCCTCTAGGTGAATGCTTTCTCTTTTTAATGTTTAAAATGTGATTTAGTTAATTTACTTTGTATTTATTCCTTTAAAAATATGGGGGGGGGGACTCAGACTGTTTTGTTTGCTTCTCTGAGGCTATGCCAATATGCAGCTGAGCTAGGTGGGTTCTTGCATGAGTCTGAGTATTGTCTTTTCCTTCTCATTGACTCTTCCCTTATTTTGCAGTAGATTGGTTCTCTGTAACCTTGCCACTGCTTTTTGCAATAGTTTCTAAGGGTTCTTCAAAGTTTCTGGACTACTGGTGCCATTAATCATGAATGGGAAAATGAAACATTTTGGGGGGGGGGGGGGAAGAAGTGGACCCTTTCATGCAAAATGATAGAACTGCAACAGGCGCACACACAAAAAACCAAAACAAACTATGAAAATGAAATAGGCATCCCCCCCCCAAAAAATAACTTGAAATGAGATAGTGTTGAAAATTTCTGTATACATCCTTAATCAAACCTGCTCCCTTACTTTGCAAAGAGAGATAGAAGGGTTGCACCCCAAAAATCTCTTACGAGAAACAAAAGGCCCAGAAAGGACTCTTATTGTCCCAAGAATCCTTAGTGGGGGGTTAGACTTTTGACTACCACTAGCCATTTTCATTCATGTAGTTTGTAGCATTTTATAGCATGTATTAATTATAGGCATTCTTGGTTGTGTACAGACAAGAGAGAGGGGAAAGCGTCAGAGAGTCTGAGAATGTAACATTAAAAGCAAAATAAAATATCTTCAGAATAAAATGAGCAACCAACCTGTTTTTAAACAATATTGGACATGTTTTTAAATTTAAAATTGGATTAAGATTGGGAAAATGGTGCAAAGTACTTCACTTGAAGTTGAAAAGAAACAAGACAGGAATAAAGGAAGCCTTTATGGCAAGGCTATTCCATCAATGGTGTGCAATCACTGAAAAAGTCCTCCACTTAGGGTAGAAACAGAGAAAAGGACAGCTTTACAATTATAAGATAATAAAACATCCCTCTTCCAAGCTGCTGTGTTTGCACAATCAAAATGGAAAATAATTCTACCTAGGTAGTTACTTTCTGATGACTAATCACCAGACCAAAGCAAGTTATTTTACAGCTTGCAAAGCCGGCAAAGAAATGTTGGAAGATCAGACATCATTCAGTTTCTCAGGTAGCTCTATTTCTAATTGTGAAGCTGCAGTTTATTCCTACCCTTCATCCCCACCCCACCTGCAGATACTAACACAGCTCATTTGACAAGGACACTTGGGGAACAAGGACATTTGGGGAAGAGCCTCTGAAGATTATCATAGTGTCCTGGAAGATATGGATCACTTATAACTTTTGTCATTAGTGGCATATATGGATAGCTATATCCTGTGTCAATAATGTGACATCATATTTCCAGTGCTGTAAATGTTCTATTTCCAGAACATTAACTGGATCTAGATATTTCGTATAAAAATGAAAGCATGAAATAAAAACAAATCATCTCATATTTTAAGGCAATGTAATTATGTTCATTTGTGGGGAATAATGATCTATAATTTCCCTCCTATGGGTAATCTCCTTTGCTTTTGTGATGACTTCAGGACAGGGCTATGTGCTTTCTTTGCCAACAATTTAAAATCCTTTCTTAGATTAAAGAAGGTTTATTTATACATGCACTGATGATTTCGAACAAGATGCATATGTGAAAATAAGCTTCAAATAAAGCTTCATTCACTTCAAATAAATAAAATCTCCATCCCTTAATAGTTACTTTGCACTTTCACCACTTTCCATTGTCTGCAATAATCAGGGAAATGGGTGCTCCAGAGCAGAGCAACTGGATGATAGAAATGAGGGAGCCATCTTAAGCAAGAAAATTCTTAGTCGGGGACTGGAAGAAGGTAAGATGGCGGCAGTACTGTAGGTCAACTCTTTCCCCTCTTTTCCATTACTCAAGGGAACAAGGTAGACAACTATCACACCAGCTGTCTTAAACCCACAAGAGATGTGTGCACCAACCACAAACTGTAGTTCAGATCCAATGATTTAGGAAGTAGACTAATTCAACATAGTTATTGAGACGTTGCCTTACTCTCAATACAAATCTTCATGCCTTCCATTGATTATCATTGTAAATTTAAAAGTAACTATAAAGCAAATTTAAAAATACTGTAGCTAGAAAGCTACCTATTTCTGTTTGTCAAAACTGAATGCAGTTTGCAGACACAGTGGCTGAAATCCTGCATTGGATTCAGTGCCCTGTGAAGGATTCTTGCTTTGACTCTCCCAGATCTTTCTGAAGCAGTCCAATTTGGTTGTAGATTCAGGATTCATGTAAATCCAAACCATGACTTTAATATGGAGAAACAGAAAATAAGAAGGAGGAGTAGGGGAGAATGAGAGAGAGAGTATGTTATACAAATAAATACATACAAGTTATTCATATATGTGGGCTCATGCATTTATAATTGTAGTTTTTTTAAATACTTGAGAATATGTGGGAAAATATACTGTATTGTTACAGAAATCTGTTCGTTAATGCTGTGTCAGTTTGAAGTACAGTTATAATGAACTGTAGTGCAAAATGGTTTTCTACAGTTAAGGCTGGAACATAAATTGGGGTTATAACATAACATAAAAGTAAAAGGTTGGCTTTAAAGTGCCTGTAAGCACAACTCCAATCAGGGTGGGGAAGGGTGTCAGTGAGGTAGTTTTTCAGTTTCCTCTCTCCCACTGTGGGTCCCAGTTCCTCTTAAAAGCTGTCCTCAAGAGTTGTGGGGACCCTTTGTGGCCACACAGAATGCACTTAAGTGAATTGCATGGGGAAGGGAACCCTGTCACTTTTCCCAAGCAACGAGTTTGCACTGGATACCAATGACTTCCATAAATGAAATGCCTTTCTGTTCACAACTTGGCTGGTCTGGATCTAAAGGACTTAGATTTTGGCATTGTACAACTGTGTTGGCTATACTTCCGGGAAAGAGCCAAACTTGACCCCTTCCTGCAGGAGGAAGCAAGTCCACCCCTTGTGCTAAGCCTCTTCTCCACACAATAAAATATTACATGTCTTCCATGCTCTCTTCCATCCTCTTGCCAGCAGTATAGAATCATAGAATCTTAGAATAATGGAGTTGGAAGGGGGCTAAATGACCATCGAGTCCAACTCCCTGCTCAGTCAAGGAATCCAAGTTCAAATATAGCCAACAGATGTCTGCCTATTTTTCTCTTGAATGCCTCCACTATAGGAGCACTCACCACCTCCTGAGGTAATTGGTTTCATTGTTGTATGGCTCTAACAGGAGAGTGGGGAAAGATGGCGACCATAGCAGACGCCCACGCTATCAGCTCCGGCTTTTAAATCTCTATTTTCCATCTACTGGCTTCAAACTATGTTTTCTTTTGACTGCTTCTTGGGCTGAGCTGAGCTGCGGCGAAGTTTCTCTGCAAGCTTTGCTAAACAGACACTTCACCGGACATTTACACTTACAGCAAAGCAAAGGAAAGTTCGTCTGATACTGTGCCTCCTTATCTGGCTGGCCTGACTCCAACCTCCCTGCCTTCCTCCAACGCAAACATGCATTCAGCTAAAGCGAAGAAAAGGCAGCGAACCAGCCCCAACAAGGGGGAGGCCAATGTTGTGAAGAAGAAAAAGAAAGGAGGAAAAAAACAACAGCCTTCTCATCCACAGATAACCCCCTACCTTTCTACGGCCTCGCCGAACGCTAAAGATGCCAAGGATGTAAGTGCCAAGCCCCCCCCTTCTCCACCATTCCATGCTGTAGCTGAACCTGGTCGCTTCCCCCCGGACTCTGAAACCAGGGAGGAACTGGGAAGGGAAGGGGGACCTACCGACTCTATGTTGGAATTTGACTCAGAGCGGGAGCAGCCCTGGTTGGAAGCAAGTTCTCCACAGAAGATTCTTACTCAGCAGATGAGAGACACATGTATGATATCTGCTCGTACCCTGCTCCTGATCCTTGAAAGGCTGGGTGAGATCGGAAGTCAGGTACAAGCAGTATCTCAAAACATCTCCCAACTTGCTAATTGGTGTAAAAGGCAAGCTGCTACTGAGAAGTTCACCACCCCCCCCTCATGCTGTGGACAACAAAGTGGGTAATAATTTACTCTCAGCAGACAAACCTGAGAAATTTCAGCTGTCATTATCTCCTTCAAATATTGTGCTTCATTTCCCTTGCCGGGATGCCTCCTTATGGTCCAGCAAGCGAAGAGTTAATAACTCACTAGAACAGCTGCTGGGCCTTGCCTTAAGCCCCAAGGCCCTAAAAAAAATTCTTTTTTCTTCCAACTTGGGCCCAACGTAAAAGAATTTTTCTGTCTTTTAGCTCTGACCAAATACCCAACAGGTTACTAAAACTCAGAGCTCATTTAGGACTTTACGATATTTCCATTCAAAGAGTGTTCAAGCAAGCAGCCTCTATAAGGATATTTAAAACAAAATTTTCCAGAGTCAATCACAAGGGCCCACAGCCACTCACTTGCTCCCCCTTTTCCTTGGGTCATCAACCTAACAATCAATCAAACAAAGCGAAGCCCACCCTGTTCTGCAGTGAAGCTAGTGCTCTGGATAAAGTGGGAGAACACTTAGAACCTAACCAGAGACCTTCCAACGATTTACTTACTAACCTTGATACGGACTGTTCTTACCCAGGTCTAGAAGGTTCCTCACCCCCTTCAAAGTGCTTCTCACTTGTGAAAACACTGAACTCTCCATCAGCATCACATAAGACCCCTTGCCCCAAGGCCAGTGCCACAGCTACTGCCGAAACATTCCCGCCTGCCCTTAACAGCAAGTTACTGGAAGCAAACCTGGTACACAATTCTGAGGAAAATTCAGTGAGACCGCTGTCTCCTAGGCTGCTCCAACAGACAGATACGTACCACCGGATCTCTGACTCTGGCCTCTGGCCTGATTCTCCTGCACCCAACCCAAAAGCTTTAAGACCAGGGTCTATTTTTTGCCATGACCCACATTTTGATAGTCTTACCAACTTGTTATTCCCGACTACTCTGGCCAAGAACGAACTAGAGGCAGGGTCCTCGACAGTAAATGCCAACCCGGACACTAAGGCGATCCATCTACGCCGTGATCAGGTGTGTAACTTAAACCCAGAAACAGTCCTTTCCCCCCTATCCCCAACAGAATCTATCTCCACCCTACCTCCAACAGTATCGGTCCCTTTATGACCCCCTATGGAAGTATTAAACACATTCCTTAACAACCCAACTTTTCCCCCTAGCCTAGAAGAAATATTAACCATCCCCGTTTCCTGCACCAAGCCTAATCTGTCAGTCTTTACTAGCTTCCCGTATGAGCTCTCCACTTCGGACTCTTCTCACATCAAGACCAATTTAACCCTCACCCCGGCTCTACAAACTCTTAATAAATCTTTGACTATTGACATTGAACCACCTGTTTCTAAACTTACTCTCTCTTCCTCTCAAGCCTCTCGAGAGGTGATCTCTATCGTCTCCTGGAATATAGCAGGATGGACCTCAAAACCTTTGGATTCTGACTTCATCAAATTTTGCTCTAGTTTTGATGTCATCCTCTTCCAAGAGACATGGTCAATCAAACCCACACTCCCTTCTCTCCCTGGCTACATCTCTCTCACTAACCCAGCTACTAAAGTTTCAGCTAACGGACGTGCCAGGGGGGGTCTGGCTACTTTGATCTCAAACAATAAATTCCACAAATACGAGGTCTTAGATATCTCCAACAGTTCAAATCTCATGGTTTCATGTGTAACACACACATCTTCTTTTAAATTTCTCCTGCTTAATATATACTGTCCTCCTTCGGATCCTCTTCGTCTAGGATCGCCAATGTTCCTGGAATTAAATCAAGCCCTGTTAATTTTGTATGAGAAATATCCGGACACTAGAATACTGATTGCCGGCGATATGAATGCCAGATTGGGACCAAACAACACCAATATCGGAAACTCTCTGGGCCTGTCATCTGAAGATCTTCTATTTCTCCCTAATAGAGTATCTCCTGATCTGGTTGTGAATCCTGCGGGTAAAGCCCTTTTCAGCCTGATTTTTAAATTTCATTTATTTATTTGTAATGGATCAACCACTGACTTGGATGCCTCCTCGTTTACATTTCACGGTCCAAGGGGCAACAGTGTGATAGATTTCATGCTTCTTTCTTTCCCCCTCTCGACCTATTTTCGATCTTTTAAAGTCCTATGCAGACCCGAAAGCGACCACATGCCAATTTCTTTGACTCTTTGCTTACCTCCAGGCCACGACCCAATAACTAATAAACAACGTGTTCCCACCCCACCCTACTGCCTAAGAAGGCTTCCATGGAATGAGAAAATTCAAAACCAGGTTCTACTTCTACTTGATTCTCCTAATATGCTCGCCTTAAGAGATTCTGTTTCCGATACTTCAAACCCCTTGGATACCTTTAATGAAATTACAGCAGCAATTAAGCCTCTCCTTGTCTCCTCTAAACCCCCAAAATATGACTCTTCTTCAGCAGGCGGCTGGTTTGACAAAGACTGTCTAATCCAGAAGCGCGTACTTTTAACAGCCCTCAGAAGACTCCGCAAGTGGGGTTCTACTGCTAACTATTATGCCTTCACTCGATTGAGGAGGGACTACAAAATCCTGCTCAGAAGGAAGAAAGACGAACACACTAAAAAGTCATGGCAGGCCTTATCCTCGGCCGCCTTACACAAGGAACCTGCCAAATTCTGGGCCTTGGTCAACAGAGGTATGAAGTCTTCATTTGAGCCCTTGGACCATCAGATTTCTTCTTCCCAATGGCACCAGCACTTTTCCGCCATTTACCGGGAAAAGGATGATACCAACTCGCTCACTCACTTACTCGAGCTGAATGTCCCCTCACTTCACCTGCTACCTGAATGGGACCCAGTTTCTAAGGAAGAACTAAATGAACTTATTACCGCCATTGCTAACAACAAAGCCCCTGGACCTGACATGCTGCCAGGTGAACTCTTCAAATGTAACCCAGACTGGTGGTCTGATGTTTTATCCAAAGTGTTCTCCTTCATTAACCACTCAGGTGAATTTCCCCCGGTGTGGTTAGACAGTATTGTCTCTCCCATTCACAAAAAAGGATCCAAATTGGACCCAAAAAACTACCGTCCCATAAGTCTTCTTTGTGTGGTTTCCAAACTATACACGAAGTTCCTGCTCCTTAAGCTGGAGAAATGGGCATCAGAGAATTCTATTATCGCTAAAGAACAGGCTGGCTTTCAAAAAGGGAAATCAACGCTGGATCATTCCTTTGTTATCCACCATTTGGTCCGTAAATACACCCAGGCGGGGAGGAAAAAATTGTACGCTGCCTTTGTCGACCTATCCTCGGCCTTTGATACAATAAATAGATCCCGTCTATGGCGGAAACTTGCAGAAACCAATATTGACAAAAGACTCCTCCTTCTTCTTATAAAGCTTCACACAAACACCAATCTCAGAGTTAGACTCGGCCCACATGGTATGCTTTCAGAGGAAATTACTACCGAAAAGGGGGTCCGCCAAGGTTGCTTACTGGCTCCGTTTCTTTTCAACTTTTACATAAACAACATTGTACCTGAGCTCCAAGGTCTCGATTTCTTTCCGCCGACAATTGGGGACATAAAACTTCCAATATTATTATATGCCGATGACATTGCTCTTTTTTCACTCACCCCGGTTGGGCTACGCAGACTACTGGCCAAATTAAGTACCTACTGCAGCCATGAAAAACTAACAATAAATCACGCAAAAACCAAAGTGATGACCTTTGGGAACCATCGCAGAAAACATACCTGGAGGCTTGGGGACTTCCCAATCGAGCAAGTGTCAGCTTTTCGTTACTTGGGTATTATTTTTGGCCCTCATCTTTCCTGGTCAAAACACCTGGACTCAGCAAGGCTCAAAGCTGCCCATGCCATCCAAGCCCTCCTACACTTTACTAGGTCTAAAGGAGGCAACTTGGTTCCCCCCGCCACTGAAATTTTTGCCAAAAAACTGATTCCCCAAATGACCTTTGGGGCCGAAATCTGGGGATACACAAACATTTCGACCCTAGACGCCGCACAGAACACCTTCATTCGTTCCATCTTGTGTGTCCCGCGGAGTACTCCAGCCTCCTTACTTAGGGCAGAAGTAGGCCTTATCTCTGTAGCTGCCACCTGCCATTTAGCACTAGTCCGGTACTGGCATAAACTGTCCCAAATGAATGATACCAGTTTACCTAAGATCTGCTTCAGAGAACAACTGGCCAACCCCTCTCTTAAATCCTGGGTGAGTGCTGTGAAACAAATAACTGACTCCTATGGCATCGACTTAGATTCTTTAACCGCTCTTCCGCTCAAATGTGTGAAAGCTAGTCTCAAGGACACAATTCGCCTTTTTCATATCAGAAGTGACCTCTGCACCATCTCTAGCTCGCCTTATTCCTCTTCACTCCCACTCTATAAGTCAACCTTTGTCATGGAAAATTATTTGACCTGGATAACTACATTCGCCCTTCGCAAGGCCTTCACCGCTCTACGTTTTCAATGTATGCCTTCAAGAGTGTTAGAGGGCAGACACGAGAATCTGCCCTATCATCTAAGAATTTGTCCTTGCCACCTGGGAGAAGTCGAAGACATCACTCACTACCTTTTGAGATGTCCACATTACCACTCCCCTCGATCAAGGTTTTTGGCAAGTTCTCTGACTTCCATCCAAGACAGACCTAATCTCGCCCAGGTCTGTTGGCTCCTGGCTGACATCAACGCCAATACCACCTTAAACGTGGCAAACTTTGCCTTGGCTGCAATTAACATCCGAGCTCGCTTGTTTCCTGTACCTTTGTCTTTTTGATTCCTATTTACGTCTCATTGTATTTGCTTTTTAATTAATTATCTCACCTGCTGCTTTTATTTTATTTTAACGTATTTTAATGACTTATAGTTGATAAATAAACTCTGCTCTTTGATATGGCTCTAACAGGAAGTTTTTTTATATAGTCAACCAAAATCTGACTTCCTGTAACTTGAGCCCATTAATACACATCCTGCACTATGGAATGATCAAGAGCAGATCTTGCCCCTCTTCTGTATGACAATCTTTCAAGTATTTCAAGAGTGCTCTCACATTTTCCCTCAGTCTTCTTTTCTCAAGCCTAAACAGGCATAGATCTTTCAATCTTTCCTCAAAGGGCTTAGTTTCCAGACTCCCGATTGCCCTTACTGCCCTCTTCTGAGCCTGTTCCAGTTGATCTGCATCCTTCTTAAAGTGCATTTTCCATCACTACATGCAGTGACAAAGAGAGCAGATGTATTTCCAGTATGTGATTTGGACACTATATTTCTGTTAATGCATCCTAAAAGAGCATTTGCCTTTTTACACCTGCATCACACTGTTGGCTCATATTCCACTTGTGATCTGCAACAATTCCAAGGTCCTTCTTGCATGTGGTATTGCTGAGCCAAGTATCCTCCATGTTGTAATTGTGCATTTGGTTTCTTTCTTGTAGTTGTAGAACTTTGCATTTATCTCTGCTAAATTTCGTTCTGTAGTTTTCAACCCAGTGCTCAAGCCTATCAAGATCCCTTTGGATTTTGTTTCTGTATTCCAGAGTGTTAGCTATTCCACCCGATTTTCTGTCATCCACAAATCTGATAAGAATTCGCTGCGCCTCCTCATCCAAATCATTGATACAAATGTTGAAGAGCACCATGAGTGAAACAAGAGGCTTTGGTGGCAAGGCGAGGCATAGCACTGGCTTTCCACACAGGTAGTTCCTTTTTGCTAATGCCAGGTTTCAAGAGATCATTGGAACCCAAGGATGATAGGTCTCTACAGTTGCCTGCTTCAGATCATTTGAAAGGAATCATAACAAAGCGGTAGAACACATTCCTTGCCAGATAAAGGCACCAGATACAATCCTTGGCATCTCCTGGTGCGACTGGGAAACACTCTTGTCTTGAACCCTCAGAACCTCTCCTAGTCAGTATAAACAATGGAACAAAACCAACATGGAGGATATATCAGGGATCTCCTACCAACTCTCCTCAGACTGAAGATGCTTCTTGGACGAGTAATAAAACGTTTCAATCTAATAAGAATGAAGTTCAGTTGCCATGACTCAACTTCCAGATAACCTCACCTGGATGACTGAGAATCTTCACAGATAAGCAATAGAATGGATAGACCAGTGATGGCGAACCTTTTTGGGCCCAAGTGCCCAAACTGAAAAAAACTCCAAAAAAACCACAAAAAAACAAACAAACAAACAAACAAAAAACACCAACCAGTGGGTGGTGGGCGGTGGTGGAACCAGAAGTGGTGGCGGCGGAATCAGAAGTGGTGGCAGAAAGGGGAATCCTGGGCACGAAGGTGCCTGGAGACCCCATTGCAGATCCACAGCTACTGCCAGCTGCTCCAGATTCTGGCCCACTGCCTGTCAGGACACTGCAGCCACCTCCTCAGGTTTGGCTGCAGGAGGAGGAATCTGGCGACTTATGGCTCGCATGCCCACAGAAGGGGCTCTCCATGTCAGCTGTGGCACATGTGCCATAGGTTCGCCATCCCTGGGATAGACTAATCTCTGTCTTGGTATAAAATAACATTCTATGTTTCTACGATTTCATAGGAGAATGTTCTAGTACTTTGTATCCTAAGTCCTAAAACTGCTGATTTAGCAATTTGGAGTTTTTAAATGTTGCAGATGAAACGTTGCCTAAAGATGGGGTGAATCACTCTGCAGAGAAAATGAGAATTTGACAATTTGGGTCCAAATTCAACACTGACTGTGTTTTTCCAAGGTCTCTGGTAAAGATGGTGCTTCCAAATCACCTTTTCAAATTAGCCTGTGAAACTTTCTAAATTAATTTCCTGGTTCTTTCAAAACATTGTGCTGTGATGACTAAAGTTGCAATGAGCTTGAAGAGGGGAACAATGCACATGATGAACAGAAAAGATAAATATAGATTTGATTGGCGTTGAACAGCTTTGGAAAGTCACCTGCAACGCCCCATCTTTTCTTTTAGTGAAGTGCTTAATGGGCCTGCTGAACCCCGAAGTGAAAATAAATGAGAGGAAAAGAAACAATGTTATATTTACAGCCAATGAGTGGAGATACAAAAGGTTATATCAGAATAAGAGAAATTTCATTTCACAGACCAACTCCAACCAGTAGTGCCAAGGAGGGACAATAAAGGGTGTATGAACAGAAGATACAAAAGATATGGTGGTGACTTTTGAAAAGGACGAAAGGTGGAGTTTTTTCCACATCAAAGGATTCTTTCTTCATTTCTTTTTATATTTTGTGCAACATTATCTACTTGGTTGAGAACTAGTCCCTGTAAATTAAATTTTTAAAAGTTACACAAAAAAACATCCTGACAAAACATCCAGGAAACCTAATTAGAAAAATGAGTGTACAGAGTTTTCACAGCATATTGGAAATGTGATTTACTTTTTGGGGGGGCTTTAGAGAAGCACACGACTAGGTAGCCTCTCTCACTTCAAATCATTAGGAGGAACATTTGCAACTGAATTTTACAAAGAAACATCACCACAAATGTTATGTCATTTTCCCAAGGTAGTCTCTCTAACTGAGATCCTGCTCAGATGTGGTTCAAACATGTGTGCATTTCAGCACAGATTCCCTAGACGTACACATCCACAGTCAGCTGAACATCTGCCAGGGGCATTCCATGCTTATGGACTGCTAGTTGCTAATTTTACTTTTCTTATAAATTTCAAATAAATTTTCACACTTGCATCTTTCCATGTTGTAGACAAAAATCGCATGGGAAGTAGTCCCAAAGAAACGTCAATCAAAGTACACATTTATCTTTGCCTTTGCAAGAAAAATATGTAAGAACTCTTTCAACAGTCCCTTTAGAAGATATGTGCACATAGCTGTGAACAATAATTTGACAATGTGATGTGGGATGGGTGACATACATTCACTTCTGAGAAAAGATGAGAAATGTTCAGAGTTTTGCCATCAAAGGATCTTCTCTTGGAAATGCGATGGTGCCTGCTTAGAATGTATGCATTTATTCAAGACTCTTTTGACCTGGTAATCTGAATACAGGCCACTTGCAGATGTGGCTATGATAATTAACGAGTTTTTTAAATGGCAGTGTTCATTTCAAGAGTCCCTCCACCTCTGCTTTTGCTGAGATCAAGGCTGACTGACAATACAATCCCAGGCATATATAAGCCCCACTAACTATATCAGAATAAGAATACATAACCCCTACTGAAATAATTGGCTCTATTTTATAATCTAAAATTCAACATAGGGGAGCAATTTAGGTGAAAGTAAAAAGGTTGGAGTTAATTGGGAAAGAATGAATTTTAGGTAGTACTGGACTTAAGTAGATAAGAACTGCTGTGACCTATGAAACCAAACATCTAACAGTATTCTAGCCTTGCATCTGGGAAGCCCCACATAGAAGGCACAGGGATGATAGCATCCTTCCATTCATGTTACCTATGGAATTCAAAGATATTCTGAATCATATACCACTAGCACGACTTGCAGCCACAATGACATGCCTCAATGAATCTGTTTAGTCCTTTTTTAAAACATCATTCAGGTAGGTAAACTACTTCTTATAGTTACTTGTATTTTGGCAACCTGCTTAATTTGCAATACAGCTAGCTCCTGTCTTGCATGTACAATGAACTGAGTACATCTTATCACTCTACCTGTTGTGACATGCTCACTGGTCACCTGTGTGTTGTTCTCATGTTAACAATTAAGTTTGGGGTTTTGGACACTTGCTGTGGGGGAGACCCAGTATGACTGAGAGAATAACAAAAGAGAAAGGAGGGAGGCAGACAAGGAAAAAGATGGCTGCCAGTGTGGCATGAGATTATTAATAAAACAGTTAAAGGATGCTGAAATCTCTTTCTTTCGGAGAAAAGGGCAGGCATAAATCTGTGTGTAAGATGAATGAAAGGGATAACATCATACTCTATCATGATACTGTTCGCTGAAATGAAGCCACAACTTCAAAGAAGATGAGAATGAAAACTTGTTTTCTTCATACTGCTTGAAGATCCCTGATGAGGAAGTCCCTAAGATATTCTTTCTTTGTCCTGTGGTGGAGGAAAGACCGATGGGGACAAGATAAAGGATTGTAACAGTGGCTGCACCTAAACTATTGAATACTTTGTCTCTGGATGCTAAGTTGGCATTTTGATGGCATTGGCCTTATCATAAAGATCTTGGACAGGATCCTAAAGGGAGCTTACAATGACAGAAATGTCTTTCAGAATATCATGGGCATGACAGATATTTTGCCCCTGCAAACCCTCAGTATCTCCTCCAGGGTGCTGAGGACCCAAACGAGCAGGGTTTTGTTTTAGTAATAAAGAGTATTTGACATGGAGACAGAGAGGGAAAATATACTGCTACAGATGTATCAGGACTGTGATGAAGAGGTGCAAATTACCTTCTTCAACCTTTTCTGGTAGGTTTCTTCTACCCATGAAAGGACCCAACAGGTCTTGGCTCTTTATTTTTAGGCAGGCATTTCTTCTTACATTTTATTTACAGTACACATTGGTTTTTATTACCTCAAAATAGCATTATATTTTACTATTGAATTTAATTGCTGTTAGCCAAATGATTTGTATGCAGAAAATATGGAATACAAATTTTTCAATAAATACAGAAGTACCTAAAAATAATCCTAATGGAGTAGATCAAAGATCACTGAAGCCCAGCATCCTGTACAGTGCCCTATCTGATAAATCTTCAAGGTGTCTAACATCCTCTGCTATTGTTGTTTCTGAGTAAAATAATATTCAGAACCAGAGATTGTAAGTAAGGTAAATGTTAAGGTTCCCCTTGACATTTAGTCCAGTCGTGTCCAACTCTAGGGCATGGTGCTCATTCCCGTTTCCAAGCTGTAGAGCCAGTGTTTCTCCATAGATAGTTTCCGTGGTCACGTGGCCAGCCCGACTAAACACGGAACACCGTTACCTTCCCACCGAGATGGTACCTATTTATCTACTTGCATTTTACATGCTTTCAAACTGCTAGGTTGGCAGGAGCTGGGACAAGCAACGGGAGCTCACTCCGTTGTGTGGATTTGATCTTATGAGTGCTGGTCTTCTGACCTTGCAGCACAGAGGTTTGTGGGATAACAGGGAAATAATGACACAATTTTTACATTTTCTAAAACTTTTTGCAAAATCACATAATGTTACTTTCTGGTCTAATAAATAAAATCTACTAATTGACCAGAATCCTATTAGTTAAGCCCACTAGACTCAGTGGTCAGTAGTAATTTTGCCACAACCTATGAAGTCAGTAGAAGTCATTCACTGTGCATACTGAGTTAGGTACCAGAAAATACCTGTATTGGCTTCTTAACTTGGAGGAATTCACCACTGAAAATTATGCTGATTGCGAGTGTAAAAAGGTAGTAAAATAAGAAATAGGCCAGTATGTCTAAAAAGTTATACTTTTTATTTGTTTGTTTGTTTGTTTTATTTTATATCCCGTCTATCTGGTCATTGCAACCACTCTAGGCGACTAAGATTCTTTGGCCATTTGGAAGGCATTTTTCTTTTCTTTTTTCCTTTAAAAAAGTGGCAAAAATTATATATTGGTTTCTAATTCATCATTTGTCTACTACTTCTATTTTTTTTCCTTTACTTTAAAAATTATTTTTCTAACTGCTTAGAGTAACGAGTAACACATTACTTTTGAGAAAGGATCTGTTGTGAACAAATTGCTTTCTAAAATACATTCCGAGCACTGTTACCAGTCATGATGATGTTCAATAGCTACTAGTTCTGATGGCTATATACTACCTCTGATAATGGATACATTACAGAACATAAACACCGTAACTAATAGCCACTGAGAAGTATCGGTGCATTGCTAGATTAAAATTCTGCCCTAAAAGAAAGAAATATGTGAGTAATCAAGGCCACCCCAGGAAGTTTTACCACTTACATAAAATGTCTCATTCACAAAAATAAATAAATAAATAAATAAATAAATAAATAAATAAATAAATAAATAAATAAATAAATAAATCAGATTGCTGTTACTTCAGTACTGATGAAGGAAGAGCATCTTGCACTTGATTCGGGGATGCCGACTTACCTTGCACAGTGCAGCATGCATGGTACATTTAGCTGTCCTCCAGCACTCCATTGCTGCCTCTGCCCTCCACCTCAGCTTTCTTATCGTCACATATAACTATGCCCTCAGAACCAATCCTGTCTCCTTGATGCACAGGAAATAAATAACAAGGCCCTATTCCAGTTGTGAAGTTCAGCTGAAACAGATGCACTGAATCAACAGGATTTATTTAAGTGTTACCATGCAACAGTTGATTCAGTGAGTCCATTCTAGGTGAGACAAACAACTAGATTTTAGCCCATGGCTCTAAAATAAGGTGGGCACGTTTGGTGGGTTGGGGGGGGGAAGCAATGTTCTGCCCCTGGAACTCTCCAGAGTCCACACAAATTACAAAAATGTGGAGAAAAATGAAAAGGCAAAACCAGAACGGTCTGGAAGTCTGCCTCTACTTATGCAAAATTGGCATTTGCGGGTGTTAAACACTGCAGAACCTTCCCAAGACCTATTCCAAAAGGTGATGTTTTTATTCCTCCCACTGTTTATTTATAGGTTTATTTTACTTGTTTGTTTATTTTAATATGTTGTAAACTACCCAGAATAGTACATTGCGCTAATGGGGTGGTATATCAATGAAAATAAATAAATAAATGGCTGTTTCTCCTTTCACACTTTTTGGACCAAGAACTGTGAGGGGGCTAGAATCTGGGAAAAAAGTAGCTGTGAGGGATGCAGTCCACACTCTGCCCACCCCAGCTTTAAGATGAGGTTTTCTTAGATGACCTGTCTGTCACATGAACAAGGTGTATGAGACTGTATAGAAGCCATCTGTAATGCAGAACAGTTTTTTCTTTTTCTATTATGATCAAACAGGTTCGAGGTCCGGGGAGAAGCTGCTTGAAATCCATGTCAGCTACCACACTTCAGGTCGCTTTCATCCCTAAATCTTCAGTAAATGGCAGCTGTTAAGTAACATACCTTCTGCTGAGAATCCTCTCATCTTACTTCGAGAATAATCAACAGAGAACAGCTGATCCATTAAGTTCTTAATAATAGATAAAAGCGTCAATTGATCTCTGCTGTAATTTAAAATGCATAGAGAAAGAAAAGAAATTAGAAATGTGGAAGGCCCAAGCTTGACTCCTCCATCTTCTAACTCCACTTGCTCTCTCGTGGAAAGCAGTGCTGTGCCCTCATGAGATGGTACTCATGGATGTAACTTGTAATTAAAACCAGTACACAGGTAAAATTTGGGAATGCTGCAGTGACAGTTTACAAAGGAAGTGGGATTCTTCTACATATTTAGCAGGATCGATTCCATCAGACACCCAGATTAGAGTTCTTCCTTTATCATACCTCCCAAACAATAATGTCTGCTTGGCCTTGACCCCTTGCTCAGTTTCAGAACTGAGTGTCAGCTGTGATATAGTCCATAAAGGACTCAACCAAGATGATCAAGGCTGAAATCTCATTTCCCCACATTCTTGACTATTCTGACACACTGTCAGAGCCTAATGTGTCACCTCAAGGGAAATCCATTTTAATAAAATGAGGGACTATTATGGTTAATTGTCATATATTCTCTGAATAAAATTGCCTTTTTCCCCACGTCATAGTGAAATGTATTTTCTCATACTTAAATGCACTGCAACAATTATTTAAACTGATTTCAATTACCATTTTACTTTGCACTAAATTAACTGTTATTATGAACACAGGAAAGAAGTTAGACTTGACAGGAACCATTCGGTTCTTAGTGCAATGCCGAATCGAGATTATTTTTAAAGCAGATAAAGATTGTAAGTATGCCTTCATGGGGGTTGCTGAAAGAGAGAGAGGAAGAATGGCCTTCAGTTTATCAAAAGGCCGGTGTTGTAGCCGGTGGTCAAACCATTATACACACTGTTGGGTTTTTTTGCTCAATATGAGAGATCAGATCTAGGTTATTGAGAGATAAATGTCATCATAATCCACTTACACACATAACACAGATGCTATTAAATATGTTCACAGTTCAGTCTCAAGAAGAGACTGTCTCCTAAAACACTGGCAGTTCTCGTTTTTAAAAAGTAACTCTCCCCATCTCTAGACGTATGAAGAATCATGACTACAGAAGAACTACCCAACTTTAGTGCTGACAATGAAGAATTTGAAATAGTTAAGAGATTTTGTATACTGTACCTTGGCTCAGTCATCCATCAAAATGGAGAATGTAGCCAAGAAATCAGGGCAGCAATGAAGGAATTTTAAAAGATCATCAAGTGTAAGGATGTGTTACTGGAGACCAAGATCAAGATCACAAGTTGTATTTCTGATCACCATGTATGTGTGTGAAAGCTGGACAGTAAAGAAAGCTGAAAGAAAAAAAAATTGATTTGTTTGAGATGTGGTGCTGGAGGAGAGCTTTGCAGATACCCTGGACTGGCAGAAAGACAAACGAGTAGGTCCTAGAACAAAGCAAACCTGAACTACCCCTGGAGACCCAGATGTTGAAAACTGAGGCTGTACTACTCTGGGCACATCATGAGAAGGAGGAATTCTCTAGAAAAGAGAATAATACTGGGAAAGGTAGAGGGAAGCAGGAAAAGAAAAATACCAAGTACAAGATGGACTCACAGGCTTGATTTTACAGAAGCTGAGCAAGGCAGTTGAAGACAGGACATTTTGAAGACTGCTTGCTCATAGGAGGCACATGAATCTCGGATGTAACTTGGTGGCCCATAACAACAAAGCTGACCGCCGAAGAATTGATGCTTTTGAATTGTGGTGTTGGAGGAGGCTCTTGAGAGTCCCCTGGACTGCAAGGAGAACAAACCTATAAATTCTAAAGGAAATCAACCCTGAGTGCTCACTGGAAGGACAGATCCTGAAGCTGAGGCTCCAATACTTTGGCCATCTCATGAGAAGAGAAGACTCCTTGGAAAAGACCTTGATGTTGGCAAAGTGTGAGGGCAAGAGGAGAAGGGGACGACAGAGGATGAGATGTCTGGACAGTGTCACCAAAGCAACCAACATGAATTTGACACAACTCCGGGAAGCAGTGGAAGATAGGAGGGCCTGGCGTGCTCTGGTCCATGGGGTCACGAAGAGTCGGACACGACTAAACGACTAAACGAAACGAAACAACAAAGCATTTTGATGGTTGTTGTAGGTTTTTCAGGCTGTTTGGCCGTGTTCTGGAGGCTTTTCTTCCTAACATTTCACCAGTTTCTGTGTCTGACATCTTCAGAGCTCTGTCAGACAGCCGTGAAAGCCTTCGAAAATACAAAGTATTATGAACTTGTTCTGTTTTACCCTACATAATTCAGAACCAGGCTAGATGTTTCTCATGCCCCCTTTTCTTACTCCTGCATAGCCATAAATCATTATTATTCTCAGCAAGAAAGCTTCTGCATATTTGATGCTATCTAGGCTTGCCTATAACAGAAGCCTAGACTGACCCATTCACTGCAGAAAGCAACCGTCACCTTCTGGATGAATCCACAGGTAATTCCTGTTGCTGCCATGCCCATTCTGACTATAGCTTTTGACTTTGCCCCATTTTTATTTGTCCTCTACATAGCAATCAGTCGCTTCTTTTGATCTTTGGGTCGTGCTTTGTACAAACTTCCCCCTGCTACTGGTAACTAACGCGAGCTCATGTCTCGCGTTACTCCCGGGAGGGAAGGCAATGGAGTCCCACTCGGCTACGCACGCCAGGAGAGCCAACATCCTTCACACTGAGGTTACAATTTCATGCATGTGATAGCTCTGGCCTCAAAATGTGTATACTGTAAGATCCTAAGCTTCAATCACTATACACCAGAATGGGTAACCTATTTTTTTTAGTTCAATTCGGTAACCTTTATTGGCATAGGAAACTTTAAAAAAACTTATACTGGGAAATTAATAGCAAATAGAGATACACATAATGGTAGTTACATGGCTAAAAAAATCCAACAACGGCAAAAAACACAATAGGAGATACTTTGGAGTAGTCTAGTTAATTTTTAGAGCCCTGGGCGGAGAGAACCTTTGTAAGAAACTCGGCTACTAAGGCTGTTATTTTTTGTGAATAGTCATTAAGGAGGAAACCTGTGAGTAACTGAGGAGGGCCAGAAAAATTTGAAATTATTGAACCTAATAGACAAGCACGCGTATCTTTAAACTCAGGGCAGTGACAAAGGATGTGTGTGACTGAATCTGGTTCTAAACCGCAGAAATTGCAAATTCTTTGTTCAAAAGGTACCCGGGTATATCGTCCTTTAAGCACCTCTGAAGGGAAGATATTCAGTCGGGCTAACATAAAGGCCCTCCTAATAGAGGGGTTCACCAAGGACTGGAAGTAAGAATATCCATAACCAAAGGAGGGAAAAATACCGAAATGAATTGGGGAGCATGTCTGATTCACATTAGAAACTAACTGAAGGTACTCAGACTCCCATAGTCTCTCCTTGATAAGGGAGAGTGCTTGATTAAAATTACTGTTAAATAGAGAGTTTGAGGAGAAGCCAATAGTCATGAGTTTGGATTCACATTGTGAAAACCATATGGATTGGTAAGTATCTTTGAGAAGGTGAACAAGGAGAGCATCTGGGTATATTTTAAAAAAGAGGCGCAGCCAGAATTTGAAAGTAAGAGCCCACGCCGTCGTTGAAGGAAGATGCAGGCCTAGCTCTAGGGCTATAGTAGATAATTTGATTGAATTGGGAATCCCTAGAATCCGTCTATAGAAAGTAGCAGCTAGTAAATCAACTTTATTGTTCATGGCATTGATCCAGATTGGGATGCCAAAGAATAGGCGATTAATCAGTTTAGCCTGAAAAATATGAGTGGCTAACCTATTTGCAGACAGCTTCTTCTGCTCACAGTGCTCATAATTTTTGGAAAACGTTCAGAAGTGTCTCCATGCCAATCTCACTGACTTCTTGGCCATGGCACAAAGTGGAGATCTTCCACCTTCTGCATCAGCTGATAACCACACTTCCTTCATTTACATGGGGAGGAGGAAGCTGCCTGATATCGGTCTGTCTAGCCCACTAACGTTGACATTGACTGACAGTGGCTTTCCAGAGGGTCAGGGAGGAAACATTCCTCATTTTCCCAGGAGAAACCAGAGCCTCAACTAAGAACCTTCTGCATGGAAACAACGTTTTTGGCGCTGAGCTAGAGAAGCAAAAAACTGCCAGGCAAAACTTGTAAAGGCAAGCTGAGAGCAACTAGCTTTGTTCTTTCTCCTACTTCGCCTTCACCATTTCCAGTATTCAGTTAGTGGCACACATGTACTGAGAAGCGATTTCTGGAAATGATTGCTGCATGTTTGTCCACGTATATTTTAAATTTGATGCATTTCTGAAAAGGTGCACAGTTCCTGTGAAAAGCTGAGTTATGCTGCTGTACCATTAGATGATGTTGGGGAAATGTGCTGGAAAACACAAAGGCTACTGTAATTCATCTCTATATAATTATCTTAAGTGGAAAGCTATATTTTCTGGTCAAGATAATGTTCCCTTAAAAAAACATAGACTGTATCATAAACCTTGCACAATATATAGTAGCTCATAACTGATCTATGAAATCATTTTTATAACCAACCCACAAAACTACTGGATAAATGTTGTTCTGAGATTTTTGTGTATTGCTTTGTTTAGCAATGGGAGGAATGATGACTAAGACCTACCTTTATAAGATGTGACTGTACTGCCTGCTGTTCAGCAAGCCAAAATGCATTTAGTAGTTCTAAAAGCTTGGCCTTAAAATAGCTTTTTCTATTTGTGAAAACTCTATTTTTCTGAAAACTCATCCTGTGCCAATAACTTCATAACGCTGATCCAAAAGAATTCATGTGGAGTTTCATCATACAGAAGGGGGATTCTGAAATCCCTTTGCTTCTGATCACACAGTCCTCCTTCACACTTTGCTGTTTGATATAATGATTCCCAAATTCAGGAGACTTTCAGAGAAATTTCCAATATAGTATAAAGAACTTTAATTAGGAAAACAGCAAATGTCCAGGATGGTGCACAAAATAACTTGTGTCAACCTAATGCATGTTTGGGTCCACTAGGAATGTATTATAGTTGCAGTGCACAATAGTGCAGTGATGTTATTGCATAACAGAGTAAATCAGCATTCTACAAGGCAGTGCTAAACATATGGGCAACCCAAATTTAAAAAAATTAATTTTGAAACTTGGGTTCAGATCAACACCAAATTTGTCACACTTGCAGCAGATACTCTGCTCTTGCTTTCTGCCAATTTAGGGAAGATTGGACAATGGGTTTACAAGTTACAATTTTTGAAAAGTAAAACTGTCCCCCCATTCAGATATAGGCAACCCTAAATGTCCCCAGATTTAAAATAGCTCATATACAGTCTAAAGACCAATCTTGCTTATTTTGAAAGAAAATTATTGGCCCTATCCACTTTTTTATTTGGAAAGAATCCCAGCTGCAGGGGCTGAAATACTGGTCTTCCAAAAAGGTCTTTCAAAAGAGGAAAATAGTAACTTTGTTATAAATGCATGTAGCGTGCTTTCCAGCAAAAACTTAGCAAAATAGATACATTGTTGCAGCTTTGGGTGGGGCGGGGGGATGTTTGGAGGACAATGAAAGGTCACAAAAACAGTCGAAAGACAGCTTTTCTTTAAAGTATCAAACAACAACAACAACAACAAGGCTTGGTTTAAAGAAAACAATGGAGTGACATTCTTCCAGAAAGGGGGGGCATTTTGCCATGTATCTCCAAGGAATTAGCATACAATTCTATAAGTCATGTTCAAACTGCATTACAAATGCTCAGAGCACTTGTGTTTGTCCCAGCCCTGAGTGCTTTCAGTAAAATTTTCTTAGACAAGGCTCCTGACAAAAGAGTGCTAGATGCACGGTCATGTATCCTTGGAGGTAGGTGGCAAAGTCTCCTTTGCCTGCCACACCCCTTTAGTCCCTGCTGGCAGTCACCAGCCTGTAGGTGTGATAATCCTCCCAAAAGGTGTGGCTGAACTCTACATGGACCTGGCTGGCATCCCCTGAGTAATAGGGCATAGGGCAAGGAGGAGCAGTAGGCTGACCTTCTCAAGATCAAGATGGAGGCTGCTTGTGGGGCTTTCTCCACTGAGGTGGTGGGCCCTTTCTGCTTCTTCTGCTGATGGTTCTCAAATCTCCAAGCCTCTTGGTACCTTCCTTGGTCATGGCGGGCGCAGGTGGCTTCCTCTGGTTGCTCTCACCAATCCCACAGTCTTTGATATATGTAAGGTTCACCTCCAACATCACATTTCAAGTGAGTTGATTTTTCTCCTGTCCTTCTTCACTGTTTTACATAGAATGGAAAATTTTGACTCTGGTTTCAAGTGACAAGCTTTGCTAACTCCTGTCTGCCCTTTTCTGGTTTAAAAGTCAAGAGGGCATCCTTTAGCAAATATGCACACAACATGTTTGTAGAGCAAGGGTTTGAAAATTGAAAGAAAGCTTTGTGGTCTGCATTCTGCAGAGGAAGTGTGGCAACATAATTTTACCTGAGAGGTTTAAGACTGTGTATGTTTCTCTTTTATATGTTGCATTCACACTTTTGCAACACCTTTTCATTAAGGCCAAAATAGCCCTTCGAAATATTTTGGCACAGAGAGACTGCAGCAACATTTCAGCTGTTCTTGGTTCTGCCTATTCCAGCAACCATAGTACAGATCATATGTTCACTTTCTGGGATCCTCTAGCACTGGGTCATTCTGCATAAGGGAAGTGTTTGAATCTGTGGGTAGTTTATATATATTTAAATATCCATTTTAAAAAGCCAGGAAATTCAATTCTTCAAAAAAAAATCTTCAAAAAAGAAATGAATGTGGAGGACTAAATAGAACTCATCCTCCTGAAGAGTCATATGAAAAATACCCAGTGCCAGTTAGCATGATTCCCCATGCTTACAGGAACATTATCCCTGAAAAATGGGAAGTATGTGTTGAATTAAGCTGCAAGGAAATTAACATTAATAATATAAAAAGCATGAAATGAAAATATTTAAAGATGGTAAAATAGGATCCTGTTTGATGTGCCTAGGTCAGCAGATGGATTGAGACTTCATTCTTCTACAGTTCCTTTCATATGAGGGGTTGGAGAGAGAGAGAGAGAGAGAGAGAGAGAGAGAGACCATTTCAAACAATTCATTAATTCAATTACAGATTTCTAGTTTGCACTTTTATTATGGTATTAATTATGAATTATGTTTTATTATCCTGTGGCTTCTGTTTTGATGTGTCCTGATCCCTTATAATGCTTTAACCAAGAAAAGTCACAGCTGGTCTCACCAGGCCAATGTTTGCATGTTGCTCTACACATCATCTATGTTGCTTTCCTTCCACAGTCTATCATTCCATTGAACATTTTTCCACTTACATCATCAGCACTGGTATACTATATGTTCTTGGACTAAAAGTCCCAGAAGCCTGCACCACTAACTGTGGTGGCCGGGAATTCTGGGAACTGTAGTTCAAGGACATCTGGGAACCCAAGATTGGGAGGCACTGACCTATACTAATGATTCATGGGAATTCAAAACAGAAGAAACTATTTATTTATTTATTTATTTATTTATTTATTTATTTATTTATTTATTTATATCCCGCCCGTCTAGTCAATAGACTACTCTCTACTTACTAGGTAATCTCAAAGATGGTTTATATGCATGAGCAAAGATTAAATCTCTCTCTCTCTCTCTCTCTCTCTCTCTCTCTCTCTCTCTCTCTCTCTCTCTCTCTCTCTCTCTCTCTTTCTCTCTCTCTCTCCCTCTCTCCCTCCCTCTCTCTCTGAGTGCTACCTCAGTTGCTGAGGTTAACTTCAATGATGGCATACCTCTACCTATCTCTCACTACATTGGATTGCTTGTTCTCCATTAGGACCCAACCTGTCTTTGATATTATTCATTCAAGAAATTTCTCATCTCTTCTGTGTTTACCCTCAATCTTCCCTTCAATGATGTTTATTTGTCATGATGAGCTATGCATCCAAGATACAACAGCTTGCATTTCTTAGTAATCAACTCTATTTCTTTTTGTTTTCCTTTCTGATGAAGTACCTCTCCATTCCTTTTTCTATCAGTCCATAGGATGTGAAGGATTCTTCTGTACGCCCACATTTCAAAAACATTTATTCTGTTGAGCCTCTCATTCTTAATAGTTGGATCCTCACATTCATCTAAGAGGACAGACTACATGCAACACCTTAACATCCTCAGCCTCAATGATATATTGAGCTGTTACACACAATTTCCATCAATTTAAAAGTTTTTCTAGCTATCTCAATTCTTTACTTTATTTCTATGTACAGTAGTTGTTAATTAGGCATCCCAGATACACGTATGTGTCTACTTGTTCTATATGTCGAGATACTACACATCATGTTATCCCTACTTATTGCCACTGATTCAGGGGGTGGGGGTGGGGGTACTGATAGACAGTTCCATGTTCTTACTGTCTTCTGTGACCCAATCTAACAGAATTTGAAGCTCACCTGAGCATCAAACTATTAGAACCATGTCATCAGTGTATCTCATTTAAGAGTATCCCATTTACTTTAATGCCCTCAAACCTATTTGCAAGAGCATTTTACATAATCTTTTCTAAATAAATACTAAACAAAATTGGTGACAAGATAAATCTTTAATGGACTCATCTTCTAATTTCTTCATTAGTTAATTCTCCATGTATTTTAATCTGAGTTGTTTGTTCCTAGTAAAAGTTCTTTATTATGTATATTCTACATATGTATACTCTAAGAATAAATAATATTATTTATTTGTAAAGAATAAAAAACATACAGACCAATCCAGGCTAGCGCAAAGCTTTTGCTGCCAAAGGCAAAATACGAGTTGGTTTTCCACTCTGGCCAATATAGAGAAGCTCAACAAAGCCTGGCTCCCAGCACTGAAAAATACAGCCTGCAAAAAGGTCAATGAATTCTACCCAGCCCCAAGGATCACTGCACACAAAAGACTAGCTAACGACACCCATCAATCACAGTGACATATCTTCTCCCACCTTATCACAACAATACACCCATAACAAAAAACACCCTGATCACCCAATCTCCTGAAGAGGGCAAAACGCTGATCCCATAGCAACAAATACAGTGGTGCCCCACTTGACGACGATAATCCGTTCCAGCAAAATTGTTCTAGAGCGAAATTGTCGTCAAGCAAAATAAAAAACCCCATTGAAATGCATTGAAAACTGGTTCAATGTGTCCCCATGTGGGAAATACCTGCTCGTTTTGTGAAGATCCTCCATAGGGTGGCCATTTTCCGATGCCTGTATAGCGAGCAAACAGTCCTGAAAACAGCTGGGAGCCATTTTGCACAGTGGACGGCCATTATGAAAACCCGACAATCAGCTGGTTTTGATCGTCGTAATACGAAAAACCGGTTCCCGAAGCAGGGAACCGATCGTCATCAAACAAAAATCGCCCATAGAATCATCATTTTGCGATCGCAATAGCAATCGCAAAAACATCATTGTCAAGCAGTTTTGTCATATAACGAGGTAATTGTGAAGCAGGGCACCACTGTACTCAACTATCTCACACACTACACTAGAACACAGAGTTCTAACTCCTGTCCTCTGAAGATGCCAGCCACAGAGACTGGCGAAATGTTAGGAAGAAAAACCTCTAGAACAGAGCAAAACAGCCCCAAAACCTACAACCATAGAGAAGCTAGCTGGATTGACAGTTGTACTTGTAGTTCATCTCTGGTGATGAGTCTCTTCCATCCTACCAGTGTCAAAACGCCAGTGTGGAAGTCCAGAATAGTTTCAGTTTCATGTAATACTGTGTCTTCCACCTGAGGGGAACAGCTTGAGAGTTCATGAAAAACTATCCTTCTGCTCTCACCCTGCCCCCTCACCCTCACTATCTGTCACAGGAAGCAGGTACCTCACTCTCATTAATGATACAGTAGGGCTAGCCATGAAGGCAGCTCAGTAAGTCCAACTGAGTTCTATAAGATATACTTTCTGGTAATATATACTGGAGAGGTATACATACAGCAGCCCGTGAAGCTAGTGAGACCCCACACACTTTTCATTGGGGAATGAAGGTGAAGTGGGAAAGAATCCTGCTGCTACCCATATTGTTGATTTTGTGTTACTAGTCATCCTGCTGCAGGATGAAAGTATCTCATGATCAAGTACTTCACAATCTCATCAGTTTAACCCTCCTCATTTCTCTGTGCCAATGTGTACATCCACATATACAGCCCCAGTTTCCATATGAAATGTGGATTTGGGGAGCAAAATGTATAGGACTGCAAGCAGAACAATGTGTTTTCATGGTTTAGTATATAGATTTGCACTTGTAGATCAGTGTAAATTTGAAAATAGGAATTTGTGTGTAAATCTTTCTTGGTCACTCCCTTGTACACTGCCCCTTCACATAAGCTGGCTCTTCCATTTGTAAACTCACACTTAATATTTACATATACATTCTATTTATACCCTGCTTCTCTATATAGACACAGGGATAGTCCAATTTCTTCACAAACACTTCTGCAGTATTTTCTGCTTCCATTTGTAGTGAAGTCTTTCCATCAATAGCAAACTGCTCAGTCTGTCCTTAGAACATCCATACTGAAAATGTATATTCTAAACCACAACCAGCTGCCATACTGACAAATGTACCACAATACACGGTAACTTATTTCTGTTAAGGATACCTGATCTCTCCCAAATAATAGCTTTAGGAATTTTAAAGACTGAAAATTGGTCAAGTTATATTTTATTTTAACTGTGATTTTGTGGTTAAACTGGCAAGATTACTATTTTTCTGAAAATCTGTTCTAAGGTCTAACCTGATGCCTCACACATTTTTTAAAAACAGCCATAGTAAGCAGACTAAATAGTTGCCCAAATATAAATTTTACTGCTTGGATGTACATAGATATCTAGTGTTTTCTATATAAATTGTTAATAAATGACAGTGGTCAACTCGGGAATTGCCTGCTCCTCTGATACTGGTGCTGTTATAAATAAAGTTAAAATGGGATTTCTCTCAAATACGGTTTGCTGAGATGACAACGACTGCCAGTTCCTGATGAATCAGTGGCTGTATTTTCCCCTTCTGTGTTGCAAGATACCAATGAAATAATGTTCTTTAGATCCGTAATGGCAAATATTTTAGCCTAAGGGTCAGACTCATCCTGGACAACTCCTAGGTATCAAAGCATCTAGACATTTATGTCTTCCTTGCCCAAAACCAGGGATGTGGTGGCACTGCGGGCTAAACCGCAGAAGCCTGTGCTGCAGGGTCAGAAGACCAAGCAGTCGTAAGTTCAAATCCACACGACGGAGTGAGCGCCCGTCGCTTGTCCCAGCTCCCACCAACCTAGCGGTTCTAAAGCATGCAAATGCAAGTAAATAGGGACCACCTCAGTGGGAAGGTAACAGCGTTCCGTGTCTAAGTCGCACTGGCCATGTGACCACAGAAGATTGTCTTCGGACAAAACGCTGGCTCTATGGCTTGGAAACGGGGATGAGCACCACTCCCTAGAGTCAAACACAACTGGACAAAAATTGTCAAGGGGAACCTTTACCTTTACCTGTAAGGGGCAATGGGTGTTTACCATTGAGTGATCTGTGACTGCATCTTGGAACAAAAAGGGCTCCCTATCTTTGATTTTGAAGAATAGTTACAGAAGAACACCATGGACAACAATTGAGTTGGTTGCCATGGGATGCAATGATGGTTGCTAAATTGAATAGCTTTAAAAAGGGGATTGGATAAATTTGTGGAAAATTAGGCTATCGACAGCTGTTAGTCTGGAAGGCACAATACTGCTTCCGGTATCAAAAGAAGTAGGGCACAGAGCACCAATTGTGATCAGAAAGCGAGAGTACGTCATTGCAATCATGCGCTATCATGAGATCTGCATTGTTATTTGCTTGGCCATTGTAGGAACAGGAGGATGGACTAGATAGGCCTTCGGTTTGATTCTGTACTTGTATTTTGTTTTGTTTTTCGATCTCATCTAAAGTATTTGGTACCTTAACTGAAGTTTTCCTGATGGTTGCAGAAAGAATGTTGAATGCTGGTAATAAGAACTATGGAATCTCTTTGGCCAGTCTTTCATTGTCTTCACATCTCCCATTTTCCATTACAACACAAGTTGTCTGCTTCCTGCTTCTCTTTTTAAACACAGACCCAACCATTTTTATGCACATATGGCAGGGTGGTAGAGGAACTGAAATAGTATGCTTTGATGCTGTGAGACAGAAAACTAAAATCTAAGATGACAGCAACAAACATGCTGATTGTGCGTTGGGGTATCATGCAGCACACGTTTCACATTAGATTTTTGTATCCTTTGGGAACATAAATACACTTTATCCCTCATTGGGTTTGTCAGTAAAGTCTTTTATTCAATTGAAAGAGTTATGTGGTGCATAGCTACACTGGTCACATTGCTGCTGTTCAGGCCTCAGTTATATCTCAGTTATATCCTGGACACACACGTGCACGCACACACAGTAATATTCTTGACAGGAAGTTTGTGTAATAAGTTCTGTAGCTAACTTTCTTCACTCAAGTGTGCCTGAGTCAAATCATGACTTTACTCAATGCCATGTGGACATAAAATATATCTAGTCCAGCATTTCATTCCCACAACACTTGCCAGGTGTCTGACGTCCACAAAGAGGATATGAGGTATAGCTCATGTTCTCCAGCAACCGGTTACAGAAGGGATCTTCTTCATAAATAGCCTTAATGACTAGTAATCACTGATGGTATTTTTGGTAGGTGCTTAGAGATATGACAGCTATTATTTCTTTTGTTTGTGGATTGTATTGGAATTATAGGTTTTATGGCTCCATCAAAAAGTTTCCTCAGGCTGAGTGTGGAAAACTGAAGCACCACAGTCCCAAGGAATTGTGCCACATATTTTCTTCAGGAAAGGAGTTGTTTGCATGCACTCCCATTTGAAAATTACACAGAATATTGAAAATATATCATGTCCATCATGTGACAGATCTTGAGGTGCCATTATAGCATAGTGAATTGTCAGTCATTTAATTAATTTATATATGTGTACTATAAAAGGCAAAGCATTGCTTGGATTTTTGCCTCAGGCTTTGAAAGGTAATAGGCCATTTCTTACTTCTGTCCATCATGCCTCCTCTTTCATGGGTAATTTTAGTGGGCAAAAGCATGTTGTTCATATCTAGGCACTTTAACTGTTCTGAAACTCTCTTCTATTTGAGGACTCTATTATTGAACTATGCGCCTTTGAGATGGTTGCCCAGAAGCTTCTTTAAACCATCCACACCCCCACAAAGCCCTTGATCTTCCAACTTACAGACTTCAAAAATCAACATTCAAACAACCCAAGTAATGTACCTTACAAGAATTTGAGAAATGCACAGGATGGAACTTTGGCAAAGCATAAGAGCTGCAAGAAAGCTATTGAGCAACTTCATGCTCTCATTGCCCTCCCACCCCAGCATAATGAGTTGAGACACAAACTGTGGGTTAATGCTGGGCCACATTTTATAAATAAACCATGAATGTCACTCTTCCCAAAAGTAAAGAGGGGACCTGCTGTAGTGACGAATGATTAACTAGGGTCTCCCGGGACCCCATAAAATGAATATGGGCAAGTCCCATGCCCCAGGGTCTCTCAGTCCTGAAGACTGCAGTCCCTCAGCCAGTACTAAACTGACCACCCTCAGACCTCCAGCCCCCATCCCATTGGAGACCATTGGTCCAGGAGTAGCCCCAGCGCATCCTTCCCCCCACACACTGTAATCTCACGATCCACAGCACTGGAAGGTTGGACTACCTATTAGCATACACTCTTTTCACCCAGGGTCTCACCAAACCATCTTCATTCTGCACTACCTGCCGGTGTGACCATTCAACAACCACCCATAACATGCCCACACACCTCTGCTAGTGTGGGATAGGTGAAAATCCCCATTACCAATGGCCAATCAGGCAACAAATCAAAAATTCCTATCCAGCCCCATAAGGCAACCAGTAAAACTCACACTAGAACTGAGGGTGGGCAGGTGGGATACAAGCCATGAAAGAGGCCAAAAAAAGGGGTGGAGCACACTTTAAGCAGAGCGCTCACTCCCCTCCCTTCCCAGGATGCATTGGGAGATCCCTGTCTCTCGCAGTGTCCTGGGAGGCCAAAGAAGCTCCACTCGATGAGGAGCCTCATTGGCAGAGCTGCTATTGTAAACATTTCTGATGCATGTGGAATAATGAACCAGGAGTTCTCAGAAAATCAGAAAAATTGCTGATTGATAAAGGTCTGAGAAATTTTGAAACTGTACCAGTTTTCATGTTGTACTCAAATTGGTCTTTAGTAGACCAACACATATGTGCACACGCACACAGAGTATAATAAATCTCCTTTTGTTAACATAACCCGTGTCATATAGAAAAAATACATAAGCTGCATAATAAATCTGCTTGCAATAATCATTGAAGGTGTATCAATAACACAGAGTTCAAGATGTGCATTAAGCAGAAATTACATTTTAAGGAAAAATCCTGTCATATAGAAACCATTAGGATGATTTATAATTGGGTAATTATTAAGAATTCATGTACCTTTCAGCATAATTAATGACACTTAATACAGGAGTGTGTGAACAGCAATCCATCTATTTTAAATTATGCTTAGAAATTAACATAATTCACAAGAAAAAATGTAAAGCTCTTGTCTTAATAGATGTAGACTAATCTTGCATTTAAACACAAAAACGTGTAAAGAGTAAACAGTAAATATAGTAAAAAAAATAGGGATGATCATGTTCATATTACAATTTAGATAACTCCAAGACATTTCTGAAACTTATGCTAATGTTATTTTAGTTTTCACACAGAAAATATGTTGTGTAAATAAACTCTGTATGAAATGTAGAAAGTAATTTATATAACGAGCTTAGTTAAAATCAAGAACAAATGTTCATTTACTTCCAAGGGTATAACGAATCCCATGTTATTTGATGGTAAAGTTACAAACAAAACAATGTTAAATAATAATACTATGATGTATGGATTTGGACAGTACTGAAGCAGTGCTTTCATCTAAACTGTCATATTTTATCAATTATTTTAACCCTCATGTCAGTGGGGTTTACTTCTTGGTAACCAAGCATAGGATTACTGTTTTAGTTATACAAGTGACGGTGTTTTAAAATTTTATTTTTAAAGCAGCTATTACACCTGCATTATGTAGATACAAATGTATAAAGAAATATTCAGGAATTGGATATCAGGATAATGTGTCTCACTTCTGGAGACATTGATTCCCTATGTAGATGCAGTGCACCTTTGAGAGAATAGACTATCTGCTTATTCCAGCATAGTACTTCCCAGCCTGGGATTCAGGAGCTACAAAGCATTTTCTGGAGGGTTGCCTGATATATGTTGTAGCCCTTGTTTAATAATTTCTGCTTCAACCTTTCGAAGCAAGATATTAAAGTTAGTGTGTATGTGTATCCATGAGAAACAGGCCCCTTGGAGGATAAAGAAGCTTCTACTTTCTGTGAAGGGATGGCTTGGACTACCTTTTACCAAAATATAAAAAATAAAAAATAAAAAAAATTGCCAGCATAAAGATTGCTCGTGTGGCTCGCCTTTGCCTCCCCCCTTGGATAGCGCGATACTTCATTTAACGTATGAGAATGATGTAGGTGGAGAGGGAGGATGCTAGGTTATTTAAGGGATGTTCCCCCTCTCTCCGCCCTCTTCCTTGCTTGGTATTGGTGAAGGACAGAGCTCTGCTGCTTGGCTATTTTGGTAGCTGCGTCATCGATTGCAAACTGCAGAACAACTCTCAGCGTTGGCTCCCTCCCGTGGTTTGATTGTTTATTTTGTTTGCTTTAAAATCAGTTTCATTATTGAATTCGTTTACTGTTTGAATTAAGTCAATATAAATTGGTTGTTCTACTAAATTGATTGAATTGTCGGGGGACTCAGGTTAATAGGAAGGGAGGGGGGTCATGACCGCGCATTTTGCGTGGATTGCATTGGGGTACGATCAGTGCTTGAAGCAGGCTAGCCTTTAAAAAGCAGGGAAATAAAATGGTAAAGGGACAAAAGAAAGATGAACTAGCTGGATTGAACAACACTGCAAGGGCTGCTGCGCTCGCCACAGCTGCCGTTAGATCATAGGGCCGAGTGGATGCATAGCGTTTGATTGCGGTGCATCCCCTTTAACCACCAGCCTTTTAGGCACACATTCTAACACTTGAACCTTGGGCCATTGGTGACTCAACCTCCCCCCTACCATCTCTTCATAGTGACCAGTTTTTCAGCATGTCCAGGTGGTGCTTGGGTTCAAATAGCGCCACGTGTTTGGTTGTCTCATATAGTCATTAATATTAAGCAGGATTGAGTTGCTCTACATCAGGTCATAGCTGAGAGTGGTCAGCTGGCCCATTCTCTTTGTTATAGCTAGGATTTACAACTGAACCAGCTCTTGATTTGTTGAGGCCTGGGGTTCACCTTTGGTTTGGTAGTTGAATGTGAGATTCAAAATGGCAACCTGGAAGGGCCAGGAAAATAAGAAAGGAAAACAGCCAGCCAAGAAAATACCAGTTCCTCAGGTTTCTCCACCTCAGTCTTCATCAGATGAGGAATCGTGGCCTGTATGGCAGCAGTTGCAAGAAAAAATTTCTCCGTTGGAGGCTGAACGGCTGGCTAGCTGGGCTCCACCATGCAGATCATCCAGGAAAGCCAAGAGCCATAGTAGGGGCCAAGCTGAAAGCTATAGTGGACGACCTAATGTCTTGGTTTGCTATTCTTGAAGCTGAATAGCAGCCATACACAGCAGCCAAGTGTAATGCAGACGGGGTGACTATAACACTGAGGTCATGATGTACTGACAAGAATAGAAGGTTGTTGGTCCCAGTGGCAGCCGGATCAGTGGTTACGGTTTCCATTGGGTGCAACAATGAGGATGAAGCCAGCCCTGAACAGCTTTATGGCAGGGATGAAGCAAGTCTGGTGATGCCTTTGTCAGGTGAGTCTGTTGAAGCACCAGGCACTCCTTCACCAATCTCTGCCTGGCCTTGGGCTGGTGGTGGACAATTTAGTCCCCACCTTTTATACACATGTTGACACACAGAGTATCAGGGCCCCAAGCACTCAGTGGCCTTGTTCAAGCCCACAATTTGGTGGTTAGGCTGCACCATATCCCTAGGTGGCATTTCCAACCCCGTTGAACACTATGGCTGGTGTAGGTGTTTGACTTTATCCATCCAGTCCTGATACAGGTTACAACATTGTTCCTTTGCAAGCATTGCCGTTTGGTGACTACTCAATGCTATTGGATGATCATCTCACCCCGGCGATGCAAGAAAAATATGGAAAGGTAATATATATGTAGAATTGTTTTGGTTGCTAAATAGAAACATAGAGAAAAAAGACTTCAACAAGGAGAATGACAAGGACAGGGAGAGGTGTAGGAAGAAGAAGCTCGATAGGACATGGTCCAATTGGCTACCCGGATTTTTAATATATGTCGGGGTGGTTGTAAAGGCCCAACCATGGAGGGCTGAAGACCATGTATCTGGCCATGCATTTCGTGTGATCAACAGTCATTCCTCAGTTGGCATGGAGAAATGCCATGAATTTTTTCTCCGTTAACACTGTGCGCAGGTGTGTTAACCGGGAGGTATGCAGAGTGGTCTGCAGCAGCCTTGGATCGGTGATTGCTCACCAGAGGATCCACTTGGATAGGCCTGAGTTTTTTCAGAATGATGGTGTGCATCTGTCCGACTTGCGTTCAAATGTCTTCTTGGAAGACATCAAGGGGGGCCCTGTTTTCTGAGCTTGGTCAGCTTGATGGCGGGCATGCTGTGGCAGGTAGTGCAGATATAACAGGTTTTTGGTGAGTCCCATTACAATATCAGGTAAGCTATAGCTCATCTGAACTCCCGGTGCTGCAGATTGTGTGATTACAGTGCTTGGGGGGAAAGATGCACTGGGGCCACATCCGGACCAACCGTCAACAAGGAGACGCTGGCCTCAGGTCTGGAGGTGGTCAAATTGGGGCTGGCCAGGTTCTCATTGAGTGTTTAAGACCGCGAAAACTTGGGGACAGGGACTCGCCCATTTGTTGCTTAAGGGATCCTTTGAGACCTCTTTGCTTAAATCTGATTCCGCACTATGGCAACATTGATTATGCTTAATAAAGTGTGGCCCGTGTTTAAACCCATATCTCTTGTCTCACATCTTCATTCCGGGGTGGGGAGGGCAAAATAATTCCTGCCACTTCTGCAAGATGGCATTTGAACTAAGACACATCACTTTAGGAGAGCCTAAAGGAGGGGAGGAAAGGGGGGAAACGCATGAGACAATCAGCCTGCCTCTTCTGCAGTGGTTGCAAGGAAAGCTTTATTAATGTGGCAACCCCAGACCTACTGGAGTATACCACCCTGTAATTATGCTGCCACCAACCATTCCCTGTAAGGAGTCACACAGACCAGGAATGGATTTTACTAAACAAAAGAACAAGGTTTATTGAAACAACACACAGGGTAAATAAAAGAATCAGGTAAATATAAAACTGGAACGTGGCATAACCCCAATCACACACATACAACAGATTGGTTCCCACTGAACCCTTTAAGGTAACGCACAGACCCTGAACCTATCAGTTCTGGCTACCTAGAAAGAAACCTGAACCTATCAGGTATGTACTAACTGACACACAGTTGTACTCAGTCTGACACACAGACTCCAACTCCCTCTCTCCACACCAGCTCCAAATATATATACAGTACAGCTCCTCCCCCCTGATGTCCCGCCTTCCACTCCCCATAGGATGGAACTTTCCCTCCAAACCCATGACAGACAGGTACCATCAGTGCTGTATGTGACACCTCCCCTCTTTATAAGTTGTTTTGCGGGGGAAAAGCTAAAGTGCTTTTCTCCAAAAAAACAACCATGATCAAAACACAAAACCAGTTATACATTATAACACAATCCCATAACCCATACTTACTCACTCTAGGTCAAACATATCAATTATGCATTTAAACATTAATAATTGCAATACATTAAGTTACCTTTATTAATACAAACCAAGCCTGTTCAATAAACAGGTACATTTAACTTTTGGTCACCAAAATATACATAGTCCATGGTTTCTTCGCCGTCTTCACTCGTCGGGTCTTCTTGACAAGGCGTCAGCGACACAGTTCATTGACCCTCTGACCACCTTCACTTCGAAGTCAAAATCTTGCAGGTTTAAAGCCCACCTCATAAGTTTACTATTATGGGTTTTCATTGTCTTTAACCACTGCAGTGGTGAGTGGTCAGTGCACAGAACAAAATGTCTTCCCCAGATGTAAGGTTTGGCCTTCTGAATCGCGTATACTATGGCCAGGCACTCCTTTTCCACGGTTGCCAAATGTCTCTCACCTTTCTGGAGTTTCCTACTCAGGTAGGACACTGGATGCTGGTCACCATTTTCATCCTCCTGGCAAAGAACTGCTCCTACCCCGCTGTTAGACGCATCGGTGTAGATGATGAACTCCCGGTCGAAGTTGGGAGCACGCAGCACTGGATAATGGACGAGCGCCTCCTTCAACCTCTGGAACGCCTCCTCACAGTCGCTGGTCCACGGGATGCGGTCATCAGTCTTCTTCCGCGTCAGATCGGTCAGCGGAGTCGCCATCTCGCTAAACCTCGGGATGAACTTTCTGTAGTAGCCCACCAACCCAAGAAATGATTTGACTTTTTTCTTGGTGTTGGGTCTGGGCCAATCACGAACGGCTTCTATCTTGGCCTCTAGGGGTTTGATCACTCCTCCCCCTACTATGTGACCCAAGTATTTTATTTCTGGGCTACCCAGCTGACACTTGCTTGCCTTTACTGTTAGCCCTGCTGCACTTAACCTCTGCAGCACTATCTCCAGGTGTTTCAGGTGATCTTCCCAGGTATTGCTGAAGATCCCTATATCGTCAATGTAGGCCACAGTAAAGTCACTGAGCCCTGCTAAGGTCTGGTCCATCAGCCTTTGGAATGTGGCTGGTGCATTTCTGAGACCAAAACTAAGGACTCTAAACTCATATAGACCGAAAGGGCTGCAAAATGCGGTCTTTTCCTGATCCCTGGGATCAATCCTTAATTGCCAGTAACCCTTTACTAGGTCCAATGATGAAATGAACCGACAACCCCCTATGGTTTCAATCAGGTTGTCTAGCCTGGGCATTGGGTAGGCATCAGGAGTGGTTACGCGGTTTAATTTCCGGTAATCTACACAAAACCTAATGCTCCCATCAGGCTTGTCCACCAGGACTATCGGAGAGGACCAAGGACTAGAAGAGGGGACGATTATGTTCTCCCTAAGCATCTCGTCCAGCTCCTTCCGCACCTTGTCCCTATAGGGTCCCGTCACTCGGTATGGGGATACTACTTGCGGGGTTGCATCCCCTGTGTGGATCCGATGCATCACTCCCTTCACTATCCCCGGCTTATTTGAAAAAACCTTACGATATTTCGTGAGCAGCACTTTTAGTTCTTGCTGCTGGTCTTGGGTGAGTGCAGGACTGATCTTCACCTCATCTGGGTTGTATTTCACTTCCCCTCTACCCTCCCAGAAAGGTAATTCAGCTTCCTCACTCTCAGCTGCTTTTATCGCAAATAAAACCCTCTGTTCCCCTCTGTAGTAGGGTTTCAGGGCATTCACATGTACCACCCTTCGTGTTTGGTATTCCTCCTGTTCTATAAGGTAGTTCAGATCTGACATCTTGGAAATGACCCTGTATGGTCCTGCCCATTTGAGCTGCAGTTTGTTCTTTTTGCAGGGCCTAAGCCAAAGCACTTCCTCCCCTGGGTTAAAGTGCCTCTCCCTGGCTTTCTGGTCATACCAGGTTTTCTGTCTGACCTTCTGAGCTTGCAGGTTTTCTGCTGCTAGCTCTAGGTTTCTCTTCAGGTCATTCATTAAAGTGTCTATATACGTCACAACATCTTGTGGGTCACCCTGCTCCCAATTTTGTTTGATTAAATCAAGTGGACCTCTTACTTTTCTCCCAAACAAAAGTTCAAATGGACTGAACCCGGTACTGGCTTGTGGCACTGATCGATAAGCAAACAAAAGGGATTGCAGCTTCTGGTCCCAATTGTTTGGATTCTCTGCCAAGTAAGCCCTAATCATGCGCATCAGAGTCCCATTGAACTTCTCCATTAACCCATTACTTTCGGGGTGATAGGCAGTGGTTTCCTTGTGTTTAATTCCACAGATTTGCCATAACCGTTTCATGAGCTTTGATGTAAACGATGTGCCCAAATCTGTGATTATTTCTGAGGCAAATCCCATCCTGGACATATACCCCACCAAGGCATCTGCCACTGTGTTAGTTTCGATGTTAGTCAAGGGAATGGCTTCGGGGTACCTCGTGGCATGGTCCACAATGGTGAGAATGAACCGGTTCCCCCTCTTTGTGGCCTTGGGCAAAGGTCCCACAATATCCACTCCTATACATTTGAACGGGGTGTCAATCACAGGCAAAGGGCACAACTTCACTTTGGTCCTGTCACGGTTATTCCCCTGCCTCTGACACACATCACATTGTTTACAGAACTCCTTGATCTGCTTCCCTATTTCCGGCCAGTAAAAATTTTGTGTGATTCTCTGCTGTGTTTTGTTCACCCCTAAGTGCGCAGCAAACATGTCAGAGTGCCCCCTTTGTAAGATCATGGGGCGATACTTTTCAGGTACCACTAGCTGACTTCTGATCCCATCTCCCCCTTTTGAGATATTCATCAGGGTCTCTCTATATAAAATTCCCTTTTTCTCGCGAAATCTCGCTGGGGTTTCAGGTGTTAGCTGGGTGTCTGTCACCTTCTCAAAACACTTTCAGAGAGTGGCGTCTGCCTTTTGCTCTTGGCCAAATTTGCTGTCCGTGGTTAAGGTTTCTGCCACGGCTTCGGGACTACCCTCATCTGCTTCAACCTCGGGCTCTTCAGTACCCCCCTGAACTGTCCCCGTGGTAGCTTGTGAGCGTGTAATCACTAGCACCTGTTTCACATGTTCAGCCAGGTCATTTCCCACGAGCACGGCTGCTGGCAGAGTCGATGAAATCGCTAGCCGCCAAACTCCCCTCCAGCCTTGAAAGCTCACAGGTACCTCAGCTACTGGCAGTGAGATCACCTGCCCCTCAATCCCTGCCACCTTCAAGCTCTCATTTGGGATTATATACTTCCTAGGAATAATGTCTGGATGGCACAGGGTCACCTGGGAACAAGTATCCCTTAGCCCCCTATACTGATGGTCAAGTATTCCTACGTCCACCCCTGCGGTCTCAAACAATTGCGAATCTGTCCTCACTAGTAAGCAGCGCTTGACCTCCACAAGAGGACCATTTTCCCCAGCCTGATCAGCAGATGTAACTGGTCCAGAGTGAGTAGCCATGGTAACAGGCTCCCTCAGTGGCAAGGAGCTTTGCTCTGTCTGGACACAGAACACAGCTTTTGGCTTGGTTCCACTCAAATCATGAGGCAAATTTCCCTTTAGCTGCTTTAATTTCTCACACTCTGAGATTAGATGGCCCTTTCCTTGACAGAAATAACATTTTCTGCTGTACTTGGAGTCTTTCTCATCTGGTTTTGGTTTTCCCTCCAAAATCTGAGGTCTTGGTGGTTTCATGTCTAAGGGCTTCTCTTCAACATGGGCCCCTCCCCCTTGCTGGTTTTTCCCTGGTCCCTGAGAGCACCTGCTGTAGGTTTCTTTGGGCTTACCCACAGTTTTCCCCTCAGCACCTAAGGGCTTCCTTATTTGGTAAATAAAATCTGCGATCTCTGCCGCTTCTGCCACCGATTTAGGTTTCCTCTCCCTCACATGGAACTTTAGTTCCCCATGCAGGACTGAATAAAACTGTTCCAGCGCTATCAGGTCTTTGAGCTGCTGGAAGGTCTCTGTCCCCTCCTGAGTCAGCCATTTCTCTAGCAACCTCACCAGTTGGGCCCCCACTTGGGTAAAAGTCTGCTCTGGTTTTTTTGTGAGTGACCTGAATCTTTGCCTCAGCTGTTCCGCATTTATCCCATGTCGGGCAAACACCAGTTTTTTAAACTCAGCGAAGTCCTTCAGCAGTTCCACTGGCATCTCTGCATAGACTTCTGCCAGGCTGCCACTGATTAAAGATCGCATAATGGTCATCTTCTCAGTTTCCCTTACTGAGAAGTCCACAAACGCTCTTTCCACGAGGGAAAAGAACACCTCAGGGCAATCTCCCTTGTGGTACACAGGGAATTTCTTCAGGTCAGTTTTAGACAGGCTGCCTTCCCCATTCCCTGGGTTCCCCTCATCATTATTGTTATTCCCATTTCTACTCATTATCTCCAGCTTCTTCAGCTCAAACGCCATTTTTTCTAACTCCAGCTGTCTCTGTTTCTCTTCCCTTTCAAACGCCATTCTTTCTAAGTCCCACTGTCTCTGTTTCTCTTCCCTTTCCACCTCAAATTTTCTCTGTTTCTCCCTTTCCTTTTCCTCCATCTCCCTCACCCTCAGCTCATGCTGTTGGGCTAGGAGCATTTTTCTGAGTTCTGAGGTCAGTTCTCCCGTGCTTTCATCCTGCACCGAGCCAAATTCCTCCTCAGAACCTTGTTCTCCCTGTGGTTCTCTCACTTCCCCCATTTCTGCCATCTGGCTTCGAGTCAAGGGCATAATCCCCCCCCCCAGAACAGGCTGCCTTCAAAAGTCAAGCCTCAAAATAAAACGACGACTTTTTTCCTTTTGCCTCAGAAACAGCCTTCTATAGACTGCTGCTGTTCCTTCAGCACCAACTTGCAACTGTTGCCAGGCAGAATCCACCCCCTCTGCTAGGCCTCTCAGCAGACAGGCTAGATCACTGTTACTTCACGCAGCTTTGCCTCAGCCCTTTCCCGCCAAAACAGGTTGCCTCAGAGCTCCCTAATCTAGTCCCCCCAATCCGAGTGTGCACGTTCTTCCACTAGCCTACCTCCCCGTGAGGTAAGCCTAGAAGATTACCTACGCGCCCTCAGATTGTCCCTGACTAGACCCCCCTTGCTCTGGGCACACTTGCCAAGGCTTTGCTGGACCACTGGACAACTGGACTAGTCGTATCCCACATGCTGGACACCAATTAATGTGGCAACCCCAGACCTACTGGAGTATACCACCCTGTAATTATGCTGCCACCAACCATTCCCTGTAAGGAGTCACACAGACCAGGAATGGATTTTACTAAACAAAAGAACAAGGTTTATTGAAACAACACACAGGGTAAATAAAAGAATCAGGTAAATATAAAACTGGAACGTGGCATAACCCCAATCACACACATACAACAGATTGGTTCCCACTGAACCCTTTAAGGTAACGCACAGACCCTGAACCTATCAGTTCTGGCTACCTAGAAAGAAACCTGAACCTATCAGGTATGTACTAACTGACACACAGTTGTACTCAGTCTGACACACAGACTCCAACTCCCTCTCTCCACACCAGCTCCAAATATATATACAGTACAGCTCCTCCCCCCTGATGTCCCGCCTTCCACTCCCCATAGGATGGAACTTTCCCTCCAAACCCATGACAGACAGGTACCATCAGTGCTGTATGTGACAGTGCCCATTTCTGAGGGGGAATCCCCTCTGCATGAAGGTTTTGTCCCTTTCCTGGGAACTGTGATGGCCTTCTGCCCCCTGGACCATTTTCGGTGTCCTTTGCCTTCTTTTCTCCCTACCTTTAACCTCCCCCAGCCTGTTCCCTCCCCAGTTTTGAAGAGATGGTAGTGAAGTCAGTAGCAAAAGTGGTACGAGAGTGAGCAGCAGCCTCACTGATGGGACTGCCATGTTGGGGAACTGAGAGGTAGCATAGCTTTGTTTGCATGTCAGATGTCTCAAGCAATTAGCTGAGGCCTGAAGCGATAATGTTGTAAGAAAAAATACCGATTTGCCTTAAAGTGTAATCTGACCCAATATTTCCAGTGGTGGGGGGGGTGGAGATTTGGTGGTGGTGATACTTAAAATATAAACCTAAACCATTTTGGTCACTGTGCATGAATTTTTTTTTTTTTAATCATGACCATATAATTACTATTACATTTGAAGGCCTTTTTTTAGTTTAGTTGAGCAGAGGAAAAAAATAATTATATTTTGTTTATTTTTACAGCTCCTTATTTCGAGCGACATGCAAAAAGATGCTAATCTACTCTTCATGTGTCTGAAGTAGTGGATTCTGACCTGCAAAAGCTCACACTGAAACAGAAGTGTTAGTCTTTCAGTGCCACATTACTTTGCCTTTGGGTTTTTCCTCTGTCTCCTTCCCCCCCCTTTTTTTCCTCTTTAATTTTGACCTCATGCTGAGACAGACTAACACTTCTTCCACTTTGGAAATTAACTTACTCTTCCTTTGTTTCGCTCTTAAAAAGTCAAATTGCATCTTCTTTCAGGTTTTCATCTAGAATTAATAAATCTTAAGGATTGTAATGTAAAAATTTGCTCCATCAACAAAAGGAGGGCAAGAGATTAACATAGAATCATGAGGACCCCCCACCAGTATTCAATGTCATTAATTAGCATTCATTCAGGAATGTTCAGGCATTATATGTGTGAAAGCTGAAAATAGCCACTTCACCTCCAGTAATTATTTCTTAAGAATGCAGCCCTCGTTAACTTTTCTGCCTGCATAGCTAGGATATGTTAGATGTACATCCAAAACCATAAAGTATGAATGTGCTAAATATGTATTTTCTAACACAGTTTTGTAGATGCAGAAAATCCAGGGAGTATGATCAGTATGTATATCTCTTACCATGGATAGCTTCTTTTTCAACAAAATAAATCCATGGTGCTGTAACACCACATTTGTGTTTGCTTTATTAAATTTACATACATCCCATTTCTCATTATGCATCACAACTCTCTCTAATGATCCCCCTCATTTTATCCTGAGATAATCCTGTAAAGTGGGCTAGGACAAAAAATTGGATGGCCCAATGTGAGGGTTTTTTCCATGCAGATTTAAGCCTGGGTTTATCCCACCTGGCTAGAAAGTTCAATAGTTTAGGCAGAGCCAAAGGTTGTTATGTTTGATTCCCCACTGTGCCCCCTGTGAGAAAAGCCAACTTATGTGACCTTGAGCAAGCTCCACAGTCCCAGGACGAAGGGAATGGTAAGCCACGTTTGTGTATTCTTTACCTAGAAAATCCTGGAAAGAACTGCCATCACTCAGAATTGACTTGACAGCATGCTAATATTATTAATAAAAAAACCAGGCACAGTCGATCAAAATTGTAAAAACATTGACTGGTATTATATAACAGATACAAGTTTTAACCAGAAACCTAAATACCTGTTAAATATCAGCTCAGTATGTATGCTGTTCCTAATATTTCCATTTTTTTTGTAGCTCTGTTGGTGGTGTGATTTCTGAGATCTGCAACTGCTTATAGTGCTGCGTGAAATGTCTTGATTTTGTTCCCAAAGTCCCAATGACCATGGGGGCCACTGAAGTGTGTTTCTTCCAGAGGCGAGATATTTTAATTTTCAGGTCTCTGTACTTTGTTAGTTTTTCCAATTCTTATTTTGAACTCTCGCATCCCCTGGAATTGGAATGTCAATGATCCGGACATTTCTTCATTCTATTACTACTATATCTGGTATGTTATGTTCAAGGTGTTTGCCCGTTTGGATCCAGAAAACTCACAAGATCTTAACTTCCTCATTTTCTGACACCTTCTCTACCTGATATTCCCACGGGTTTTTGGAGGCTGACAAGTTATATTTTTTGCATAATGACCAGTGCACTATCTTTGTCACTCTATCATGTCTAACTTTGTAATCTGTTCGGGTAATCTTCGGACATTCACAGATGAGGTGTGACACAGTTTCATCTTTTTCTTGGCAGAGTTGACATTTGCTGTTAGCACTAACTCCTTGGATCTTAGCTTTCATCACATTGGTTTGGAGTGCTTGTTCTTCTGCAGCAAAAACCAAGACTTCAGGTTCTTTCTTAAGGGTCCCCACTTTTAGCCATGCCCATGTTGAATTATGATCATGCTTTTCATCAGTATTTCTCAGGTGTTGTTCATTTAGTGGTTTATTTTTCCAACTGTTCAATTTCTTTTCAAATTGTTGTTTCTTATATTGAGCCTTGGCTTCTGTTGTTTTAAAAATATTCTCCATTTTCACTCCTTTCAGTAATTTTTCTCTCCTTGTACTGATATAATCATTTAGGCTTCTTTTTTCTTCCTCTACTACCTCCTGTATTTGCAGTAATCCATGGCCTCCAATTTTTCGTGGGAAATATAATCCACATCGCTTCTTGGATGTAGTATGTGATGTGTGTTCATTAATTTCCATGTTTATCAATCCAGTTCTTCTGATTCATTTTGAGTCCAACCTATTATTCCAGGTGGGTATCTAATTACTGAAACAGCCCATGTGTTTATGGCTTTGCTTGTATTTCCCCCCATTTAATTTTGATTTTAAGATTTTCCTCAGTCTTTTGATATATTTTCTTTCTGTCAGTTCTTTAACTTTTGTATACACGAAGCTGACTGCTTCTAGTATTCCAAGGTTTTTATAATTTTTATCACTTTATAGTGATTTTATAATATTTCCATTCTTTAACTCTGTTCCATCTAGTTTTTGGATCTTGCCATATTGTATAGGCAGAGATGCATATTTGTCAATTCCAAATTTCAGTTGGATATCTTCACTAAATATTTGCACTATGTTTAGCAGTGGTTCTATCTCTGTGGAACTTTTTACATATAGTTTTAGGTCACCCATGTATAACCAATGATTGATTTTTCCAACTTCTTGTGAAATATGGTAGTCCAATCCAGTTTTATTTAAAATTATTGACATGGGGATTAGTGAGATGTTAAACAACAGTGGTGACAAAGAATCCACCTGAAATATTCCTCTTTTGATGTTAACTGCCCAAATTTCTTCACTGTGAGCCATTAAGACAGTTTTCCATTTTTCCATGTTTTTCTTGAGGAAAATGTTTTTACTAATCCTAAACATTTTTAGGTAGGTGTTAATCCAGCTGAGAGTCAAATGCCTTTTTATTATCTATCCAGGCCATGTTAAGTTTTGTTTTTCATCTTTTTGCATTCTTCAGGATAATTTTATTAATAAGCAGCTAATCTTTTGTGCCTCTTGACTTTTTAAAGTTCCCTTTCTGTTCATGTGGGTATAGGGAGTTTTCAGGTAAGTATTTATATATTGATCTTGCAAGTACTCCTGTGATGAGCTTGGACATTGTTGGAAGGCATGTAATTGGTGGATAATTACTGGGTTCATTGCCCTTTTGATGATCTTTTATTATCAGAGATGTGTGGCCTGTTGTCATCCGGTCTTCAGTTGTAGAGTTTTGAAGCAAGTGGTTAAATTGCACTGCTATACGTTTATAGAGACTTTTTAGATGCTTTAACCAAAATCCATGCAGCTCATCAGGACCAGGTGCACTCCAGTTTTTCACATCCTTTACTTGCCTCTTAATCATTGCAGTTGTTATTACAATATCATCCATTTGTTTTTCCTTGAGTTTCTTTACAAATGTCTTTAATCCACAAGGTGTTTTTGTTATGTCCAATTTGGCTTTCCCACATTTCTTTCCAAAATTTTAGAGCATCATCTTTACATGGGCCTAATTTCTTTTGCTCTGCATTTTTTCCTAATGACATATGGAATAATCGTTGGTTATTTCACAATTGCATGTTTTCTCTACATTGTTTCAAGTGTCCATCATATCTTCCAATTTTCTTTGCTGTAGCTGTTACCCACTCTTTTAATTCTTCCATAGCTTCAACAATTGTTTTCCTTTCTATATATTTTACATAGTCTGGCTTTTATTTTTTCATTTTTTAGTTTTGCATTTTTCAAGTGTTTTAAGTTGCTAATGTTTGCACGTAATTTGTTCATTTTTCTTTCCAGCTTAATTTTCCATTTTGGGGTGCCATGAATTTTCTGGAGGTTTTGCACCTTGTAACCAAGCACACAAGTCCCTCTGCCTCAACAAGGCCTGTGTCCATGGAGGGGATGATGATGATGATTAAGGTATACTAACCACAACAACTCTGCTGGTTCTCCTTGTGTGTAAATTGAAGAAGAAACAGTGAAATAAATTCAGCAAATAGGCCAATATATACAGTTACAGGTATCGCAAACTGAACTATATTGTTGTCCATGGTGTTCTTCTGTAACTATTCTTCAAAATCAACGATAGGGAGCCCTTTTTGTTCCAAGATGCAGTCACAGATCACTCAATGGTAAACACCCATTGCCCCTTACAGGTAAAGGTAAAGGTTCCCCTTGACAATTTTTGTCCAGTCATGTTCAACTCTAGGGGGCGGTGCTCATCCCTGTTTCCAAGCCATAGAGCCAGCGTTTGTCCGAAGACAATCTTCTGTGGTCACATGGCCAGTGCGACTTAGACACGGAATGCTGTTACCTTCCCACCAAGGTGGTCCCTATTTATCTACTTGCATTTGCATGCTTTCGAACCGCTAGGTTGGTGGGAGCTGGGACAAGTGACGGGCACTCACTCCGTCATGTGGATTCAATCTTACGACTGCTTGGTCTTCTGACCCTGCAGCACAGGCTTCTGCGGTTTAGCCCGCAGCGCCACCACGTCATTTTAGTAGTACCACACAATCAGCCATGTGACTATAAAGTTGCAAAAATACCCAGCTGCAGAATGATTACTTCAACAACAGCAATGAGATAACACATGTGAATTCTCCCTTTCACAGCTATATTATGCAGCTTGTAACCAAGACTCAGCTAAGGATGAGGGTAAATTAATGCCAATAACCTCATGGCTAAGTCAGGATGCTAATTTTTTTTAATGCACACAAGCCAGTTCTTTAAAGGATTAAATTTTCATTTTAAAAATTCAAGATATTTTAGATTAAAAATGGTATTTGCAGTTACACCACAGGAAGGTTTTCTGGAACTTCCCTAAGAGAAAGGGAAGGAAAGGCATACCTTGTACACAATATAATCTATTGCATTCTGAGGAAACAGACAGAATTGAGAGCCATGATGCTTCATCAGGGCAATGAACTGTTATGTTAATCCGCAGTCTTGACGCTGCAGAATTAATTGCTACAGCAAAAAGGTTTGATCAAAGTAAGTATCTATCTACAGAAAGGGTAAATTCAAGTTGGAGTTTACAATAAATTGTTTACAATAAAGTTTACAATAGTTTACAATAAAGTGGACCTGTAGTTTATAATGCTCACCACACCAACAGAGAATCCAATCCCTGTAAGAGAAGAAGTAAAAAAAAAAATAACAAATAGTGCCATTTTTATATTTCAGTAGTCAGAATACAAGTAAACATCCTGGGTGAAAACACATTACTGCTTCCAATTAAGGCAATATAATTGCATGCTTTGAAGTGGAACAATGGAAGAATCTGACAATTCATTGTGTTAATACAAGACACAGACTTACATCTCCAAAAAAAGCATATCTAATCTGTATAATGCATCTTCTACTATCACTTTTTTGCATTACATTGGTACATTGTGGGCAAATACGTGCGAGGCAGATGAACAGAGCAATGTTGGTAGTTGTGTGTTACAGAGATGTATGAAATCAAGGCTCATTAGGTGGGTTTTTGCAACCAGTGCTTTTGGCCAATTTGGGATCTTTCTTCTTTTTCTAGAAATATATTTTGGAAGCAAGACACTCTGAGATTAAGGTGGTGGTTTCCCAGCATCATTTTGTTTGTTTCTTGGCACCTGTGATTGGAAGGAGAAGTGGGAGATGTGTCCTAGGAGTATATTTAGGAGATGTCTTCAGTTGAGTGAGTTGTTGCCGATAACCTGGAACATTCCTCTCCAGTGAGCAGTTCCTCTTGCTAAGATTTTTCATTCTCTCATGCAATGATGCTGGGTCAGTTCAGTGCTGTTTTCTGCCCTTCCTCTTTGCCCACCCTCTCCGGGCCAAAAAAAAGAGATTATTCCTAAAATTGGATTCTTGCACTGAGCAGAGAGTTGGACTTGATGGCTTTATAGGGCCCTTCCAACTCCATTATTCTATGAAAATAGGTGGTGACCAAATCCTTTCCCTTCCCATTTGCTCCCACATGTAAATTTACTGTCTTCTTTTCTGAATAAGAAGCAAAGAAGATGCTCCACACAGCATCATGTTTCCGTGTGCCCAACTAAGCAATCTCCCAGATTTTAAAATTATTGCCCAGATAAGAAGCAGTAGGTTGCTTAATTCAAACCACCATCTCGAGGGGTCATCCTCTGCTGAGCAAAAGTGTCTAATTAGATTCATTTCCCTCCCTCTCTCCCTCTTTTCCTCTGCTACCCCCTCTTCCCCTCCCACTCCCCACCATCACTTTCTCTGTGTGCATGTCTCTGCCTGCCTGTCTCTTCCACCACCCTCTTTATTTCTCTCTACCACCTTTTTTTTTCTTTCTCCCCCTCCCCTCTCTCCCTCTGCCAGTATTTCTCTGTTTCTGGGGGAAAAGTAGAGAAGAGGGTGATGTTAGCTGCTGGGAGGTTGTTGATCCAGATGAAAATTTTATGTGCTGTGGACTCGTGCAAAGATATAATTACTCCTTTTCTGTGTAGACAACTACAAGTATTTGAGCAGTGGAAATTCCATGTGGCATGGTTTAAAGACTCTGAATTAACCCAAATAATTGTGGAGAAAACTTCCCCGTGTAATTGAGTACTTTTTTCAAAAGCAATATTTCAAACAGAATGAAGCTGACTCTGCTAAAACAGTCAAGCAATGTTACTGGGGAAAGATTATGAGATTACATTCCTGGTGGTCTCAGCCAGCCATCCACAAATTGGCATGAACATTTATACTCACAGCGGTTCATGTGACTGGATATTCCAGCTTTGGGTGTGTCCTCAGTCATGTAAAAATGTATGCACACACCCTTATCCATGCCTAGGGTTACTCTGTGTAGACATCCACACCAACTAGGGCTAAGTAGGAATTTTATGTCATGTATTATTTGACAAGAACTTTCCAACATTTGCAGATTTTATTATAGAAGTGACAGAAAGAACTAGAGACAAAGATAACGGGAATGGTAAGAAGAAACTGAAAGAGTCATCTGCTCACATCAAGTCTAGCTTCAAATCTCAGTGTATTTATGACATCAATGGTGCTGCCCCTTTTCCTCACAGACTCTGAAAAAAAGTAAGGTACTATGGAAAAAAGATGACGACAACAGTACAACCACAAAACAACAAATTTCTAGTGGTTTACACAATAGGTATAACATTAAACCAGGACCAGAGGCTTCAACAATCTATATTATAGGCCAAGCCACCATATCAGCAAGTCCAATATCTGAACATTTAAGGGAGGGTGACAACTGTAGAGCTCACATAACTTTATATATAGCAAGTTGAGGAATTGGAAGCTAGCTGTGGGAGAAATAACGTTGTTCTCTGCAGACCTTATGGGGCTCCGGTATTTAAGAGGCAGGAATTCATTTGCTTTTAGTATATCCTCCTATCATTTTACAGGTAAGCAAAATACTGAACAAGAAAACTGTTAAGTCTCCGGTCCTGCTGAGTTTACCCTCCTTTCATAGCCTGGGTGGGGATCTGTTGCACAATGTGATGTTTCACAACAGGATTTTGGTCAATATAGAGCTGTTTATTAATTAAATGTACAATGGTTGACATTTTCTTGCTTTATTGTATGCATTGTGATAACTTGTGAGGGTATTGTGCAGATATGGTCAAATATAAGCCTAAAATAAATATATTTGCGTAATATTATCTTTCTAAAGTTTATAAAATATGACTTGTCTCTTTGTGCATGTTTGTGTGCGCACAAACACACACACACACACACACACACACACAAGCATCAACATGTCTGCAGTGAATCTAGTGATTTGCTCCATGTGACACAATATTGTACCTTTTTTGTGTTTCGGAAGCCAGCTTGTTAACAAAAAATGAGTAATTTTTGTTTGCTGTGCTTCTTCTAACTACCTGAAAGTTTAAGCCACTTATGTCTACAATAGCACTCAAGTTATCGATAGAAATCAAAGCTGCTTCAGGCATGCTGATTGTAGGCTTTGAATTAAGCAAGATAAAGTAGGTCATGCCATCTATTTAGAGGACGACTGGAGATTGCATTGACTCATAACCTAGGGGTCACTAGAAGAAGTGACTCTACCCCCTCTACACTTCTTTAAAGCTGATTGAAGCAACTTCCACAGTTACTCTTGTTGTACTCTTCAGTGTCTCTGGTTGACTCATCTGCTCCTTGATACACTGAACAAAACAGAAAAGAATGCATGAGATTTGAAGAGTAATGAATAGAACAGTTGTTAACATACTATACAGAGTTTTGACAATTGACCATCTGGGCCTTCACTGTCTTCTCTGACTGCAGCCTTTCAGAATTTGAAGTACAGGTCCTTCTCAGATATGCTGCTTAAAATGAAGATGACAATAATTTGAATGAGGCATGTTTAATATATTGTGGTTTTTTTTCTGTGCTACCTTTTCCCCAATTACAGGACCCAAGGTGGCTCACAAATTATTATTATTTTAAGTGTGCTGCTTATCTTCATAGTGCTTAAAGCACTCTCCAGACAGTTTAGAAATTAATTACGCAGGCTGCACATTGCCCCCTCCCCAATCGAACTGGGTAATCGTTTTATCACCCTCGGAAAGATTGAAGGTTGAGTGAACCTTGAACTGACTACCTGGAGTTGAACTGCAGTACAGCAGTTTGGCTGCAGTACAGCAGTTTAACCAGTGTGCCACAGGCTCCTTAAAAAACAAACCAGTTCAAAACACAATAAATTATTATTAGAGATGAGGACAAATTTTAAAAAATGGTGATTTGCTTTGATTCATGATTTGTCAGGGTTAACGGTTCAACAAATACAAATATACGAATATTTGAGGAAACAATGAATCAAGCCGTTGATTCATCTGCAATTTAAATGGCTATAAAACTGGCCCCTAAGCACCCAGACACCCCAAATTTGCAGGGAAGTTTCCGCTGATGCTTTTCTTCAACTCCTGAAAGTTTGGTGACCATTGGATAATGGACCCTGAGTTATATAGTCACAAAGAGGACCCCCCAGGAAAGCTTCCCCCAAGTACTTAGAGAATCACAACACAGCTTCCTATGTCTTTCCTCAACACGCCTGTCAACTTTGGTGAAGATTGGATATGAGATATCTGAGTTATTCACCCACAAATTGGTTCCCCCCAGGAGAGTTTACCACACCGCACAGAAGCCCATTCTGCCTACCGGCCACCGATTAAGGCAGGCTAAGGGAATCCAAGCGGCCCTTTGCAAAGATCACAGCTGCCGCTTCCCTACCCTAAATGAAGCTGCAGCTGCCGTCTTTGCAAAGGGCAGCCAGTCTCCCTTTTTACATGTGTGGCTGGGAGGCCAGGAGACCTTGGCAGCAGCGATTAAGGTAAGAGGGTGTCGGTGGGAGTGCGGTTGGGTGGGGGCTATGGTAGGGAAAAGAAAAGGGTGTGGGAGTAGGCTGTTGGGGTGGATGGTTGTGGGAGGGGGATGGCTGTCTATTGGCCTCCAATCAGCTGATAAGTGGCCGGTAGGCAGAATGGTGTTTCTTGATGTTTTTAATGGGAAAGGGGTGTCGGTGAGGGTGGGGGAAGGCTAAAGTAGGGAGAGGAAGGGGGTGAGAGGGTAGGCTGTGGGTGATTAGCTGACCGGCGCTGGTAGGCAGAATGGGGTTTTTTTGTTTGTGTTTTTTAATATGAAAGATGAATTAAAATGGGTAAATATTCACCCCTTTGTATTTGTGGGGGTCTCTGGAACCCACAAATATGAAGGACAAATATTTAACAAATTGGCTGTTTTCGTCGAAAAAGCCAATCCATTTTTATATTCTTCCCCATCTCTAATTATTATATTAAAGAATAAACACATACAAGTTATTAAAATAATCATTTAAGATGTTTAAACAATGCTTCAAAAGCAAGTTGAAACAAAAAATAATATGCTTCATCCAAACTCATCACTGAGCAATTAGCCATTAAAAGCCTGCTTAAACAATATGGTCTTTATGATCAGTAACATACTCCATAACCAAGTTGTTGGCCTTTCCCAAAGTGTCAAGAATTTTCGGAAGATTTCAGTTTAGAAAAACTGAGATTTAGACAAATGGTCTTCAGTCCATTTGTGGAACTGTGGAACATTAACCCCACTCAAATATTGAGTAAAAAAAGTGCAAAGGCAAAAGAGAGATCAAGTAGTACAAAACATTGCACATGCTGCCATAGATGTACAGATGCAAAATTCAAAATAACATTTATCATTGAGACAAAAATATAATAGTTTTCACACAAATGAAAAAGACCACAACTAGGTCACCATGTCTAAGTCTACTATCAGATGCGAACTGTGACATGGCAACTTCAGACTGACAGTTTTCCTTTCTTCATTGTTAAATTCATTCTTTATCTTTAAATCAGAATGGGTCATCTTCATTCTTTATAAAAGAAAACAAATGGGCCCCCTACTTAATTGTGTATGGCTGTGTAATAGTAGGGCTTGTTCCCTCATTGGGGGTGAAAATCATAATTAGCCAGGCTTCATATCCTCACAGAAGCAGCACCACACATGTGGATTCACAAGCACATAAGAGCCCCTTACATGTTCACATTGACCAAATATCAACCTAATATGCATGTCTTGGATGGATCTAACTCATTCATGTTGGAAAGCCCTTGTAGATATTCGTAACATTCCAAATTCTTGAAGATGACTTTAAGGCATGGAAAATCTATTTCGGAACAAAATCATTTCCAGTGATCTGCATCTTGAAAATGGTAATTACTATTTATTATTAAATTGTGAAAGGGCCTTTATAAGGGACTTTAATTAAAAAATCCCTACCCTATAAATTAAGGCAAGTGACTGCAGAGGAAAGGTTTGGGACAGTAGACCCCAAGTTGGCTACTTTCAGATAAACTGGACTGTGAGTAGCATCATTTCCAGACAGCAAGATGGTGAAACTGCAACAACCCAGGGCTGTCCCATGACATTGTGCTGCCTAAGCAAAATAGTGAGCCATACCCATCAAAATTTAGATGCAAAACATCTACATCCAGCCAAGCTATTTTGCTGTGTGCAGCAGAACATGCCCCCAGCATCCCTTCTCATTCTTAGTAATAAAAATTCAGTTATAATGAAGTAAATAACTGGCAGTGTGCTCCCCTCTCACGACACAGAAAATCTGCTCCCTAAGGTGATTGCCTCCCTCTGCTTAATTGTAGGGCCAGCCCCACAACAACCTGTAATCACTTCAGAAAAGGACACTCATTGATACCTATATTTCACCTGCTTGCTCAGTTATTACTTATTTATGTCATGTGTTCTTCCGTGATTGCAGCCTCAGGAGCTTTAAACCACAACAGCAAACCAAACTCCATTTATTTTCCCTTTGTAACATATCAAAGGATTTTATATCAAGTTGTTTCTCTTTCAGTAGTGCTGCTTTTCTTATCTCCAGTGCATTTTCGGAATGTGCCCTTGTTCTTTTGATTATGAACAATTATAATGGGAAGGGCGGTTGGTTGTGTGTGGCCCTTTCAGCTGTGGAACTGTTAGATAACTGGAGATAAGAGGATAAATGTTTCTCTAATGAGCTGAGGGGTGAAAGGAAACAGTAACAATATTCATAAAATCAAAACACAATATAGAATATAGTGGATGAGCCAAAAGCTGCCCTAGATATCATCACTCACCTTCATAACAAGAAAACAGTAAAATCTCTAGAAAAATACAAGGCGTAAAACTAAACGGCTTGAACAAAAACTATCAGAAAGTGAAGCTGGTAAATGGGCCTCTGGATCCTATGGTTGTTGTGATTCTCCTCTTTTTACTAGGACATGATCAAGGACAAAAATGGGAGGGACATCACAGAAGCAGAAGACACCAAGATGAGGTGGCAAAAATATACAGAGGAATTATACCAGAAGGATTTGGATATCCCGGACAACCCAGATAATGTGGTTGCTGACCTTGAGCCAGACATCCTGTAGAGTGAATTCAAGTGGGCCTTAGAAAGCATGGCTAATAACAAGGCCAGTGGAGGTGATGGCATTCCAGTGGAACTATTTAAAATCTTAAAAGATGACACTGTTAAGGTGCTACAATGAATATGTCAGCAACTTTGGAAAACTCAGCAGTGGCCAGAGGACTGGAAAAGATCAGTCTACATGCCAATCCGAAAGAAGGGCAGTGCCAAAGAATGCTCCAACTACCGTACAATTGCACTCATTTCACACGCTATCAAGGTTATGCTCAAAATCCTGCAAGGTAGGCTTCAGCAGTATGTGGATCGAGAACTCCCAGAAGTACAAGCTGGATTCCGAAGGGGCAGAGGAACTCGAGACCAAATTGCTAACATTCACTGGATTATGGAGAAAGCTAGAGAGTTCCAGAAAAACATCTACAGTGGTGCCCCGTATAGCGAGGTTAATCCGTTCCGGATTAACCTTCGCTATACGAAAACATCGCTGTGCGGGTAAGTAAAACCTATTGGAACGCATTAAACTTAGTTTAATGCGTTCCAATAAGTGTGCAAACTTACCCCTCCAGCGATGTTTTCGCGTCCGGCGGCCATTTTGGAGCCGCCGATCAGCTGATCGGTGGCTCCAAAATGGCTGCCGGATGACCCGAAATGCCCCCTATCAGCATTTTCGCGCCCTCCCCTTGCTTACGGAGGTCGCGAAAACGCTGCGGGGGGCATTTCGGGTCATGCGGCGGCCATTTTGGAGCCGCCGATCAGCTGTTCGGCAGCTCCAAAATGGCCGCCGGAGCCCCAATCGTCGCAAAGCGAGTGCAGCGATTGGGGCTGATCCGTATAGCGATCCCCAAAAAGGGATCGCTATACGGATTTTTCGTTAAACGGTGCACTCGTTAAGCGAGGCACCACTGTACTTCTGCTTAATTGACAATGCAAAACCTTTGACTGTGTGGACCACAGCAAACTATGGCAAGTCCTTAAAGAAGTGGGAGTGCCTGACCACCTTATTTATCTCCTGAGAAACCTATACGTAGGATAGGAAGCAACCGTTAGAATTGAATATGGAACAACTGATTGGTTCAAAATTGGGAAAGGAGTACGACAAGGCTGTATATTTTCCCCGGGCTTATTTAACTTATATGCAGAATACATCATGCGAAAGGCTGGACTGGAGGAATCCCAAACTGGAATTAAGATTGTATTGCCAGAAGAAATATTAACAACCTCCAATATGCAGATGATACCACTCCAGTGGCAGAAAGTGAGGAGGAATTAAAGAACCTTGTAATGAGGGTGAAAGAGGAGAGTGCAAAAAACGGTCTGAAGCTCAACAACAACAACAAAAAACTAAGATCATGGCCACTGGCCCTGTCACCTCCTGGCAAATAGAAGGGGAAGATATGAGGCAGTGACAGATTTTACTTTCTTGGGCTCCATGATCACTGCAGATGGAGACAGCAGCCACGAAATTAAAAGACGCCTGCTTCTTGGGAGGAAAGTGATGACAAACCTTGACAGCATCTTAAAAAGCAGAGACATCACCTTGGCAACAAAAGTCTGCATAGACAAAGCTATGGTTTTTCATGTAGTGATGTATGGAAGTGAGAGCTGGACCATAAAGAAAGCTGACCGCCAAAGAATTGATTCTTTTGAATTGTGGTGCTGGAAGAGGCTCTTGAGAGTCCCCTGGACTGTAAGGAGAACAAACCTATCCATTCTAAAGGAAATCAACCCTCAGTGCTCACTGGAAGGACAGATCCTGAAGCTGAGGCTTCAAGACTTTGGCCATCTCATGAGAAGAGAAGACTCCCTGGAAAAGTCCCTGATGTTGGGAAATTGTGAGGGCAAGAGGAGAAGGGGACGACAGAGGATGGTTGGATGGTGTCATCGAAGCAACCAACATGAATTTGACCCAACTCCGGGAGGCAGTGGAAGACAGGAGGGCCTGGTGTTCTCTGGCCCATGGGGTCATGAAGAGTCGGACACAACTAAATGACTAAACGTCAACTTCCTTGGATTGAGGTGAGCTGCATTTGACCTAACCCAAACCTACTGGCATGGTTCTGTGGTCCAATTTTGTTGCACAATTAGGCCCAGGTTTGACCACAGATGCTCCATTTGTTTCAGTGGCTTTCCATTGTATGGAAGGGTGCCAGGGTGCACTTCCTGAACTACAGAGTCCTGTGACAATATAGAGCCTAGTGTCTACTTTGCTTTTAGAAGAAGGGAAGCAAAATAAGAAACAGGTTATGAATGATGGTTCTGGTGCTGCTGGTGCAGGTGGCCGTGGTGAGCTCCAATTCTGAAGTACCAGAGCAAGAGGGCACAAAACAGGAGCATGAGCTCAGTATAAGCCTTTGGGCCACAAGTTGTCTATCCCTTCCCTAAAAGATCTGACCTTTAAAGAGTACGTAGCTATAGAATGCCCTCTGAGGCCGTATAATAAACATAACAGTTCTGAAGAAAATTTGATGTTTAATGACATGCTTGGTATATAATTTAGCTCTTAATTGCCAAGGGGTAGTCTAACAAACTGACAAATATTAAAATTAATCTTGTCTTTGTAGCTATTCTGAGCTATTCTAGCGCTATTCTAGACCTAAACTGACACCAAGACTCAACTGTTTTAGCAGCAATGCATCAAGTGACAAGACACTAATTTTTTTATACTGGATAGTTCAATTGTTTAGGCCCCATTGGGCCTCCTTGACAGGAGCTGGATTCAAAGATCCATAGCGTCCCTTCCAGCTCTGAAGTTCTAAAATGATGATAACGACGATTACATGCTTTTCATTTTTGCTGTATTTAATACAGATGAATCAACGAAAGCATTGCCATAAAGCTTTTGGAATGTGGTCACACTTTTGATTGCTTCTTATATTGGTGTGAGGATTTCCCCGTGCAAAATTTTTTTTTAGAACACAACTCCACAGCATTTTTAAAAAACTAAATGTGCTACAATTGACTCTTTTATGAATCTAAAAGTAGTCTTTTGTTTAGCAGCAGCAGAGAAATTAGACATGTATCTGAATGACCTATGGTGTATTGTGGGAGATATGTGCTTAACTGAAAAAAAAGTAACAGCTGCTTGTTTTCTAGATATGTCTGAGAGGACAAACCAGTTCAACATGACAAGTGACACTCTTGCAACTTACACCACTGACATCCCTTCCCTGTGTCCCAGGGGATCGGGAAGAATTCCTTTCTTTCATGTAGTGTCTTCTGAGAGGTGCTGACTTGCAATCTTGGAAGTGAATATCTTGTGGTTAGCTGCAGAGCAGATGTGGGTGTCCAGAAGCTGGCCCATGTTTCCATTTCCTGTACTGAAGAAAATATCTCCAGGGAGAGAGAACTTCACAATGTTGTCATTTTCCCTCCCTTCTTTTTCTCTTTTCTTAGTTCGTTTGCCAAGTTTTCCTTTCCATTATCCCGGTGTCAATCATGAATGAAGCTCAAAGGCATCTGATGGCAGTGGCATTTGTGCTACTAGGTCTGTGACCTTCCTTTTTTTTCTTTTAAATTGGCTTTAAAAGACAAAAAAGGACATCACGATGAGAACACCAGAAATTTAATGACCATCCAAAAGGTCATAAATTATAATTGCTCCTGTACCCTCCCCAAACCACTGCAAAACATTATCTGACATCGTTAATGTTTCCCTCCCCCCATCATTTGATTCTATTGATAATAAATCATCCATTTCAAATTAAATGTTGTGCCTTTTTCTACTTCTGCACTTTGGCTATCAGCGGTCTTACTGTTGCCAAAAGATTAAATAATAATTGATTATTCTGGCTCTTAACTCAATCTTATAAATATTCTCACACAATAATACTTCACACGAACAAAGAGAATGTTATGGAACAGTAAGTTGCCTTATAAGGCTTCAGTTTAATCATTCCTTCACTCGGGTTGTTTCTGCACTTAGAAAATTCTGTTGTGTTCAGTACTGTGTATTCAAATTGCACAGACCACATACTGTAAACATAACATCCTTTCTTAGAAACACGTCTACAGTCCAACAGGAAACCGTATAAAGCTTGAAACTGGTACACAAATTGTAAATAATCAACATACAAATTATTTTAAAATCAGTATTGGTGGAGGACCCACTTGTTAGCCTGTGTTTATAATGAGTTTTATGAGTGAGTACTCTTAGGGACAGGGCCTTCTTAGTTGTGGCTCCTCCCTTGTGGAACTCTCTTCCAAAAATGTTTTTTTTCTTCCTGAGAAGCAACATTGAAACCGTTCTGAATACCCACTGGTATCAAATGGATTATATTACACTCCCATAACCTAGACCTGGTGAATTATATTTTAGTACATCTTTGTTGTTTCTATTTTTGATAAGTATTACTGTATAAATATGTGGCTTGTACTGACAAATTTCATTTTCAAAAAAAAAAAACTGGAGGAGGAGAATGGGGTAGTTTATGTTTTTCATCCATTATTCTTTTCTTTCAGCTGTAAACAAGCTAATAAATTTTTGCCATCTTGGTGGACTTGGTGCAGAACAACAATTTATAAATATTTTGATAAATAAACAAATAAGCAAAGAATTGGAAATGCTCCTCCTGCTGAATCTCATGCAGAGTTTAGAAAAGTTACTTTTCTGGGCAGCAAATGTTATTCTTTGGAACTCTCAGGATCCTCTGCTGAACGCAGTCATTTCCCCCCCCCCCCCCGCCTCAATCTGTAATCTAGGCTACTGTACCCAAAAGTCCTGCTAGCTCTGTGCACAGCCTTTTTTCTTGCTCATGCTGAGAGCAATATGGGTTTTACATTTCCTCTACGGAAGATTTATTATTGAGGCAGACATGATTGCCTTTGGTTCCTCACACATATACCCATACCTCATAGAAGATGGGAAGGCATAAGGGAGGGCCTGAGCGAACTAATGATTTCTAAACTATGCTCATGGAACAAAGAGGGAATTGGAGGTGTAAAGGGGTTGTGACATTACATTCTGGAAGGGGAGAAAGAGGGCTTAAGGCTCGGTAATGGTTGCTGGGTTACTGGCCTCTTGAAAGATGAAGTCAGTCACACAGGATAAAACATAGTTTAAAACACCGACAGTATTGGGGCTCAAAGCTCTAACTCTCCCTGCACCTCATTCTGAATACAGCAAGGTCCCAAGGTCGTGCACGAGTAAATGAGAAGGACAAAAATAGCAGTAATTATTTCTTTGCTAATCAGTTTCCCAGAAAACAAAGTGCATTGCAGATGTTTGGGGCTTTAAGAAATCAATGCCTTCATCAGGTATTTGTTTGTGCTGGGTCACATTAGTTGAATAGCTGCTTCAACCATGCAATCCACCCTCAAGAGGAGAACTTTCATTCTAAAAAAAAACTGAATGAAGAGAACACGGTACTTATTTGTCCCTTCAGCATTCTTTTCTTCCACCTATAAGCAGGGTAATATATAAGCTACAATTCTAGGGCACACACAAAAAGCATGGAATGCTATGCTGCACGCAGGATTCATCTCAATGTCAGCTCATGTTTAATGAAGTCCAAACTTCCAGCCCTTTGGTTCTAGACAAGCTGCTCCTGGAAACTGTGGATGCCTGATGAAGTATCTGATCAGTCTTTATTCCAAACTATATAACAATCACATGTCACAAGGGTGCAGGGGATGGAGGTGCATGAGCAAACCCTACCCCCAAAATTACTAATGGCCCCATTTCCCATGTTTGCATACTGAGTTCAAATGTCTAAAGGACATTCTAAGTGTGAACAGCTCAACAGGTTTAAAAGCCCTCCCACAGACGGGAACTAGACACTGTCAAAGTTCTTGATTGCAGAGTGGTTTACATGTATGTTCAGCTGAATATAAGATAATTAGAACCCACTTTTATTCCTTTGCTTTGAACTCTTGAAAAGTTGGAGTGAAGCAGTCAAGTGTTAATGCATACAAAATGTGGGATGCAGGGCCCCATGTCCTTTTCTTACATCAGTTCTGCACAGTAATGCCTAAATAGAGCTAAAGTGGCAGCTGAATGAGGCCTAGAACCATAAGCTCATATAGGAAAGAAGTCCCACTGAACACAGTGAGTCTTACTGCTGAGTAAACATCTTCCTCTGACTGAAAAGTACACTACAAGGGGAAAGAAACTAGTGTGCTACTGCAACCCTTCTTGCCCATTCCAATGAGAAGAATGCCAGAGATTATTACACCAAAATGGGAATAAATCATGCAGATAAGGTAATGTGTTTCCTCCAGTATTTATGAAGAGAATCCATTCTCAGAGGTAGAGATGGACACAAACTAAAAAACAAAACCAGGAAGTTCATGGAAAATCACCGATTCATTGGCTCAGGTCAGTTCAGGTTTATTGAAATGAGATAAGCTGAACTTTCCAGAACCACAAACTGTTAAAGCAATTTCCTGACTTCCTGATTTGTTTTCCCTGACCCCACAAACTTTCCCAACCGTTCCCACTGCCCCATTGCCTCCCTATCTTTTGCTGCCTCTACCTCCACCACCCCTGCTGCCACCATTGCTTTCTTGAGAGGCAGACCAGCCAGCTCCCACAGCCCAGCTGCCTCTCAAAAATATACATATTTTCATAAAACAGCCAGGTGACAGCCTTAAAAGAAGAAGAAGAAGAAGAAGAAGAAGAAGAAGAAGAAGAAGAAGAAGAAGAAGCCTGGCTGCCTCAGCTGAGCTTATCTGTCAACTGAAGCAACCAACCCCCCCAAAAAAAAACTAAATTATTGTTGAGGAGGGGGAAGCCCTGCTGCCTCAGCTGAGCTCACCTCTCACCTCAGGTAACCAGACTTTTTTTAAAAAGGCAGCCACCCAGCTGTCTTTTTAAAAAATATGTGTGTGTGTGTGTGTGTGTGTGTGTGTGTGTGTGTGTGTGTGTGTGTGTGTGTGTGTGTGTGTGTGTGTGTGTGTGTGTGTGTGTGTGTGTGTGTGTGTGTGTATTTAGAGGTAACAAATATAAAATTTTATAGAGGGAAAAAAGAAGGGGGGGGGAAATATAGCTACCTGAAATACAGCTGCCTGATCTGAGCCTACTTCTCAACTGAGGCAGCCAGGATTTTTTTAAGAGGCACCAATGGCTGTCTTAAAAAGAAAAAGAAAAAAAATTGAGGGGCAGCCTAGCTATAGGACCCTGTTTCTCTCTCAGCTGAGTGGTGGGTGCATATGCAGAGGCAAGCAGCCTGCAGGCGCCGGTCAGGCTGCCTCTCAAGATGGCAGTGGCAGCGCCAGAGGAGGCAGTGGCAACAAATGGTAGGGAGGCAACGAGGGCAGTGAGAAGGCAATTTTGGTGTCTCTGGGACAGAGAGGTTTTATAGGATCAATGGACCACAAACTGATTTGTGATTTGTTTGGGAAACATTCAGAAATTTGTAGTTTGTGGACTTCAACAAACCACAAACCAACACAAACAACTATTTTTGCTGGGTTTTGCCCATCTCTAGTGCCAAATTTTAGATAAGTGTAAATATCAGCTAAAGGGCACTGCTTGCAATCAATTAATTTCTGCAATGTGCCACATAAGGCTATTGAAACTTTGAGTGAACTGAAATATAACTATCATCCTATGCTCAACCTACCATCCCCCCACCCCATTATAAATAGGAAAGGTCACAAAAATGCAGATCTGGCAAGCTCAAGCCATCTTGTAAATAAAAAAACTTGGCTTAGTTTTCAAAACAGCCTAGAATGCTGCTTGGCACTAATGGAGCAGTATCTAAATCAAATCAAATCAAATCAAATCAAATCAATCAATCAATCAATCAATAGGTTTTTAAGTGTGCCTTTTCAACACAAATGTAGATTTGGGCCTTAGTTTGATTTAAAAGTTTACCTCTTCAGGTTTAAAACTAGATGCATATTGGAAGCTTGCATTAGTATTTTAGTTAAATGCTAAATATCTACACTTGAGTGTACACTTTTCAATACCTGTCCACTGTGGAATATTCTAATAAAAGCCTCCATGTCTTGGAAACTTAGCAAACCTAGGTAGCTTTTTAACACTTCTGCTCACCAAATTCTGGTGTAGCCCTATAGTTCCTTTATGTGTTCACAGTGTTTTAGTAAGATTGTAAGTCAATGCCTCCTCTGTAAATTGCCTGAATATTATATGATCGTAGTCCTAGTAATAGGTTAGAGGTGGGTTTGGCAAATTGCATCCCATCATAACAACCAAAAATTTCAAGAAGCAGTAGCTTCTTTGACTTATTTTTGAACTATGTGTTAGTTGGTGTTTTTTTTTTCCTGAAACATGGTAATGTAGGCAAGGTCAGCTTGATGACAAGATGTGCTAATTTTGAGATACAGTAACTTAAAATTTCACAAGTTAATTGACAACAGTTTGTCAGGTATTTCCCATATATTTTTTTCCTTGGAGATTTTGCTAGGGTTGAATTGTGAGATGTTTTTCTCCTGCAGTGCCAATAACAGATTGCAATATTAAATTGGGGAGAAGGTCCAATATATATAAAGTTGTCAGGTAACTAACCTTCCTGAAACCTGCAAGCCAAAACCTGAACTGGTTGGCCTTTAAAGCCACCATTGTTAATAAATCAAAATTTCTTCTCCCAGCACCACTTAGCCTGAGATTTGTCCCCCTTCTTCACAGTCCAGAAAAGCATTCTTGAGTCTTCTTGAGACTCCCTCCCAGCACCCTGAGACTTGATGCCCCTAAGTACACACTGTGCCTACAAGTCACAAATAGGTGTTTGTAATTCCTTTAAATCAAAAATGAATTTTTTTTCAGTCCTTTTGAGGCTATAGGGTTCATAAATTCTCTTTGATGTGCTCAGTTATAGGATGAGTCAGAGGGAAGGAAAGGAGGTGTTGTGGAGGAGCAGTGTTGCCAGTCATTGGGAATCATAGAGGAGGCCCAATCTTTTCTACCCCTAGAATAGAAGATTTCTGGGGCGGGATCTGAATCTGCCCTGTCCACCAAGGAAGGAGAGGTATCTTGAAAATAAAACACCCAACCTAAAGCTTTATGTGATGACGCTAGAAACATCCAAACCAAGATGCAGATATTCGCAAAGGCTTTCTAATGGTTGTTGTGGGTTTTTCGGGCTCTTTGGCTGTGTTCTGAAGGTTGTTCTTCCTAACATTTCACCAGTCTCTGTGGCCGGCATCTTCAGAGGACAGGAGTAACACTCTGTGTTCTGGTCTATGCTACTCCTGTCCTCTGAAGATGCCGGCCACAGAGACTGGTGAAACATTAGGAAGAACAATCTTCAGAACACGGCCAAAGAGCCCGAAAAACCCACAACAACCACAGGATGCAGATACTTCAGCACTAAATTTTAGAAGAGAACACAAATATAGCAAGCATCATGGAAGTCCACACACATCCCATTAACTGTAACTGGAATGGAGGGGGGCAGTGGAATATTATAATCTCTAAACACTATAGGAAAGACAGGGAAAGATGAATAGTTCTGATCATTGCATCTTAACCATCGTACCATGAGGCTGGAAGAGCTGCAGAAAAGTCAACCGAAATCATCTGGACAAATGCTCTATAAGGGAAGATTACAGTGTTTGTGGCTGTTTCACTTATAAAAAATATGGGTAAGGGGGAAAATGTTAGAAATATGTACTATTACATATGATGTGGTAGAAGCTTTCTGCAATACCAGGCTCATCCAAGGAAGCTGAATAGTGAGAGATTTATACTTTTTTCTATATACGTGTGCTGCAGTTCCGACAGATCTCTTTTAGTATCTGATAAACTGTCCAAGAACATTTAATGCTGCCATCATCTAAACCCTAAACACACCAATTCTAAGACACAATCAAAGTGTTTGCTGAGAGCAGAGTTCTTTTTCTGCAGGTGCATTTTGAAAACCCAAAGCTTTATGTGATGATGCTAGAAGCATCCAAACCAGGATGGGGGCATCTGAGCACTTCGTTTTAGAAGAGAGTGTTTTGAAAAATGGGTCCTTTTTGATCCTTAGTAAGAATTGAATTGACAAGCCCTGCAATTATCTGGCTAACAACACTGTCATGTAATTAGTATTACAATAAATGCGCAAAGCTGGAATTATTACGGGAAATACAATTTTATAGCAACAAAGGCTGGTGGCAGGAAAGCACTGAACCGCAAGGGTGTGCTTAGAGGAGGTTTCTTCCATTCCACTCAAAGGAGGCTGCATTTTTCTTCTTCTTGTAGGGAATTTCAAGTGGATCATTTTGGCTGTGCAAATGTGGGAGAAAGATAACTGAATATTGCTTGCAAAGGGCCAGGGACATCAAAGAAGCTGTTAAGAAAGCTAAGTTTCCATCCTCACCAGTCAAAAGGTACTTTCACAGCCACTAAGTCTGAGCCATGGGCCTTTGGAAGTGGCTTGAGTCTCCATGGGTTTTATTTCAGAGATAGTGGTACAGCCTGTGATTGACACATATATTTGTATATTTATTTAGATACTTCCATGTTTAGGTCTTCTCATACTGCATGGCTGGGCAAGCTCCTATCCGTTGCAGCTGCTGTTTTGTTTGGTCTGATTTTCCCCCCTCTTTTTTGTACCTGAGTAACCCTCTATTCTTTGATACATATTCCTACTCCATTCTGTCCCTGCACTTTTGTGTAGAGACTCTGATCTGTTTGAGAACGCAGATTTGGATGAACTTAAAAAGAAAAGGAAGACCAAAGGTGGATATGAACAATTAGAACTAGTTTTACTAGTGTGGAGTTTCCACAAGCTGTTCAATTGTTTTGCAAAACCTTGCAAGAGTGGTGGGTTCAAAAGTCCCCCATCATCCCAAATAATCTCTGTTGAATGCTTTAATATTCACCCTCGCTTGGAAATGCAGTAAAGACCTGTTGTGTTCTGTTGAGAAATATTTTTAAATACTCTTAAACACATAAAGCTGACAAATGCTCCCACTGAATGACCCCCACTCCAAAAGCAACTCCCCACCTAGATCTAAAGGCTATATGTTTCAAAAAGGCAAGGTGCAACAGCATGAGATACAGCAGTATTTGAACTACATTATAATCTTCTTCCATCATTTGGTGAAACACATACATCCCATATCTGTAAAAGAAACTAAAAAGTCAGTTATACTACAAGAGGAGTGGCGCTATTCCTCATTAGGTTAGAATCACAGTAAGCACAGGAGTTGGATATATCTGTACTTATTAGGAAGCAGAGATGGACAAACCTACTTTCTTTGCCTGTTACTCCCAGAACTGACCATTAAGATGCCACAAGATATTTTCTTGTGCATCTGCCGATCAATGTAGTTACTCTAGAAAGAATTAATTCCTTTTCTAATGGAATGCTGCCTCTATAAGTGATAATGCTTGAAGCAGCTGGTGAGGGGACACATTGCCTAACCTCAGGAAGGAGGCAAGACCTAATGCAGTAATGCTGACTCACTCTTATGGTGGAACTGTTGGGGGCAATGAAAGGAAGTCTTACAAGCTTGCCCGGTCAAAAGACAGGCTTCATTCACAGGCACTTGGCCCACCCAGTCTTCTGCTCTCTGGGTCTAGAGTGCTATTTCCTGGACACATGGGAACCAGATATACTTTTTTGCCCTGCATTTTCTGATTGGTGTATTGAACAAAAGGAAGGGAGGATTTTTTTGTCTATCCTACTCTGACTGTCCATCCCTTTTTCTCATTAACTGGCAATTACTCACTCTGAGACATTAGTAGGCGAAAAAATAAAACTTTTCATTACTTACAGTTAAACAGATCAAACATCAAACTGACAAGCATGACTGCCTGCTTTAACAGACATCAACTCAAGAGAGGGAAAGAGCACTGAGCAGAGAGACTGGGTTGTCTTTGAATTCAGAGGCAGGGAAGGAACAATTGGTTAGTGCTGTATAGTTTGACAGTGACCCCCATCCCTGAAAGGTCCCATTGAGCCAAACCTAAAGGCAACATGCAAGGTTGCAAAAATTCTAAAAATAGAGCTTGTCACAACCCCAACAGGTAGTATGGGAAGGCTGGATGATAGATTTGAGATGCAGGGAGTGCCATAAGCCTACAATTGGGTCCCTCAGATCTTGGGATTCAAGGGTCAAAACATGGGAAACCCTCTGAGGCTGACCTGCTTAAAATTCTTGAAATCTGATTTCTGTTACATGAACGAGTACCTCAGTCATGTCTGTCCAACACTGATGTACTTTCAGCTCCAATGACAGGCTACCTATAATGTCCATTTCTCCCCTGAGTGTTGACTTTAGAGGTGAATAATACCTGAACAGGGCTAGTGAGTTCAATGTAAAAAGATTTATTCTGAAAGGATAATTCTGAAAGAAAAAAGATTTATTCTGAAAGGTTCTTGTAGTGCTCAGAGGAAGGCAATCCAATGATCTGTAGATATTTTAGAGTACATCTCCCATAACCCCTGACCAACGTCCATAGTGGGAGGGCCTTCTGCTATTGGTAGTCAAAACCACGTGGAAGGCACAATATTGCCCAACCTTTGACGGAAACAATACCAGAGATCTTTGGGCTTGGCGGCTAATGCTGGAACACGTTGGTATGGAATTCAACGTGTGCAGGCAGAAGTGGCACAAATCCTGGAAGTCTATACCATGTGTACGTGTGTGTGTGTGTGTGTGTGTGTGTGTGTGTGTGTGTGTGTGTGTGTGTGTGTGTGTGTGTGTGTGTGTGTGTGTGTTTAAACATGCTGTCCAAGAAATTCTTGTAGACATATTTGTTGCATACCAAAATACTCAATTAGGTATACAATAGATAACATCTATGGAGATTACTTAACATGAGGCAATTTGCCTCTAAATGCTACACGTTTTGCATAACTGCACAACAGGATTTGAGCCATTGTATGGATCTAGACGGTAGACCCACACCATGACCAATCATATGGACGTCTCAGAAAGAGTTGATGAAAAAGACAAGGCAATTTGATAACCTGATAAAGCATAAGCCTGACAGAATATCAGGTGAAGTAGTAGGATTTTAACGAGCATCTGTAATTCATTTGACCCAATCAGTAATAGGCGATGTTTCCTCAGCAAAATTCAGAATTGGCTCATAATATAAAGTTTTGTTAGGGTTGTTTTTTTCAGTGAGCAGGAGAGGAAAGCTCATTCATTTTCTTTTCTAACTCATAAACTCATAAAATGAATGTATGTTTCTTGGTATTGTTGTTCTTCTTGTTGTTGTTTATATTGTGCTCTGCACCAGAGTGTATTCCAGTAAAATCAGTAATGTAGAAACATGCAACACAATATTTAACAACAATCATAATAGTGTGTGTGTGTGTGTGTGTGCGCGCGCGCGCGTGCGCGTACACTTGTACATCAACATAAAACTTCTCAGACTAGGTGATGATCAAGAAAAATCAACCAACTGCTTAACGACCAGTGTATTTCATGTAAAAAAGTTCACATGAAATACACTGATCACTGACCTCTCCCTACACCCAACATCTATGGCTTCAAGTTGAACAGATAAGTTTTCAAACCTCATCTAAATTTGTCTAGCTCTGGTTCCATACGAAGCTTTGGAGCCAAGTGGGAATATACCAAAAGCACATTGGTCCAAGGCACCAACAAAAGTCTGAAATCTCAGACCAAGTCCTCTTAAGAGGAATATGCCATGTGACCAGCTCTGCAGAATAACTAAGGCAAATAATAATAATAATAATCATGGGGCTTTAAAGGTGAGGACAAGGATTTTAAAATATGTCCTTGACCTGATAGGCAGCCAATACAATGAATGCCCTGTGATTATGGGAAATATGGGAGTGACTTGGCAAGTTTAAAACCACTCATATCACACTATTCTGTATCAGGGTAAGAGGATGAAGTGAAGAAGACCCGCCCAAAGGCTGTTAAGCCAGCAGGGCATGGACAAGAAGTGTTGTAGTCTCCGGAGTCTAGAAGTGATGGATCCGGCAGATATTAGCAAGATGGATATTGCATACCTTGGATGTCACATTCCCAAATGGACAGAGTGATTGTCACTCATCACTCAAATGCTGAAGTCCATGGACTCTGAGACAAGGATCACCCAACAACTTTGGAGGGAGGGAGGAGGAACTGTCGATGGACAGGGAAGATGATATGGACAAAAGATCCAGACTTCAGTCATATCCATTTTCAGTTTCAGAGAATGAGAGGACATCCATGACAAGATGTCCAATAGGCAGCTCATCAAGTCCAGCCCGTCAAAGAAGTCCAGAGCTCATCAGTTAGCTCAGAATAAGACTGATACACTTGGGTATCATCAGCATAAATGTGATAATAAAAACCCAAACTAAAAATTAAGACACCCAAGAGAAGCATTTCTAGAGAAAAAGTAACCGGGCCCAATATGGAGCCCTGTGGAACACAAAAGTTACTTATTTTGTCTGTAATTCCCCAGTTGGCATGGTCACTGACTCTGTATGCTCAGCACCATCCCATCTACCTCCCATGATACTGTAGCGTGGTTAACAGGCATAGATCAAAACAGATTGCCCCACCCTTCTAGTGGGTGATGCATTGAGGAGGGTTGAGGAAAATGTTTCAGTTCCATTTTGAAGGATCACATGATATGTCCTCACAGGATGTGCCCAGAGTGCTATTTCTGGAGCTGCACTGCGAAAGCAGTCAGAAAAGCCAGGGAATTTTTTTAAAAGGGGGGTGGTATTTTGAAGACCCTTCCAGATGCTAAATTCATCCCTGTGACTAAATCACATTATTTTGCTCCCTCCCAAGTTCCTTCTGTTTCATTTTAAAAGTTTAAAAATTCCCATAAAGTTTTACACCCCCCAATATCCCCCAGTTGATACCAAAATCAAAATGTCATGATGTGAAAGCAGGCCAGCCCTAGCTGATACCACATGTGTGAATGCAATGATGAACACACAAACCACACTGTTGTGACTTGTATGTCCTCTCAGGCTGTTTATCCATGCGTCAAGGGATTATTTTGTAAACTGCACTGCCAGAGTAAAATTCCACATAAGACCTACTGAGTTCAAAACTGCCACCTGTGGGGAAAGGGTATAACCTAGGGGTAGAAAGGCTGCTTATGAAATTCATCACTCTTGTTGATTTGAGTTGTTTCAGCATTGCAAGACAGCTAGAGAAGGAATCGTCCAGCTCCACAAGATGCTTCATCGCAACCTGAGGGTGAGATAACGAATGATTCTCACCCCCTCGTCAAAGTTGTTTGGATTTTTTTATTTTTTTAGTTTTTCGGTTTACACAAAATGTTGTTGGGGAAGTCTAGCTGGTTGTTTTAAAAGATGCAGAGAATCCTCCTGATGCTTCAGGTTTTTTAGAAACAAAGTAGGAGGTATTGCTATTTTGTGCAACCCAGAACAAACCTCTGAAACTTGCACAAGTGAAACAACTTGTGGGAAACCATCAAGCCAATAATACTAGAAAGTATTTCACCTTTTCTCAGGGTGAACAGAATTTTTTTTTCCGCACATGCTGTGAAAATACTCAGAGTGCCTTTTCTCTACCCACTCCACTTGGTCCTCCAAAGCAGTGTTCCTCCACCTAGCCATTCTGAAGGAAGCCAGGAAATCATCCACCACATATAGGGCCCTTTTTGCTATAGCACCGAAATTCTGGTACCGACTCCCAATGGAGCTGTGCCTGGCCCCTCCCTCTCTGACATTTAAAAGGCTCCCTCTTTTTCAAAGAGACCTTTCTTTGCAACTCTGCCTGACGTGTTTTTCTGGGTTTTGTCTGTTTATATGCCTCACGTTCTGTGTTTTATTATACCTCTTGGAGTTTTGTGTTATTGTTTACCTGTTCTATTTTATACATGGTTACTGTGTATTTATCTGATTGCAAACTGCCCAGAATAGTGTATTACACTAATGGGGTGATATACAAACGTAAGAAATAAATAAAATAAATTTCAGCTCACACCTATCTAATCCTGGCTGTCGCATGGCTCCATCCATTCTGCACTGGGAGCAGTAGGGGAGACACTTGGCAACTGTGGGGTGACTCATTCCAGCCTAATCAAACAACCCTTAGTGTAGAATCAAAAGTAGGAGTGGCTCAGGTGCCAGCCCCAACAATCAAGGCAACCTGGTTCAGCAGCATGAAGCTAACATGGCCAAGTTTAAACTAACTGGACTATGGCACACTGCTTGTCCCCCTTTTATTTGGAGAATTTTATATATGTATTGGTCCCTTCCAGAAGCCCCAGTTATATCAATTCTTTTCATCCCTCTGTTGTACTGAAACATGGTCACCTGATATGTATACTGGTGGAAACATTCCCATTTATTGTAGCGCTACTGATTCATTTCTTCATATTTGAACCATTAATAGCAGCCTATACAGTACTGCTCTAAATTTTGTATCAATTCATTTTCCCTACTATTTCTTGGAGAAATCAGGCTGCTCCTTGGTTATTTGTTTAATAACAGTGATACATTGACAGTGCAATAAAAGGTCCAAGCCTTCCCTTCTCCCCTTTTCCAGAGAGAGGAGAAGCAGGAAATGCTTCTGCTCAAGCCCTCTTTCAAATGGAGGGGAGAAGGCTATTTCCTTCAAGTGGTCTTCTGCTGTTTTTGCTCACAGCAGTGGCTCTTACTTGGCTATCTGAGGGATTGCTTGTCTCATTACAAGCCAATTTGTCAATATACCTTTTAAAATAATTTTTTTAAGGGTACAAGCACAGTGGCCATGAAGTGGTCACAGCATCCAGAAACCCAACCCCTTTACAAAGGAAATAAATTGACAGCAAGGGTCACACAGGTTGAAATGGTAAGGAATGAAGTGATCCATCATTGGTACAAAATAAAACAACCCTCCTGGCGATGGGCAAATAAACCGAAAATAAACCTCTTGCCATGGAAATGAGTTCATTCTGGCCAGGCATTGTGTGACCAGCAATTTATGAAACACTCTAACTGGGATATAATTGGGGTTCATTTGGCTCATGTGATCAGGCCCTGAATTACGGAGCTCCACAAGCTGGGAAATAGGGATAAAGCAACCTTCCCAGTCACGTAGAGCTTTGTTACCATATTGACATGAACATGGTTACCTTCCCACTTGAGCCCCAAGTGGTTCTTTGTTCCAAATGCATTTCCAAGGCCCTTCTTCTGCTCCAGGTCTTGGGGTGAATGCCTCTCTAACTGCAGTGGCAGAACTGTTGGCTGGGGGAATGTGGGAGTTGTAATCCAAATATCTTTTCTGTCCACACAAGGTTAAAAATCAGAGGAGGGGCCCAGAGCACGTCTGTAACCCTCTCTGCACCTAAATGTTTCAAACAATTGAATAAGGCTCCAGTTTCACAGCAACCAGCAAGAGCATAAGGAGCTTTAGTTTTAGCATTTAAACATTTAAAATTTAACATTAAACATCTTCTGTTCATGCGCCTACAGAGTATAGCAAATGCAGTAATTAATTTTGCACCTCTGCAGAACACAATGAGTCAGGATACAGAGGCAGCCCAGAGATGCAATGGGACTCCTTGCCAAGTCATTGCACATATAAAAGCATCCTGGCTTTCTGTACATATCATTTATAGAGCGAGATAATTTATGCCAACACATCACTGTGTATAAATCCTTTTTTCTTTTCTCCCCCTAAAAAATATAGAAAGTGATATTAGACCTAGCATAATACTTGATTCATTCACAAAAGCATCATTATTTTTAAAGTAATTATTATAATAAATAAAAGTAAATAGAAATGAAGAAAAGTGCCCAAGCAGAAATCTCACCTAACAAAGGAATGTACAAGACTTTATATGTTTTGAATGCAAATTGGTGGTGGTGGGGAGCTACAAACACAACCAATTATGCCTTGATAATTCAGAGAACACTCTATATCCATTAAACTAATGGTAAAAAAATGTTCTCGCTTTCCTTTCAATAAATTGCAAGAGTAGAAAAACAAGCTTTTAGATTTGAAGGATGGACTTCATTTTTCATATTGCTGAGCAACTACATCTACTAACTGGATGCGTTTTTGCTTTTATTATTTATTTATTTATTTATTTTGCCATATTTCTCAGTATACTAAATTCCCAAACACAGGGGCTATTTGGCAAGTTAGTTTATATGACTTTGCTTTCTAACATTGCAGTCCTATTTGAATCTACTCGAAAATAATTCCCATCGAGTTCCATGGACCATATTCCAAGGGGACTGGGATTAGATTTTTTTACAAGTTACTTCATTCCATAGAATAGTTTGTTCTCATCCTTTGTATATTAGGGATTCCAGCCAGTGCTCCTTGTTGTGCAGTAGTCCATTGCAGGATGAATTCCCTGCTGTATCTTCCCACAATGCAATTGCAAAAGCAGATCTCTAACCACAATAGGATGACTGGACATGTCCATCGCTGCCCTGATTAGTCACATGCCAAGTGCTATCATATTTTATTGCATGATAGCTAAACATGACAGCAACCCCTAAATGTCACTTCAAAAAATGGATCTGAGGCATAGATCCTCATGGATCCACATGATTTTTTAATATAGGATCATCTCAAACTATTCTCAATCATAGACATATCTCCGTCCACAGTTTGGACAGTGGCTTGATCCCATGTCAAAATCATGTGGATTCAGGACTGCAAAGCCAGGCTCCCTTCATTTCTGTGGTATATTGTGTCGGTACAAATGGGAACAGCTGGACCATTCTTAAAGAGACAGGAGCAGCCAAGTTTTCTAAAGAAATATGTAGCTTTATGCCCGCTCTCCCTCCCTTACCTCATCACAGCAGCAGGGGAAAGTGGCCAGCATGAAGGCAGGCTGGTTGGGTGCAGGACAAAGCCTCACGTGCAATGATTCTGAAAACCAGTGTAGCCCCCTCAACAGAGGCACAACACTGTTAAAAACGGATTAAAAGTCTTCACAAGAGCGTGAACACACCGCCCAAATACTGTGTGACTAACACATGACTTTGAACGGAGATTATTGGGAAGCAAATGTAAATACTGTATAAGCAAGTCAAAAGACTCCGGCTGTGGTCACATCAGCAAAATCTTTCCAAGTTACTCCTTCTGAATTACCCCCCTGCCGCCGCTGCCTTTTGGGGCATCCCTGCTGAACAGTGGAAGCACATGCCTACAGAATGCACAATTTTGGAACAAGAATGGTTCCACTTATTTAAGGCCAACTTTGAGAGCTGCAGCTAGACAGCCATAAAGTCTTTCTGTGTAACTGGATGGCTGGTTAACTCGTCCATTAAAAGTAGAGTTATGTGTATTATTTTTTAAACAGCATTTCCTTATCTATCTTATAAAGTCCTTGAAAATCATGCCCACCCAGAAGAAATAGGGCTCCTTCAGTCTCGAGAGACTATGGTAACATGCTCTGAATAGAGGTCTTGGAACAGTGTCTAGTGTGGCTGAGAAGGCCAATACAAGAGTGACAATCCCTTCCACACTGAAGACAAATACAATCTGTCGCCTATCCAGCTCCCTGATTTTGCTGATTTCAGGACTGCCTCTTTGCCTCAGCCTGCTGAACAAGGGCCTCTTCATATTGGGAGAGGCCATGCTGCACTGCCTGCCTCCAGGCTGAACACTCAGATGTCAAGGTTTCCCATCTGTTGAGGAGTTTTTGCCCACTCAGAAAGGGAAGGAAAATATCATTCCACCTTCATCTGAATCTAGTCTGAAAGGAGCCTTGTGGCACAGTGGTTAAACTGTAGTATTGCAGCCAAAACTCTGCTCAAGTTCAGTGTTCAATATCATTGGATTCTGACAGCTGGCTTGATGTATGATAAGGGGATAAAATGCACCTTTGTTTGACACCTTTGTCTATAGGGAACCATTCCGTCTCTCTATATTCTGTTGTTCCATAACAGTTGCATACTACAGAATTCTGCATCCAGAAATGAAACTGTATCATGGAGGAGGAGAAGTATATGACAAATACAAATTCAAAGGAAGTTAATTATATAGTTAAGATTCGATCCAAAGATGTAGAAGTGGACATTCACTCGTTCAATAGGGCTTCCTTTGTCCTTCCTTCTCGCAGCAGACCCCTTTGCCCTCTTCCCCTATAAGGGTTCCTGAAGATAAAAGGAACCTCTGGAAAAGTGTGGATGAATGTATGATGGGGGAGTGACAGTATGACATTGGCAGAATTTGCCTGGGGGATTGCTCAAGGTGGACTTTTTAGAAGTGCCTTCTCATTCAGCTTTGGAATCCCACCACACCTTCCAGTTTTTGAAAGTTTTTTTAGTCCTCCTAAGCAATTGTGTCTCTATGTTTCCTTTTCTCTGTTTTGTACTGCTAGACTAATGGCCACATTCCAGTGCCCTTCTTTCTGTAGCACAAGCCATCCTATTAATAAAGAATAAGGAAGACTGTTCTGTTAGGGAGACTTGCTTTTATACAATAAATTTATTGGAAAGCAGAAAACAGAGCTATCAGAGTCACCATTAATCTTAAAATGGAATCTTTTGTGGAAATCGTGTGGGGTGGGTTGACAGGTAGTCCCGTTTTATTGGGAACCTTAGAAACTTTCATTCATGGTTGTCGGTCAGTACCTTTGGCAACCAGGCAATAAGAGAGAAATATGTTCCACATGAAACTATGTGCACTTGTTTTATGATACATAAAAATTGCTGCCTCCTGAATCACAAGCATCACACCTCTTAATGCCAGTTGCTGGGCAACACAACCAGAAGAATTCTATTATCTGCATTTCGTGCTTGTAGGCTTCACTTTGGCAATTGGGTTGCCGTGACAGGTAATGGTTTTGACAACAACTAATGTGGGTAAGGGAATTTTCACAAACAGTACTTTCTGCATTCAGTTTCTCTCTGATGTTGTTGTCTACAACTCTACTCCTCACCATCTACTGTATTTGTATACCTACCGCTAATTCTAGATGATATTTTATGCATCTGATGAAGTGAGCTAGCACCCACTTGGCAGCTCATACTATCCTGAATTTGTTAGTCTTTGAGATGTCTCATGACTCCTGGTTCTTTTTGTTGCAAAAGAGAAATGCAGACAGCCCTTGGGCAGCTATACAAAATAGGATAGTGGGCTCATTGTCCCTTTTGTCTGGTCGTGAAGACATCACATCATCAAATAAAGCAAAAAATTATTACGAAATCAAGAAAAAAACACAATTGTACATAAAGCTGAATTGACCTATACTTTATGTTCTAAAATGGATCATCATGTAATTAATAACTAACGAGACATAGAGAGTTCCACAGTGCCTAACCAGGATTTTTGGAAATATTATAGGCAACCACATACACATGACTATAGTTTTGTATTTTGTAATACGGTACACATTTATATTATATCAGATACATTTGGACTATCAAGATTTCATTAACGCTACCAACAAATAGACTGATCAACAGATGTGCCCAAATGTTCAGTTCATGTATAAGACCTTTCGCACTTTTTTTCCACAGAGATATTAGTTCAGCCCACCACTATCTTGGAAAGCAAGACAGCTCTGCTCTGCTGGCTAGGAAAAAGCCCTCCCAAATCCATATTAGACCAATATCTTTATTAGTTTAACTGAAAGCCCACAAAATAGGTGTAGCCTTTTGTGATCACCATATAACTTCATCAGGCAATATGTTAGAAGAAGCAGTTCTTGTAGAAAATAACAAACTTGCATGCAGGTTTGAGGGCACTGTGGATCTACTCCAGCTTTTAGTCTGCACTTATAAAGTGCTGAACCCTCTCCCCAAAATAGATTCAACACTTTGGAAAACTCCCAAAAAGTGCAGATTAAAACCCAGAGTGGATTCCCAGGACCAAAACTGAAGGAACAGGCCACCACTGATATCAGTAGAATAATATGCTGATAGAAGTTGGAAAAGGGGGCATGTTCTCTGCTGTCATCTTCATCACTCCAGCAAGTGGTGATGTGCTGTGTAAATAAGAATTTCAGTTCATTTTTCCTCCATAAACAGCAGCAGCAGTAGTGTGTGGATACAATAGGATGTTATGATGCTGGGCCTTCCTTTCCTTTATTAGACCCCCCTTCCCCGCCGTAGGCCAAAAAAAATGTTAGACATAGCTTTTTCCGTTCATGAGGAAGGAAAGTCCTGGAAGGCTGACCATATTTATCACAATGAGAGCTTTTCTTAACTCATGTAATTTACAAATTAATTAATTTTGTTATGTGATTATTCTTCAGGACTTAAGCTTGGGATTCCTTTAAAGTCTGATTTCTCAAATACAAAAGACTTCCTCAGTCATGTTTTTTTGTTTGTTTGATTGATTTTTATACTGCCCATCTAACCCAATGGTTACTCTAGGTGGTTAATAATAATAATAATAATAATAATAATAATAATAATAATAATAATAATAATAATAATGATGATGATGATGATGATGATGATGATGATGATGATGATGATGATGATGATGATGATGATGATGATGATGCTCTAGCATTAAAATGCTTTCATCTCTAATGTTTGGCTATTTATAAAGAACATCTATTTTTGGCTGTATTGTACAAATAGATTGCTGTTTCCTTCTATTCTTTGGTACTGCTGGAGGAATAAAGTGGACCTCCACAGCTTAGTCCCATAAATATGGGCTCTCAGCTATGCGGATACCTATAGCAGCTATGAGTGCCTATTAGGGGATGTTGACTCTAAAGTTTAAAATGGTAGCTAGTAAACTTGGTATTGGGTGGGTCCTCCAAAGACGTTGGAATCCCAGCAGCTGTTTGGAAGTGCTGGACTCTGATTAGGGATGGGTATGAATTAAAGAACAAATCACCAATTTCATTCAAAAATCACTAATTCATCAATTTGTATTTGTATGAATCAATGCCCCCGACGAATCATGAATCAATGACTTTTAGCAATTTTTGATCCATTTGTTTGTTTGGCTATAAAATGCCTCCCAAAGCACCTAGAGGCACCAAAACTGCAGGGAAGTCTCCTCTGACTCTCCTCTACAAACTCTCCAACTTTGGTGAAGATTGGGTTTTCCCAAGCTAGCTGCTAAAGGGCACTTTCCTGGGGGACTCCCTTTGTAGGTGTATAACATTGATGTCTGAAACTCAATCTTCACCGAACCTGGAGGGATTTTAGAAGAGAGTCAGTTGACGCTTCTGTGTGATTTTGGTGTCTCTAGATATCTGGAGGCATTTCCTGGGTGGGCCTACTTGTGGGTGTATAAGTCAGACATCTGAAACCCAAACGTCACCAAACTTGCAGAGCTTCTAGAGGAGAGTCAGGAGAAGCTTCCCCTGAAATTTCTTTGGTTGTAGGTGCTGGGAGGGTCAGTTTATAGGGTTTTAAAGAAAAAAAAATTGACGAATTTATTCAGTTAAGCCACAACTGAATTATTCAGTTAAGCCACAATCTAAGGTGCTGTCTGTCAGTTAAGCACCACAAAACAGCTAGAAGAAGGAGAAATGGCCTAAGAACGAGACAGTACAAATTACATAAACATATAACCAGGAAAGTGAGCCATAGTGCATTAAGCAGAAAAATGCTTTCAGTCTTTAGTCTCTCTGCACATTTTAATTTAATTTAGAGTGAAAAGTGTCTAATTCATTAAAAGAACTCCAGTCAAATAGTCTCTTAATGTGATGTCTGAGAACGTGAGCAGTATCGTTATTTGTCATTCCAGTCATTTCCACTAATTCTCTGAGGTGTGGGGTCACTGTCAGAAAGATGTGTTTTCCCTGCCTCTCCTTTCATTCCAAATGTATTTGTGAGGGCAATATAGACCGTGGTAGTGCTGCCTCCTCCTCCTCCTCCTCTTCCAGTACTACCATCATGATCCGTTGATCTTCTCAGAATGTTTGATGCTGTTATAAATGAAGATATCATTTAGAAGAAATCCCGGGATAAGTTATTGTCGATCAAACACCATGAGAAAGAGCATGTGTTATCAGCCTATGAAAGGTTTAGATTCCTACTGTTTGGGCAGTACATATGCTAGTAGCAAGCCATAATCAGGACAATTGACAGACCTGTTGAACACTCTGGGGATAATTAAGATAGAAATCCACAGTAATGCAGAGCATAGAGAAATCACTGTTTTTATCTAAACATACAGTATGACCCAATTTCACAAAGTAGGGGAGTTTGGTTCCTTTTTAAAACGATCTCTGTTAGAATCTCCCTGTGTTTGGAGGCTGCATCTCTAGAATTTTAACATTGTTTTGGTCAAATACAGTTGCACATCCAGCACACAGGATTTGTCCCTTGGCCTTTCCTTTCTTAGGCAAGCTGTATTTTGTGAACTAACTGGCACACTAAAAAGTCACACTAAAATGGCTTGAGTATTCTGAAAGTTTTAGTTCAGAAAGGGGAACCTCTGTCCTTTGGTGTAATAAAAATATGAGAACAAAATGTTGTTTTGAGAGCTGCAGACTGCCACTGCATGGAGCTAAGGATTGTCTTGTTTGCCTTTGATGCAGCCCTATGCAAGCAGCGAGCACTTGTTATCTTCATGGGGTCTGGCCCATCCAGCCCAACATGAGCCTCTACACTGTGGAGATGTAGGGCAATACCCTTTAAATAAGACATGAGTGCTCAGAAATTCTTACAAGGGCAGGAACCTGTGAGACCTGAAATCTGAGGAAGCATCCTGAAGAAGAACTCATCTCATGAGATCTCAAGATGATGTGTCTTTTTCTTCCTCAACACACTCAAAACGCAAAGGTTATCATTTGGTGAGGGTGCTAGAAGACCAATCCAAGGTTGGGGCACGGTGCTCCTGTAAGCAGTGCCAAGCTGCAGGACAACGCCTCGACGTTCTTGACCACTTTCCTGAGGATGGGCAGAAGAGATCTGATACTGAAACACTACTGTTCAGTTGAGTGTGATCAAGATATACTAATGTTGTGAGCTACTTTATGCCCCTGTTCTGGAAGAAAGACAGGCTAATCAATCAAATAAATAAATAATCCAAACTTCTTGAAGACCAGCCACTAAAACTTTCTGCCTGTTTTAGATGCTTCTGGCCAAATGTGGTGATTCTACCCTTTCTAAATCTCTTTTATTTGTAATGAACAGTACCAGGTTTGTATGCGAATCGCTTTGTGGATGTGTATAGTGGATATGTGTGGACTGACTAATAGTGTGATTGACAGCGGAATGTTTGAATTTTGATTGATTGGCCTGATTAGAACATAATGGGGATGTGGTCTGTGTTCTAATCAGGCCAATCAATCAAAATTATATATAATGAGGAGAGTCTGAGTTAAATATAGCATATTTGCTATATTTAACTTTCACTAAGCACCTGAATAATAAAAGACACCAGTTTGAGATAGCTGGGGCAGAATGGAAGGGGCAATCCTATGCACCACCCCGGTCAGGTATGACCCATTTAGAACCACACACTTTGCCTGAACCAGGCTGCAGGAAAGGCTGAATATATGACAATTCCCCCCCCCCTTCTGTGTGAGAGTATTGTACTGGAATAATGGAGGAAACAGGATTCTGTGGGACTCTGCACTAGCTTTTATTTAGAGATGGCTTGATAAAAGAACAGGGGGGAAATCTTTTGCAAGCAACCACTGCATGCATTTTAACTAGAGTGCAAAATATAGTTTAAAGATAGCCATGATTTTTTTCCTTCCCTTTCTTCTCTCAATTGTAGAGCATAAACAAGAAAAAATAAGCCAGCTTTGCTTTTGTATTTAATACAGCTCTGGTTGCCAGGTTGGTCCAGCATTTGAAACTCAAGCCTTTTTTTTTCAGCTGATAAGACTGCCCTTGCCTCTTATGTTCTTTTCATATCGTGTTCAAAGTGAATCTGCATGATCTATTGTTTGCTCTAAACTATGTCCTTTATTTTATCCAACTCTATCTGTCTTTAAATTAGTAATTTTCACGTCTTCATGCAATCTTCTAAATTACTTTCTGGAGTACTGACTATTAATATTTTAGGGGGCTTTGATGTTTTACTTTATAGTCTTCAATTTTATTTTACATTTCACAGGTTCCTAGTTGCAAATAATCCTACAGGCAATTTTCTCGCGCTGCAACTACTCCTTGAAAGATATGCTAATATAACCAGGCCCTTGTAGTACTGGAGGTTAAGTTAATCACCCAAAATGAGTTGTATTATTGTCAGCGGTGTATAAAGACATCCTGTGCTGAATTACGAGACAGACTACCGTCAAAGCTGCTTTATAAAATACCCAGAGCTGCAGACAGGGAGAAATAAGTATTCATTTCAACATCCATTGAGTTAAGGAAGCAATTGTTTGTTTGTTTGTGTGTTTGTGTGTGTGTGTGTGTGCTTCCCTTTGTGCTCTTTAAGTCACCAAGAAGAAATAAAGGAACAGAATTTTCTTTGGTTACCAAAATAAAAAGCTTGTTGGGATATTCCTTTCAAATTATAGATTTTCTGGGAAAGTCATACCAAATAGGCGTTCCTATCTGATTCATCTCTTATAACTGCAAAGGGAAAACAGATTTTATGATCTACTGTCTCTTAATGTTAATGTTGCCATCCCATAAGGTAGAAAATACAAAACAGATAGTTTGATAATCTTGTACTGGACTGGTATCCATGGATATGAAGAGGCAGACTTCAGACTTACACAGGTTTCTTCAGCTGGAAAGAATGAGAATAGATAGTTGTGACAAATGCATTGTCCTCCATTTTGGACAGTGGCCCAGTCACACAGGTCACATTGGTCTGCCCAACTTCTTCTTTTTAAATCCCACTGATGAAAGACATTTGACACGGTTTGGGAAATAACCTCTAGCAAACTAGGCCCGGTATTGGAACCACAGTATCTATTGCGGAGGTTGGAAATTCTGCAGTTACCTTTACTCAGCTGTGCAGCAGAAGTGCAGACTCACAGAGTAAAATAGCTACTAGTTACCAGATAATTCAGCCCTCTCTCATTAATTGGCACTTAAGAATCTCAGTGACTCACTCTGAGATATTGGTATAAAGAATAGAAAATAATCTGTTTACTTACAATGTGAATATATTAACAACAAACTGACTAACAACATGACTGCTTTTAACAATGCTACTTCAGTATACTTTAACAAATGTTTTCTACCAGCCACCATAAATGGACATTAACAGACTCTCGAGGGGGGGGACCTCTCTCAGCAGGGAAACAGGGTGCTCTTAGAATTCTGACACACAGGTGAGAACTATTAGTTAATTTTGCATAGACTGGCAATTATAAAGGTCCAGTCAACCAAGCTAGAACACAGCATGTGAGGTTGTAATCGCATGCATTCATCCATGACCTACAGACATTTATTTATTTATTTATTTATTTATTTATTTATTTATTTATTTATTTATTTATTTATTTATTTATTTATTCCATTTATACCCCGCCTATCTGGGGCTTACAACATAAAATAAAGACATATATAGCAAATATGCTATATTTAACTCAGACTCTCCTCATTATAACATAATTACATAATTCCAAAAAATTAGAAAAATTAGAAAAAACAATTCTCCAAGATGGCAAGAAAAACTATCTTTAACAGTATCGACTCATTGACACAAGCCAATGGTCTTGTGACAGTGTGATCACATAGTACAGTGAAAATGCTTTTCCTGTGCATTCCAGTGCACGCTTGCCAAGGTGTCTTTTGTTCTACATACAAAAAAACATACCCTAAATGAAGGCACAGCCGTCATCTTTGCAAAGGACAGCCAACCTCCCTTTTTACACATTGTGGCTGCGAAGGCCTGACGGAGACCTCGGCAGCAGCTATTAAAGTAAGGGGGTGTCGGTGGGAGTGGGGTGGGGGCTAATATAGGGAAAGGAAGGGGATGTAGGGGTACGCTGTTGGGGTGGCTGGCTGTGTATGTGGGGTGGCTGCCTATCAGGTTCTGATCAGCTGATCAGTGGCCGGTAGGCAGAATGGGCTTTCTGTGCCATGCGGTAAACTCTCCTGGGGGGACCTAATTTGTGGGTGAACAATTTGGATGTCTGATACCCAATCTTCACCAAAGTTGGTAGATGTGTTGGGAAAAAATATAGGAAGCTCTTTTATGATTCTAAAGTCTCTAAGTACCTGGGGGAAGCTTTCCTGGGGGGTCCTCTTTGTGATAGAGGCTCGTAACATTGTCCAGGAGGCAGCAACAAAAACTATCCCAAAGAAAAGGAAATGCAAGAAAGCAAAATGGCTGTCCAACGAGGCCTTAGAAATAGCAGAGAGGAGAAGGGAAGCAAAATGCAAGGGAAATAGGGAAAGTTACAGATAGTTGAATGCAGACTTCCAAAGAACAGCAAGGAGAGACAAGAGGGCCTTCTTAAATGAACAATGCAAAGAAATAGAGGAAAATAACAGAAAAGGAAAAACCAGAGATCTGTTCAGGAAAATTGGAGATATTAGAGGAACATTTCGCGCAAAGATGGACATGATAAAGGACAAAAATGGGAGGGACCTAACAGAAGCAGAAGACATAAAGAAGAGGTGGCAAGAATACACAGAGGAATTATATCAGAAAGATGTGGATATCCCGGACAACCCAGATAATGTGGTTGCAGACCTTGAGCCAGACATCCTGGAGAGTGAAGTCAAGTGGGCCTTAGAAAGCCTGGCTAACAACAAGGCCAGTGGAGGTGATGGCATTCCAGTTGAACTATTTAAAATCTTGAAAGATGATGCTGTTAAGGTGCTACATTCAATATGCCAGCAAGTTTGGAAAACCCAACAGTGGCCAGAGGATTGGAAAAGATCAGTCTATATCCCAATCCCAAAGAAAGGCAGTGCCAAAGAATGCTCCAACTACCGCACAATTGCACTCATTTCACATGCTAGCAAGGTTATGCTCAAAATCCTCCAAGGTAGGCTTCAGCAGTATGTGGACCGAGAACTCCCAGAAGTACAAGCTGGATTCCGAAGAGGCAGAGGCACTCGAGACCAAATTGCTAACTTGCGCTGGATTATGGAGAAAGCCAGAGAGTTCCAGAAAAACATCTACTTGTGCCTCATTGACTATGCAAAAGCCTTTGACTGTGTGGACCACAACAAACTATGGCAAGTTCTTAAAGAAATGGGAGTGCCTGACCACCTTATCTATCTACTGAGAAACCTATATGTGGGACAGGAAACAACAGTTAGAACTGGATATGGAACAACTGATTGGTTCAAAATTGGGAAAGGAGTACGACAAGGCTGTATATTGTCCCCCAGCTTATTCAACTTACACGCAGAATACATCATGCGGAAGGCTGGACTGGAGGAATCCCAAGCCGGAATTAACAATGCCGGAAGAAATATCAACAACCTCCGATATGCAGATGACACCACTCTGATGGCAGAAAGTGAGGAGGAATTAAAGAAACTTGTAATGAGGGTGAAAGAGGAGAGTGCAAAAAACAGTCTGAAACTCAACATCAAAAAAACTAAGATCATGGCCACTGGTCCCATCACCTCCTGGGAAATAGAAGGGGAAGATATGGAGGCAGTGACAGATTTTATTTTCCTGGGCTCCATGATCACTGCAGATGGAGACAGCAGCCACGAAATTAAAAGATGCCTGCTTCTTGGGAGGAAAGCAATGACAAATCTTGACAGCATCTTAAAAAGCAGAGACATCACCTTGCCAACAAAAGTCCGAATAGTCAAAGCTATGGTTTTTCCTGTCATGATGTATGGAAGTGAGAGCTGGACCATAAAGAAAGCAGACCGCTGAAGAATTGATGCCTTTGAATTGTGGTGCTGGAGGAGACTCTTGAGAATCCCCTGGACTGCAAGGAGAACAAACCTATCAATTCTAAAGGAAATCAACCCTGAGTGCTCACTGGAAGGACAGATCCTGAAGCTGAGGCTCCAATACTTTGGCCATCTCATGAGAAGAGAAGACTCCTTGGAAAAGACTTTGATGTTGGGAAAGTGTGAAGGCAAGAGGAGAAGGGGACGACCGAGGATGAGATGGTTGGACAGTGTCATCGAAGCAACCAACATGAATTTGACACAACTCCGGGAGGCGGTGGAAGATAGGAGGGCCTGGCGTGCTCTGGTCCATGGGGTCACGAAGAGTTGGACACGACTAAACGACTAAACGAACGATTCGTTGATCCGTTAACCTTGACGAATAACGAATCAAAACGTACCACCATTTTTTTATTTGTCCCCATCTCTACTCATGAAACATTGCAGATCTGATTGGAAGTGGTGCTGTGTTTTAACAGGCCACATTGATGGGTAGTGCAGTATGGGAAGTGAGTATAGAGGAGTTCCCAAGAGGCACAAAGGTGTTATTGCACCCAGCGTTACAGTAACTACAATACTGATATTCACTTGCCAGGATGAGTGGTGCATGTCTGGGTGCTGTCTAAGGTCAAGAGGATTGGACAGTGGGATGAGGGGGAGGGTCTCCCAGTTCAGCCGGCTGGATATGAGCTTTTGAGGGGACAGGGGCTTGGGCCTCACCCGTTTGGGGGCAAGGAAGGGGCAAGTTATATCCTTGGCACCTGCCCCTGGGATCCGCACTACACTCAGGCCCCCTGCAGGTTGAGGGAGGATGAAAGTAAGAATTAATAAAGTGTGGCCCTAGTTAACTCCATCACCTGTGTCCATCTCTTTAATCTGGGAGCGGGAGGGCAAAGAGAATGAAGAACCAAGGTTCCATTATCTTGAACTGATATGGATTTTAAAGACAGTGAATATATTTTGATGAGTAGCTTTCCATACTTGAGTAGCTAGCAACTGTGCAATTTTGCTAGTAAGAAGGGAAGTGAGTGCTTGTAAAATGGTTTACATGGAACACAGTATTTATTTGCTATGCATATTTGATATGAGTTCATTAAATACACAACAATGTCAACATAAACCACAGTCAAATCACACTAGAATAAGGGGGTGGGGGAAGCAAATGACATTTGTATTAAAAAAAAAAACAGAAAGCAATAATGCAAATTTTATTTATTGTGCATTGTGCTAGGAAATAGTTTGAGTATAGTTAAATAACCACACATTTAGCCTAATTAAATTTGTCTTTCATAGGTGAAAATCTGAATCCCTTGGCAACATAGATGGCGCTTGTACATGGCATTTATGTGCTTCTCCATGGATTTTACTACCTTTATCCTTTGACATTTAGTCATTAACGATTATCGCTATCCCATGCCTAATTTGAAAGCATGTTGTCAGCTCCCCAAGACTATTGCTGAATCCTTTAGACAAAGGGAAAAAGAAATAACTTTCATGAAACTGTGTGCATATGTTTCCAACTGAGGTTGTCCGTTGTGAAACAGAGGGCTAATGGGCGCAACCCTAAAAATAAGCCAATAAAATGTAGAGTTTGGCCCAAGCTGGACCATATCATTATAATGTCATTTAAAATGGAACTCTCCAAAGTCATAAGAGATGTCTGATCATCCTAGCTGAAGCTTGCCACACTCTGCATTTTGCAATTTATCCTGCTTTTGTTTCATGATTGTCTATTAGATAATTCCCATCTGCAAGTCTCGTTGCACTTTGAAGGAATTGAGTATTTTGTGCTAATAGAAAGCATGCATTTCCCCTTACAGGTGATTTCTTCCACAGTTCAAGTCCCAGTGAAGATGTACCATTGTTTTACTAAGTGAAGACACCCCAAATAAATCTGCCTGTATTAAATATAGGTATTATACCTTAATCCATTTGTGATTCATGTAGGTATGGAAACTCGGCTTAACCAATCAGGAAGCAGAGAGAGTTGGTTGCCTCAGATGGCAGCTGCTGGGGGTGTCTTGCCACTGGCATTCAAATAACACTATCAGTCCAGTCAGTTTATGGACAGGGGACACTAGAGGGAACCATATTGTTCTGCACTTCTGATAGCAAGAATCTTTATAGTTTTTCCCAAACTGAAAATTCTGAATCTTAAGGGGTCAGGAATGTTGCCAGTTCCACGCAAAACTGCTCACTTTTTAAGAGCATTTGTTGTTCTGCAAATGATCTGTGGTCTCTCCCTCTTTTTAAAAAACAAAAAAAAATGTGATGTTTTGGTATAAATATTCAAGCTGTCTTCTTGCACATTCCAAGGCCGTGGGAAAGTGCCTGATCCTTACTTCTTCCTGAAACTTCCTCAGATCACTTCCTTAAATATATTGCAGTGAATGTCCAAACTCTTTGAATATCAGGCAAAATCCAAAGAAGTAAAACAATTAAAAAAAAAAAAGACAAAAAACACGTACCACCTTAAAGACTACTGTTATCTACTGCCACTGTTATTTTCTCCATGACTACCAAGCCCTTCTCTTATCACAAGGCGCAAAGGTAAAAACTGTCACTATTCCCTATATTAACACATGTGATTCCTCTGCCATCTACTTTCACCTTTATATTTAATATTCTCTTTTTCTCCCCATCTTAAGTTTTTAGCAGATCCCCAACCTTCAACTACGCCACACATACACACACCCCTCCTCTCTCTTCTCTCTCCCCCTTCATCTTTGCCCAGGCCTGGTATTTATTTTCTGTCTCCTGAGGAATTTTTTACAACAGAGCCCTAAAACAACATAAGCCATAAATTACTGCATGTGAATATAACATACATCCAAGAGCCAATGAATATCTAGTATGAAACTGATATTCCATTCAACATTTTATTCTGTTTCCAGATGTCTGATGAGGGGGACATGTCCACAAAAGCTCACATTAAAATTGTTTTGTTTTGTTTTGTTAGATTTTGCCTGATATGCTTGCACAGCTTAACACGGCTGCCTCTTCCAAAAATATTTGAAGTAACAAAAAAAAACAAAAAAAAGCCAGGCCCATTTGAGAAATATTATGGTAATTGGTCAATAAAAAGGTGACAGGCTACCTACCTACCTACCGACTTACCTACCTGCCTGCCTGCCAGCCTGCCTGCCTCTCTGCCTCTCCATCTATGTTCACAATTCATTTGTCATTTTCACCATTCTCCTAATTTTTAAATTTGCACTGAAACATATAGAAGATGAACCTTTCTCTCCTGAAGCCAAACATTCTGAAGTATGAAGCACAGTATCTGGAATTACCACTAGTTTAAAAATGGCACACTGTATGCACTGAGTTCATTACACCCTTCATTAAAGATTATAAAGATAAATGATTTAATAATAAAGTATGGTTCAAAATAATTAGGCAAGTAGATTAAATATGGTACTACATTATGAAATGATGATGATTATAATGGTGTTCTCTTTACAGAATGATGACAAGCTAGAAGTCCTTCCTAGGCTTCATTTCCTTCTGAAACAAGAGCACTGGAAGCTGTTTCTGTTTGAAAACAAAATGTGTACTCAATATGAACAATGAATAAATGAGGTTGCGTTTTTTTTTTAATGATTGCACTGCAGAAGCGTGATGCCCAGGACTGTGCAGCTAGTTCCCTAACCATATCAGCTATGGGTCCTTGGGTTTTCTCCTTCTCCAAAGCATGCAGCACTGAAATTTTTGGCACTGATGGAATGCTGGGCCATTGAAGGAAACACATATATTTCCTCTCCTTCCCAATGTGTCATTTCTCAGTTTCCAGGAGATGTAACACTCATGGGGAACATTCTGACTGGAAGGACAGATATTGTGAGACATCTCTCTCACCCTTTGCAGGTATAATATATGAAACTTGGTGGGGCCAAAGGAAACATGATTTGCCTGTTGCCCCTAGAATAAATTCTGACTGGATTAGAACATTTGCTGAGCCACCTCTCCCACTCATTGTCGGTATGTAAACGACACTGGGCAGAATCATGGGGATGTTCATTAGATGACACCAAAACAAGGATGGTTTTTGGAATGGAAATAGTCCAGCTATCCAGCTGCCACAGTTTTAATCTGGTCTGAAGTTCTCTATGACTTTTTTTTCTTATGAAAGAGATGTGGCCAGTTTTCATTACATTAAATATTATATATATATATGTATTAATACTGTGTATAGTTTGGCCATTATAGGGATATCTATTATATAATGGCTGATGCTGTCTAGTACTAGCAATGGCCTTTCTTCCATTTCACTGGCCAGAATGTTTTTTCCCATAAAGTTTCCTAATTTACAATGGTAAATTACCACTAACTACTGAAGTGAGGGGGCACATCTGCATCATGTGCCTGGTCAAAAACCCACTTGTGCGATCGAGGGACACCCCAGCACTTCATCAGTTAGCTGCAATTAGCCACAGAAAGTTACCCAGACCCAAGACAAACACTAATAGGATTCCAGCCAGAACATCCCTCCACCAATGATGTATTACTTGGAACATGTTTCCTCCATGTTTTTGGAATTTCTTTCATGGCCTGCATCTTCGGATTGAGGCATTGTTGAGCAACCACGATAAACAAATTTTCATTTCCCTCTATTACTTCTGATAACCGACAAACCTCATATTTAGCAACATCTCCTATTTTCTGGTACCTTTCCCCGAGTTGGCCTCATCCCTAGTTTGACTTCTGTAGAAATCTGAGGTCTTCTGAAGATAAATGTCTTCCTTAGAAGAGGTGGAATATCTCAACTCTCATCTAGCACAAATGTTTGTAAGTGCACACACATGGACATCAAATGCTCCTCTTATATCCCCCCTTCCATGCCTGCCCAAACCTATCCAGATTTCCTGCTGAACATATCTGAGTTGCAGCTATTGTTCAGTAAGTACAACCAGATCTGTTTAAAAAAAAAAAAAAAAAACTGTTACGGTCAGTTTAATATACACCAGATGGAGAATAGCTTTTGGCAATCTGTAGAAGGGTGCATGTGTATGTGATCAGGCAGTGATCCTTGCCGTTAGAATATAGGTATAAAAGGTACTCAAGAGTGTCTGTATTTTCATATGTGAAGTGTTGGAAGGTATGTCAGGTTAGGTATATTATAAGCTATGAGGTACTGGGCCTCATGGCTTTCCTGCATCCAGACTCAGCACTTTTAGCATGTGCACACATGCACACATGCTCTCTCTCTCTCTCTCTCTCTCTCTCTCACACACACACACACACACACACACACACACACACACGCACACAAAGAGAGAGAGAGAGAGAGTTAATTGTGCTATAGGGCTCTAATGCTGGGAGTTCTGTGAGAATAGTTTGTATTTGATGGTGTTTCTGCTGATAAAGCAAGTTTCTTGAGTTCAGAAAAAGCAAAGAAAAACTATATATATTGGAATGTTGTCCTTGTCCTGATTGTGAGGTACGGGGAAGAAGGAAGGCTCCAAGTTCTCTTCCATGCATTAAGGTTCTTGAATCATTTTCTGTACATGATTTGTGTGCAGGATTGTGTATGAGCGCAGAAGTAGCATATTGCTAAGAGTTTGAAGTCTCATGTTAATTTCCAAATGCTGGCATTAAAGCTGTTCCTTTTTCTTTGCTCAGTCATAGCAAAATGAGGGGGGGGGGGGACATAGGTAGGTGGTCTCAGTAGAACCAAGGGCCATCTTTCAGGGCCTACACTCATAAAGGGGTGGAGCTGTAGGGGAGGAGGAGCAGTAATATGCATGTTTGTATTTATTTTTTTTCCCATTTAACCACTGCATTCTGAAAATAATGCAGTGGTTATGTACGTAATAAAGGTTGTAACAATAAGGTTTTGTTAACTGAAAAATTAGTTTAAAAAAGAGTTTTCTAATTTAAAAGCCCCCTTGCATCCTCTATGTGCTCTCAAGTCACAAATGAGTTACAGGGACCCTAATAGGGATTTCAAGGGAAGTGAAGTACCTAACGAGTTGTTTTACCAGTTCCACCGCCCCATGAGTTTCCATGACAGAGCTGAGAAACAGAACCCAGGTCTCCTGAGTCCTAGTTCATTTCTCTATCCACTATTTGACACTAGATGACCATCCTCTGGTAGCCATATTTAAAAATATGTAGGCATGAGGTAACTCCAGCAGTATTTGGGGCAAGTACTGTATTAAATATGGCAAATATTCCCTCATACCCCCTAGAACAGCGGTCCCCAACCTTGGGCCTCCAGATGTTCTTGGACTTCAACTCCCAGAAATCCCGGCCAGCAACGGTGGGGGTGAAGGCTTCTGGGAGTTGTAGTCCAAGAACATCTGGAGGCCCAGGGTTGGAGACCACTGCCCTAGAGGACACAAGAGGATTTTGAGGGTTTTTTCCAGATTATTTTTTTAAATTTGAGATATATGGGGATCTGGACAACACCATAGTTGCTGGCGGAGCAACTTGGACTGCATGTAGTCCACAGGCAATATTTTGCCCAGCCCAAAGCTAAGATCTCATTTTTACTATTTGTTCATATTTTCTTTTTTAGCATTGTGATCAAAATACATACATATCATATAATTCATAAAATAACAAAATTGAATGAGATTAAAGGGTTGCAAAGAATTTGGATTCATTATGACCACCTGAGTATATCTTTTCCTATATCAGCATGTGGTGCAAGAAGAGAAGTGACTTGTTCATTTGCATTCACAGAGTCTATACATTATAATAAAACTGTGTTGTTACTTCTTCCTTGTAGAGGCCGGACTTGAGGAGTTGGCTATTAGGTGAAGGTAAAGGTTCCCCTTGACATTTCAGCCAGTCATGTCCAACTCTAGGGGGCAGGGCTCATCCCCGTTTCTAAGCCATAGAGCCAGCGTTTGTCTGAAGACAGTTTTCCATAGTCACGTGGCCAGCGCAACTAAATTGTTGTTTTGTTTTATGTTTTGTTTTGTTTGCTCCAAGTGTCTTTTGAAGGCTTCTTAGAATATTTTGGAATGTTTGCCTTTTCACTATTTTTAATAAAATATAAAAATGTCTTACCTAGGCCAAGTACTGGGAGTTTTGGTATTGTTGTGGGTGTGGTAGCAGCGTATGTTACATGATGGTTGTCGTGGTTCCGAGTGCCTAGCCTTGTAGATTTATGGACTCCCTGGAAATACTTCTCAGGTAGATTGGAGTGTTAGGAGGCACTAGGGCCAGGCAGGTTCCCTACTGCTTAGTTTATTTCTCTCTCATTGTGCTGTAAATGGCTCTAGAATTCTTTTAGTTCAGTGCTAGTGTTAATATAACCCATTTCATTGTATTTTACTACTTTAACTTCCTGTCTTTTTTTGCCCATACTATCCTTCCTTTCACTCACTTTTTGATCTCTGTGTCTTCCACACCTCCAACTGTGAGGAAGGAGCTTCTGGTGTTTCTTTGGGGCAGGAGTAACCTAAGATCATATCTCTCCCTTAGAATTTAGGCCTCAGCATCTGGCTTCCAAGAGACAAATTCGATCTATCAAAGGTTGTAGGGGTGACTCATGACTTAGCATAGGGTTTGTTCCCCAACCTCTGCCATAAGCTGTCTGAGTATGGCTGTCATAGCAAAGACAACAACAGCAAATCTTAAAGATGAGCAAACTTTATTTAGCTAACTTGTTTGTGGATTGCATTGGCTAAAGTAGGCTGAAGTCCATAAAAGCATGTTGTAAATAAAAACCAAGGTTTGATTGCATAGTTACACTCTATTAGCCTTTGCCCTGCTCCGTTTTGAACTCCAAGACCAAACTTACCTGTTTTTTCTTTTATCTCTTGATTCCCTACTTTAGCATTCCAATCCCCTAGAATGAGAACATCTTTCTTTGGCGTCAGTTCTAGAAGGTGTTGTAAGTCTTCATAGAATTGGTCAATTTCAGCCTCTTCAGCATCAGTGTTTGGTGCATAAACTTGGATTATTGTGATGTTGAAAGGTCTGCCTTGGATTCGTATTGAAATCATTCTATCATTTTTGAGATTATATCCCATTACAGCTTTTCCCACTCTTTTGTTGACTATGAGGGCTACTCCATTCCTTCTACGGGATTCTTGCCCACAAAAGTAGATGTGATAATCATCTGAATTGAATTCACCCATTCCTCTCCATTTTAGCTCACTTACGTGTAGGATCTCAATGTTTATTCTTCTCATCTCCTGTTTGACCACATCCAGCTTCCCAAGTCAGCAAAAACAAGACCTGGAGCTGATTGTGGCTCTGATCATCAGCTTCTCATAGCAAAATTCAAGCTTAAACTGAAGAGAGTAGGAAAAACCACTGGGCTACTCAGGTATAATCTAAACCAAAACCCTTATGAATACACAGTGGAAGTGAAGAACAGATTTAAGGAACTCGATTTGGTGGACAAAGTGCCTCAAGAACTTTGGATAGAGGCTCGTAACATTGTACTGGAGGCAGCAATAAAAACCATCCCAAAGAAAAGGAAATGCAAGAAAGCAAAGTGGCTGTCCAACAAGGCCTTACAAATAGCAGAGAAGAGAAACAAAATGAAAGGGAGATAGGGAAAGTTACAGAAAATTGAATGCAGACTTCCAAAGAATAGCAAGGAGAGACAAGAGGGCCTTCTTAAATGAGCAATGCAAAGAAAGAGAGGAAAATAATAGAAAAGGAAAAACCAGAGATCTGTTCAGGAAAATTGGAGATATTAGAGGAACATTTTGTGCAAAGATGGACATGATAAAGGACAAAATGGGAGGGACCTCACAGAAGCAGAAGACATCAAGAAGAGGTGGCAAGAATACACAGAGGAATTATACCAGAAAGATTTGGATATCCCGGACAACCCAGATAGTGTGGTTGCTGACCTTGAGCCAGACATCCTGGAGAGTGAATTCAAATGGGCCTTAGAAAGCTTGTCTAACAACAAGGCCAGTGGAGGTGATGGCATTCCAGTAGAGCTACGTACAGTATTTAAAATCTTAAAAGATGACGCTGTTAAGGTGCGATATTAAATATGCCAACAAATTTGGAAAACTAAACAGTGGCCAGAAGACTAGAAAAGATCAGTCTATATCCCAATCCCAAAGAAGGGCAGTGCCAAAGAATGCTCCAACTACTGTACAATTGCACTCATTTCACACGCTATCAAGGATATGCTCAAAATCCTACAAGGTAGGCTTCAGCAGTATGTGGACCACAAACTCCTAGAAGTACAAGCTGCATTTCAAAGGGGCAGAGGAACTAGAAACCAAATAACTAACATGTGCTGGATTATGGAGAAAGCCAGGGATTCCCAGAAAAACATCTACTTCTGCTTCATTGACAATGCAAAAGCCTTTGACTGTGTGGACCACAGCAAACTATGGCAAGTCCTTAAAGAAATGGGAGTGCCTGACCACCTTATCTATCTCTCAAGAAACCTATATGTAGGACAGGAAGCAACAGTTAGAACTGGATATGGAACAACTGATTGGTTCAAAACTGGGAAAGGAGTACAACAAGACTGTATATTAACCCCCCCGGCTTATTTAACTTATATGCAGAATACATCATGGAAAGGTCAGACCGGAGGAATCCCAAGCCGGAATTAAGATTGCCAGAAGAAATATCAGCAACCTCCGATATGCAGATGATACTACTCTGATGGCAGAAAGTGAGGAGGAATTAAAGAACCTCGTAATGAGGGTGAAAGAGGAGAGTGCAAAAAATGGTCTGAAGCTCAACATAAAAAAAAAAAAACTAAGATCTTGGCCACTGGTCCAGTCACCTCCTGGCAAACAGAAGGGGAAGATATGGAGGCAGTTACAGATTTTACTTTCTTGGGCTTCCTGATCAATGCAGATGGAGACAGCAGCCACGAAATTAAAAAACGCCTGCTTCTTGGGAGGAAAGTGATGACAAACCTAGACAGCATCTTTAAAAAGCAGAGACATCACCTTGCCGACAAAAGTCCACATAGTCAAAGCTATGGTTTTTCCAGTAGTGATGTAGGGAAGTGAGAGCTGGACCATAAAGAAGGCAGACTGCCAAAGAATTGATGCTTTTGAATTGTGGTGCTGGAGGAGACTCTTGAGAGTCCTCTGGACTGCAAGGAGAACAAACCTAACCATTTTGAAGGAAATCAACCCTGAGTGCTCACTGGGAGGACAAATCCTGAAGCTGAGGCTCCAATACTTTGGCCATTTCATGAGAAGAAAAGACTCCCTCGAAAAGACCCTGATGTTAGGAAAGTGTGAAGGAAAGAGGAAAAGGGGACGACAAAGGGTGAGATGGTTGGACAGTGTCATCGAAGCTATCAACATGAATTTAACCCAACTCCGGGAAGCAGTGGAAGATAGGAGGGCCTGGCGTGCTCTGGTCCTTGGGGTCACAAAGAGTTGGACATGGCTAAATGACTAAACAACAACACACCTGCAACGGCAAATTGATGCTAACACTCAAAAAGCCACTCAGCTGGTATACAGTAAAGGAATCATGCAGTGACTCATTAATTACTGGAAATATGCTGCTACTAATTATGTTATTGCTGTTCCACTAACCGAACTATACTACACGATTTGTGGGCAAAACTTTAGCCTCAATTCTTCATTCAAGGAACCACAGGCCTACGGTGTGAAAACATCTCTCTCTCTCTCTCTCTCTCTCTCTCTCTCTCCCATTCGCAAAAACTTCCTACCACTGTCAAATGTCCACATTAAATGCTGGCACCTATCTATAAACCATCTAGCATTACAGTAACATGTGAAGCTTCTCTATATATTATTAGTCTATCTAGCCCAGAGCTTGGAACTCTTAACCAACTCGGGATTCTGGGAGCTGGAGTGGGAGTAATATGTCACTTTCTAACTACTCTTCAAGCTTAGGCATTTCCTTTTTTATATACTTTATTTTATTGTAATTTTCATGCAGGGATCCTCTGCCCTTTTGCCTTTTCACACTTAGACATCTGTCTGATGTTTCCATTCAAAAATATTGTTGCTCATATTATTTCAGATTGCTGAATATTTGCCAGAACCAAATCTTCCTTGATAACCATGTCCTGCTTGACAAGCTTTATAATATAAGAAGAAATTAATGTCATTGTTGTTGGAGAAATACGGTCCATTCTCCCCACCTTCCTACCAGACATGCTTATTTTAAGGGGCTACAAACCTCAGCCCCAACCCCCTCTGCCTTAGCATAAGAGCAGTTCGTATTCTGAAGTTCTAAAGCTTTGACTATAGCTGTTCATAATGGATGTACCCTCTTAACCTCCTCTGTACTGTTGCTAATGCTTTTCTATAAAATCTCCTTTCCTGGTTTCTCTGAAGTTGTAATCCCTCCTATTTCTAGTGAGCTCAAGTGACGATGAAACTAAAGGAGGCATTGTGAGATGTCTTAATTTATCCGTCCTGGTTTTTTACACTGGCAGGTAAGGAAGGTGAATGCTGAAGTCAGGCAGCTGAATCCCTCAAACATGCCCGAGAGAACGAAAATGAAGACTGATAAGTCACCTCACATGCCAGATTGTGCCCTTATCTCTGTTTGGGGGGGGGGTGTTTAAAAAAATAGTAACAGGCATAAAAGCTCAAATATCCCTGATCTTCTACATTAGGATTTTCAATAGTACTTCTCACTCTCTGGTATGCTAATCACACAAAAGAAACATAGCAATCAGTCAACAATGTCCCATACAAAAAGAAAGTGGACCCAGCCAGCAGTGTGGGTAGCCACTCAGCAGTCCTTCAGGGCCCCCTTACCCTTCTGTCTAAAACCACCTCTCCCAATCCCATAACAATCCATACAGAAAGGCTGTCTTTACAACAGAGAGGTTAGAAGTCCATGGCAATGGTGGGCAGCCATGGAAGTGATTTGCCCCTTGCAGCCGGCAATGTTTATGCCTCTCCTCCTGAAAATTCTTATTTGAAAAAAAAATTCACTTGCCCTGTTGCATATTAGATAGCAGACAAAGGGGTGGTATTTGCAGAAACTTCAACATGGTTGCCATTTCAGGAGAATACTGGCATTTTAAAAATGTGCGTGTGCAGTTTTCTTTGACAGGAACTGGTCGCAGAATCTCAGTATTGGAAAAAAATGCAAGAAACAGAAAAAAAGGAAGACCAAATAACAAATGGATTGACCCAATAAAGGAATAAACTCCACAGGAAACAGATTCCCTCTTGCAGAAGTTATAAACTCAAAATGAGCATAAAAAGCTTGCTCCTGAAATCAAACCACTCCATTGAGAAAATCTTCCATATCATAAACATTTTTTTAAAAAATCCTACATATTAGCTAGTTAGTTCTATGCTGTCCTGCATTAGGAACAGTTACTGTTCTGCTGCTAAATGTAACCTTCCTGCTAGTTTAGCCACTCTTTCAGTAATATCTGTATCTTATTCATGGAAAAGAAGTCTAGTAGATGCGGTCTGTTATTAAAGGCAGTCTTTTAGTATTGCAAAGAATTTTCATTAAAGCTGAAGAGTCACATGGGCAATCTCATTCACAATGAGTGCAACAAGTGATGATGCTTGCATTATCTCACATACTCAGAGAAAAGGAGGTGTTGATGAGCAAGGCTTGATTGTTTCATCTTTAACCTTGATTTTGCTACAGAAGACCAATCTATAGCTGGCTATGCTGTCTTCGCCTCTAGATTATTCCACCTGCTTCGTACTAAGCATGCGCAAACAACTACTGAAAATCACCATAATCATGCATCCACTAGCATAATCATTGAAAAAGGATAAAGTGGTGACTGTCACCCAGGAGTGTTGGTACGTGGTCTCATCTTTCAGCCAGTCTCATTTTTTCCCCTCAACATCTGCCTAGAAATGCTTGATTTCAGTAAACATCCGAACAGCCCTGTAAGGTAGGACAGTACAATCCAACTTTTGTAGATGGAGATTTGCAGCTGAGCAGTGCTGGTTTGTCTATGATTACTCTCTGGCTTTCTGTGTCACTTTGGTCACAGCATTCAGTGAACATTGAGATAAGAAGGTGCTTCACCTTCACAAGAAGGTGAAGCAGTGATAACTATATTATTATGTTTGTCAGCTAACACTGTGCATCATTATCACAATTATCACCGTCTCCCATAATTGTTGATAGTATCAGTGTTCAAGGTACTTTACAGAACACTACAGCTATTATGATTATTATATTATTGAAATAATGGGAAACGGGTGACGTGCCAGATGGAATTACAGACCAGTCAGTCTGACATCAATCCCAGGGAAAAATCGCAAATAGATTAAGAACAAATTCATATAGATGGATTTGGATGAACACTCCATGTAAATGGATTTGGAGAACAATCTAATCCACTGGTTCTTAACCTTTGTTACTCAGATGTTTTTGGACTGCAACTCCCAGAAGCCTTCACCATCAGCTCTGCTGGCTGGGGTTTCTGGGAGTTGCAGTTCAAAAACACCTGAGTAACAAAGGTTAAGAACCACTGCTCTAATCTGATTTTTTAATTGGGCAACTTCCCTGAGAGACAGAGGGAATGCTGTAGACATTATATATCTTGACTTCAGCAAAGGTTTTGACAAAGTGCCGCATGATGTTCTGATTAGCAAATTAACTAAGCGTGGGCAGATAGAGCAACTGTCAGCTGGATACACAGCTGGCTACAGAACTGTACTCAGAGGGTGAGTACAAACTGGGAGGAGGTACCAAGTGAGGCACCCAAGGGCTCAGTCTGGGACCCTGTGCTATTCAACATTTTTATTAATGACCTGGATCAGGGGATACACAGAATGCTAATCAGATTTGTGGATGGCACAAAATTGGGCAGAATAGCTAACACCCTGGAAGACAGAAACCAAGTTCAAAATGATCTAGAGAGGCTTGAGCACTGGGCTGAAAACAATAGAATGAAATTGAACAGGGATAAGTGACAAAGTACTGCTCCTAGGGAAATGAAGCCAAACACACATTTACATGATGGGAGATACCTGGGTCAGCAATACTATGAGTGAGAAGTATCTTGGAGTCATTGTAGATCACAAAGTGGATATCAGCCAACAGTGTGATTATAGCTACAAAAAAGGCAAATGCTCTTTTAGGATGCACTAACAGAAGTACAGTGGTGCCTCGCTTGACGAGGATAATTCATTCCGTTGAAATCGCTGTTAAGCGAAATCCTCGTCAAGCGAAATGAAAAAGCCCATTGAAATGCATAGAAACTGGTTCAATGTGTTCCAATGGGCTGAAAACTCACCATCCAGTGAAGATCCTCCATAGGGTGGAGGTGCCTGTAAAGCGGGGAATCCGTCCTGAAAACACAGTGGGGAGCCATTTTGCACAGCGGGCGGCCATTTTAGAACTGCTGATCAGCTGTTTCAGAATCATTGTTTAGCGAAAAATCGGTTCCCGAAGCAGGGAACCGATCATCGTTAAGCGAATTTTCCCCATAGGAACATCGTTTTGCGATCGCAAAAGCGATTGCAAAAACTTCACCATCAAGCGGTTTCGTCGTTTAATGAGGCAATCGTTAAGTGAGGCACCACTGTATAGTCTCCAAATCACATGAGGTACTAGTTGCCCTCTATTTGGCACTGCTTGGGCTTCATCTTGAGTACTGTGTCCATTTCTGGACACTACACTTCAAGAAGGATGCCAACAGAAAAACTTCCTAACTGTTACAGCAGTATGGCAGTGAAACCACTTACCTCAAGATGTGGTGAGTACTCCAACACTGGAGGCACTCAAGAGAAATTTAGATGACCAACTGACAGATATCCTTTGATTTCTATTCTGGTACTGTACTAAGCAGGTGGCTTGATGGCTTTATAGGCCCCTTCCAACTTCATGTTTCTATGATTCTATGATAATACAAGTTCAGCTTTGGTGGCAGAGCAAGCCATCACCATAATGGATTTTGGTCCCACCTGAAACAGCAAGAGAGCTTGGCTTGCCCCAGTCAGCACCGTGGCTGTACTCAACTGTTGTGATGGAAATAAGCAGTGGACATTTTTCATTCTGTATCATGTTGTGTCATGAGGGAAGAGGCATCCCAGCTGCACCATTGAACAGCATCAATGTGGGATTCACCTATTTTGTTGTGTTGTTATGTGCTGTTATGTCAGAACCAACTTATAGCAACCCAATGGTAAAGACTGTCAAGGCAAGTCTTTAGATATTTAAAGAGTGGTTTTAGTAGTTCCACAGCCCAAGTGAGCTTCCATGGCTGAGTGGAAATTCAGATCAAGGTCTCCTGAGCCCTAGTCCTTCACTCTCTCCACTACACAAATCAGTTCAGTTCCATGGTTTTCCTGTGCTTTTGGCCCCAAATGCCATGGCAACCTTAGCAGCTGCAATGCAGAAGATTGTCTTTGAAGTGTACCCGAGAAGGAAGCACAAATGCCAAACTCAAGTTGTCTGACTGATTTTGAACCTTTGGCACAACCTGCAATAAACCAAAATTACTCATCTTAACACCAAAGCACACTCTGTCTATTTGTGTAATAGCCTGTAGCCAGGTTACATTCATTTTGTATGCATTTTGTGAAAAAGCTGCTTAAGCACAGGGCTGGCAATTGAAGGCCTGAATTCAGCATTTGTGTGGCCCTTTTGGCCTGATTCTCTCTGAAATTACTGCTGCTAATGCCAAGCTTTATCCTCGTATTACCTTCCAATTTACTTAGAGCTATGTCTAAGCTGTCATGGTGCCTCGCTCAGGCACTGGACTGAGTACTAGATGACTTCTTCACACTGTGGCTGAAAAGAATTAATTGATTAGCCTGTGTGATTAACCATTTAATTGTGTTTTCCTAAATGTATATATAAAGATCAGAATGAATGGATTTGGGTGTCTGAGTTTCCAAATTGCCAAATTGTCTCTCCATTGCTCCTAGCTGTTATATAAATGACAAGGTGACTGGATTTTCTTCAGGAATAGCAGAGGGAGACAAAGAGACGAGTTCGGGGGGCAAGAGCAATTTGGGAACTGAATTCTTAATATACATAGTAGTCATGAAAAAGCGAGTCTGCTAAATATAGAATATTTGACATGTGTTGAGAGAGTTCTATAGACATAGCTCCTCAAAGTCTTTTCTTCTCAAGGAGCAAAGAGGAACAGCGTTTCCAGAATGCAGAGTTCTGTCAGAAGGCGGTAGTGAGAGTTGCGAGTAGTGAGTTTTAAAAATTGATTTAAGTGATCAATTAATTGCTTGAAGCAATACAGTGACTTAATTGTCTGACAGTCTTACTTAATTTTCCAGGGATTCAGAGTCTTGGTCTTACACTAAGATACTCTGAATGACTACTTAAATGTGTATGCGTGCGTGCGTGCGTGCGTGCGTGCGTGCGTGCGTGCGTGCGTGCGTGCGTGCGTGTGTGTGTGTGTGAGAAAGAGAGAGAGAGAGAGAGAATATTACTGTACAACTCAGTGGATTGTGTGACAGCTGCAGACTAATGGCATAATTTGGGTGACTACCATCAGGTATCCCCTCAGTGCATTCCAATCGGTGATGTGGATAAGTAGTAGATTGTTTCACCATTCAGGCCATTTTTGTCAAGGTGGAGTTAATAGACAAATCAGCAGAGTATCAAGGCATTGCTTACCAGGTAATCCTAAAACTGCCCACATTAACAATCTATTATAGTACCGTGAGGAAAAAGGACATAAAACTGAGGTTTTGGTACTAATCAATAGTACTGTGAATAAAATAATCTTAATACTAGGAATGAGAGGATGTCTTCAATTCTCATAGGGCTCTACCTCTTTTTCAGTCCTCCTTAATTGTCTACCAAAGCTTGGAAGTTAGCCGTAAAAATATGAGCTCTCACCTGTCTTCAGCAGTACTAGAAAGTACATGCATGCTAGCTGTATTTCTTTAAAACCTGTGGATGTCCTGTTCAAGAAAAGTTGCAGTGAGGATCAACTGTGGAAGCCTGAAGAATATGCTTTGAAGGTGTTCCCGTGGAAGACAGCTCTTCATGTGGTGAAACTATACTTGGGCTATAGAAGCTGGCCATGTATCCTGAAATCTTCTGGCACTTTGATCCTTTACTAGCTGCACTGTTTAGATCTGAATGTCCCCTAAAATGAAGATTATCATAGAAGAAATCTCAGATCATATGTATTCATGAGGATGCTAGAGGAATTTGATTGGGGAAACTGGTCACATTAGCAGTATTCTCCAAGCAGCACCTCTTAAGATCAAATCTCTAGTCTCCATACTCGTTTTTATGAGTTCAATATTTACTTTCTCCTGTATTCACTTAAAATTCATTGTCTCTATTAACCTTTCCACAGATCGGCATGTGTGCTCGCCTACACACACAAGGCAACACAAGGAGTCATAATCAGTAGTTAAATATTGTCGTGGGGCCCTTCAATGAATGCAGACACATAGATAAGACAAGATTAGTTATAAACAATTATTTATTTTGGAAATACCCATGGAAAATATCTGCAGATATTAGCCTAGCTCTAATCAGCAATTACATATAACAACAAAGAGACAATTGCTGTACAGCATGGAGATGTGGGCTGACAATATTCCCAACTATATCCATAAAACCGTTTCTCCAACACCCAGAAGAATAGTCAACATTAAATTTCTTTCTTCCCCAATCACTTTACCCAATCTTAAGTAAAACATTTGATTTCAGATTAGCCTGCCTCCAATTTCCTGGTTTCTGTAGAGTTTTCATAGAAAGTTAATGTTATCTTTCCTGAGCTCAGAAACTCAAATGTGTGTGCTTTGTGGTGTGGTGAAGAATGCGGCAATCATTAAGGACATTGTGATGGTCCAGGTTTCCATAGTATGATCCAAGTAGTAATCATGACCTAATGCTATGAGTGCCCACGGGTGTATTCAGATTGCTTTGTGCTGATTTTTTTTAAAAAAATATTTCAGATTAAAGTTTAAGTACAAAATTGGGCAAGGTTCAAATTGGAGTCTGTGACCTCTCAGTGGCTACCATCTGCTAGTAAGCTGCAACTAGAATACACCCATTGAATCAGTGGGGGTATGGTGAGTCCACACCTACAGTATGTATGGTCCATTGCATCAGTGAGGATGTGATGAGTCAACATCTATATAAGTTCCACTGATTCAATCGGCTTACTCTGCTTGTAACTTACTACTGGATTTCAGCCATTGCATTTCATATAAACACTCTCGATAGAAGGATTGGCAGCCAGACCACTCTGCTTATAGCTCTTTACAATGCTGACTAGTTAATTAGCCACAGGAAAAGCAGACATTAAGGACTGTGAAACAGTAATATAGGTCTGGATCTATCTTGAAAAGCAGTACTGAGATATTTCAGTAAAGAACTTTATCCCACTTGTGGTTTATTTGTTTTTATTCATTAGCCTCTCCCATAACTGCAAAGGGGGAAAATGCAGATGTGGTTTTCCTTAGAGAATTTGGAAAACAATTCTTCAGTTCCTTTGATCCTGAAATGTCTGGACAATGTCTGGTAAAACTGCTGAAACCTGTAGAATTTCTAGTGGCCAAAAGTTTGCCCTTCACTAGTTAAATAGTTAAATAGCCGCCCAGAGTGGTGGAATATACCAGATGGGCGGGATATAAATCGAACAGACAGACAGACAGACAGACAGATAGATAATATATTCCCTTTTATCCTTTCTATACCAAGAGCAGAGGTGAAAAAACTAAGAATATACAGCAAATATGTGCTTTTTAAAACTGTATATGACTTGTACACAAGATTTGCAGAACTGAGTAGTTAGCTCAGTGCTTGGGAATTCGATCCCACTAAAAGAGCCAGCCTGTGTAATCCTTGGGCATGTTGCACAGTTCCAAAAGTGTCCTCAGAAGAATGAAATTGTAAACCACATCTGAGTAGCGATGGGCACGGACCACTAATGCAGTGGTTCATAATGGCTGGTTCTTTGGATGCAAAGGTGTTCTGTGGGCGCCCTGGCTTCCCTCCCCTGCCTTCTCTGGCAGGAGCCCACTCAGGAAGAAGCAGGGCAGAGGAACTCAGGGGAGGGAAGCCAGGGTGCCCGCGGAACAGCTGTGCATCCAAAGAACAAACCATTAAGAACCACTGAATTGGGAATCCATGTCCATCTCTACTTTTGAATACTCTACACCTGGAGATCTCTGGAAAGGGCCCGGTAAGTCGCAATGTACCTGACTGCATGTAATTAATTAACTATTCATACAGGCAACTGAACTCAGCTTTTTCTGATGGAGAATTTGTGCCTTTTTGGGACAGAACGTTAATTCTCACTACATGGCACTGCGAAGAGAGAGGCCACTGTAAAATATGCAGTCTAACCTCCCGCTTATAGTTGCTCTACGTCGTTGAGATAGATCAGCAACATGAAGAGAAAGAAACACTGATAGTTGCAGATGTTTAGCATTATTGAGGAGTCAGATTTCCTGCTGGATCGCTTGCTGCCTGTTGTCGGAGAGTAAATTCACACACTTCAGTTTGCTGTGTAAATAATGTGAAGATCAACGGCTTCCTCGTCTAACACACTGACTTCCTCCAGTTGTTAGGATACCTCACAGCAGTTGTCATCCCCGTCAATCCTAACCACCGTCACCACCCACTTTATTTCAATTCCTGACACACTTCTTTTGTCCTTTACCCAGATGTCCTTCGTTACACAGATAATTCTTGAAACAGGTGCACCAGAGCCTAGAAATGCCAATGGAAATTTAAGGAAGGTTATCTGCCGGGGAAGGAGGATTTTTAGGGTCGGGGAGAGAGGGGAATGAACATAATGAGATTCTTTCATAGACTTCTAGTTTTCGGATAAACAATTTAGACATTTATTAGATTTATTGGTTTTAATGTTCAGATTTTTTGACATTAAGGCTGTAGTCTGGTGGTCTGAGGCCCCAATCAGCATGCAAAACCATAACAATTATAGTTTGCATTTTCTTAGGGAGAGTTTCAGCAATGTCAAAGGAAAGGCAAATTTGTCTTGGAAAAGGCCCTTCCTCTTGGGTGATCTGTTACACATTCAAAAATGAAAACATGGACCTCCTGAGTAACTTTGTCTTTCAGAGCAGCTTTGGTACATGCTTTTACTCATGCACATAGTTGTCCCTTCCGTGGGCTGTGTTGGAGGTCAGTTTATGTACCAAAATGTACATGGGCCCATGACTGCAGAAGGGGAGCTAATCCAAGCCATGCTTACTCATTAAAGACTAAATGCACAAAGTGGTTCAACATGCTAGCCCTGCACTTTTCTTACATGTTTCTATCACTCTCTTCATATGGAGGCTGAATGTTTGATGACGACAATGCCTAGGGAGAAGGCATTCTCTTCTCTTTACTTACTCTCCAAATGACAAAAGTGATGGGAATGCATGAATAGGGTAAAACTAATGTGTTTCCCTTATTTTTATATTTAGTTAGCAGTGAGTGTATGATAACACAGCTTGGACTAAACTATACAGAGAAGCATGTGAGTAGCTAGGCTGCAATTGCTGTTTTGTAACTTGCCATTGTCATGGTTGAGATTATGTAGGTTAAAAGCATGTATGAAGATGGGTTATGTAGTTGTGAAGAAATGTAAAATGGATCCATATTGGTTCTGTATAAGAATGATTTTGTATGATGGCAATGTTTTTCTTCATGAGCCGGTGGGAAAGTTCCTCGTACCCAGCCATGTCAAGAGACGATAAAGTGAGAAGACACAACATGTTGTCTAGATCCAGACTGAGATGAGGAGAAGGAAAACAACACCTGAATTTCTCCTGGGAACAGAAGGCGGGATGAGAATAGACTTTCCTAATCGCCTATTGGTCAACACCTTGAGAGACAAAGAAGAAGGGAGGGGCCAAGAAAGTAGAAAATGGAGTTTGTGCCATGTGGGCTGTTCCTTAGTCTATAGAGAGGCTTAGGAGCCATTTTGAGTCTTTTTTTTCCCTTATGTTAGAGAATTGGAATGTAGAACTTCAGAAAGAAGGAGAGGGGCACCATACCCTATGTCTTCCCTTAAAGAAGCTTTTTAGTATTTTTAGTTATATTTTTGTTTAGTGAATGATGCGTAGGTTTCTTTGAAATATTCTATGGAAATGTAACTTATGCTTTGCTTATGCAACAAACTGAATATCTATACAGACTTTATTTTTTCAATAAAAATTATTCTTAAAATCCTTAAGAATGGTCTTTTGAACAGCAAGTCTGCTGAGCCTGCTTCCAGAGAAATTGTGAGGCCACAGAATGCTACAGAGTCCTATCTGCTTGAGCTTTGATAGATCTGGTGACTACAACGCTCATGTGTGTGTTCTTGCTGAACTTAGTTAAGTGCAAGCAAGTATCTTTTAGGATAGACTTGTGAGAAGGGATCTGTAATTCTTCCTGGCTGAGGTCATTTGGACTCTACCCAGCTGTAAAGGGGATTCAGATTCCCTAATTGCTCTCTGTCCCCCGACCAAGCGCTCCCCACAAGGAGGCTGGGTCATGACAGCCGTTCAAGAGGCACTCTTCATATCTAGTGCTTGGCAGATCAGATTTAAGGGTTATAATACAACGAGGTAGATTCAGATTTTGGCATGTATAACTGGGTTAGCAAGACCTGACTTCCTTGTGTCCTCATCCCCAGAACAGCCCTACCAGTCCCCTAAAAATATTGCATTAAAGGTTAGATGGCTCTGCTGAATATAATGTAAGCTGTGGTGCAGCAAGCTGAAGGGGGGGGAGTGAAGTGGGAATCTCCCCAAACTGGGTGGTGACATTTTCTGCAAGTTCCACTTCCAGTTTCGGGGGAGGATCTCTCTTTATTCCACAGCCTACCCTTTCCAGCAGATTCCTCTCCGCCTCTGTGGCATTCTTTGTTAAGCTGGAAGTGGTACTAAGAGAAGGAGGGCTTGGGAAGTCTGCCTCGGTCAGCTTAGCTACACATACCTATATTCTATTGTTTGTCCTTCTATTTGTCCATTGATGCATTGCCTTTAATTATTTATTTCTAGAAATATTCCTTTTTCGTCAGGCTGCAAACAGATCATAGCAGCTGAAAGATTTTTTTGTTGGTAGGTGCATGTGTATTTAAATAATAATCCATGCTCTGATTATTTTCTCATGGACACCTCTCCCTTTTTACAGCCTGTGTTGAACTTTTATGACCCACACTAGAATTACTGAGAGAATTTATTTGCCAAAATGAATCTGCATATCATATTTTGCCCAGTCAGCCAACAAATAGTTCAAAAGTTGAGTGTGTGCCAAAACAATGGGTGTCCTTCCCTTAAAAAATAATAAACATGAAAATCTGAAATCCAGCAGCTCAGCGAATTTGAGACTAAGGAAAGGGAAGGATCCAAAGTTTGACAGTGGGATCTTTATCGTTAATTATGCTGTGACATTTTTTGAATTATTTACTTCCCAAAAGGATTGTTCCATGAATCAGAGTAGAATTTATCATCTGATAGAAATGTGGGTAATAAATCAAAAACAATGAGTCCTAGCTTTGTTTTGTGTTGAGCTGTTCTGGTGTGTGTGCATTTTTCTTACTCCAGTACTCAACATTATTGTTGCTGTCCACTGCAGTTGCTCCGCCATGCACATCAAAATTGGAGCCCTTTCTCCCTGTGGAATTCAACGCAACACATTGCATCTCTCTCTCCTTCCATCATGGCTTCCTGCCAGGGAAGACAGTGCCACACACCAGGTGCATTTGGAGTACAGTCAGCTGTTCCTAATTTCCAGACAGTTCCCACATGGTTCAGCTCCATTTATCTGGTGTGCCACAGTTTTCCAGATCCTGGATATAATGGTTTTGTAAGATACCCACATTTTAAGATGACTTGTATAATTTCTGCAACTGTGAAGGACACAAGTGGCAATTCCCTCCTACCCTTATTCGATGTTTTACCAGTACTCCTACCTTTCTAAAATGTTGCACCAAAACAGAAGCCTGTGCTGCAGGGTCAGAAGACCAAGCAGTCGTAAGATCGAATCCACGTGACGGAGTGAGCGCCCATCGCTTGTCCCAGCTCCCGCCAACCTAGCGGTTCGAAAGCATGCAAATGCGAGTAGATAAATAGGGACCACCTCGGTGGGAAGGTAACAGCGTTCCGTGTCTAAGTCGCACTGGCCATGTGACCACGGAAGATTGTCTTCGGACAAAACGCTGGCTCTATGGCTTGGAAACGGGGATGAGCACCGCCCCCTAGAGTCAGACACGACTGGACAAAAATTGTCAAGGGGAACCTTTACCTTTACCTTTACCTAATGGAAACCCTAAAAACAACAAGAGGGTAAAGTATACTGTGGATTCCCAGTGTGGTGCAGTGGATAAAGTGTCAGACTAGGATTCTGGAGAACGGGGTTCAAATCTCACCGTGGAAAGTCATTGGGGGAATGGAACTGGTAAAACCAGTCCTTAAAATATCTCACTTACCTTGAAAGCCCTAGTAAGGTCACTATAAGTTGATTATGGTGCCCCTTTCCAGGAGTTTCAAGGTAGCGAATACACAGAGGTGGTTTTACATTCCCTTTTCCTGGGAGTGTCCTGGGGCTATGCAGCTTGTCCATAACTGTACAGGCTGTCTCTAATCTCAGGAGGCACAGTGGGGAATCGAACTCCCAACCTCTGGCACCACGGTCAGATTCCTAAACCGCTGAGCTATCCAGCCAGCTAGCTTGGGACTCTGCAACATTCAATTAAGCAAAAACAGCAGCCTGCTCTATGTCGCAAACTGTTTTTTAAATGAAATAAATTGACAAATCGACTGGAGGACACCATGCAGTGCCTTGCTGTTGTTGTTGTTGCTTTAAGTTTGTTTTTCCTGGCTTGAAACAGGCAAGGGGGAATCACATTGAGATGACAAGACCTCTGGGAGAATGAGTTGCCATTTTTTCAATGAACTGTGTGGTTGGGGGCAGAGGGTGGATGCATGTTGTCCAAGTCAGGGAGGGGGGGGGAATGGTCACCAGACCCTTAGTGCCCAGCACTAATTTACATTAACTACTCTGTCTTTTCATATGGAGCAGTGTTTCCCACCCTTGTCAAGTCACAGCCCCCATTAACACCAATAGTCAAGTGACCTCTGGCCTCCACCACATTTCAATAAAAAGGCATTTTTAATGAGATAAAGAAAAAAATTAAAATAGTTTTTTTCATAATATAATTCTAACCTAGCACATCAATATTAATGTAATAATATATAATTATGGAGCGGCTCTAAATCTGCCTCTACCAGATAAAATTTCAAAAGGAAAAAAATATCAAACCACTTTGAGTTTAATTTTACTTTTCCGACTGTAGAAACAACCCTCTCTTCATGTCTCATCCCGCCAAAGAAAGCCCCAACAGTGAAAAGCCCCTTTTCTCTCAAGCCCAGATAAACACTTACCCCATGGCCCCCAGTGCCCCCTTCCTGGTTCTCCTCCTTCACCTTTTTGCCCCTCTTGCCTTCCTCCTTCATGTCTCAGCTAGGGCCCAGAGGCATCTCCCTACCCGAGTTCTCCTCTCACTTCACTGTCCTGCTATCCCTGCACCCAGAAGAGTGGGAGATTTAGGTACTCTTGGTTGCCTGCAATTCCGGTTCAAATTAAGTTTATCTATCTGCGAGTCAAGAGGATTGAAATAAAACAGAATTGCACATGCCATATTTAATATAATAAATATAAAAATAATTGCAACTAAGAATAGCTATGGTGATCACCATCACACCCGAAAACACTTCGCAACCCCCTTGGGCGTTATGACCTTCCCAAGTAGGTAACCCATTATATGGAGATTGTTTTTCTTTCCTTTGCTCTGAACATTAACTTTTCCATTAAAAAGAGAGAGAGAAAGTGGGGGTGAGAACCCAATCCCAATCATTTTTCGACATATGAAGTATCTACTGTTTAAATGAGATTTTTTTTCAAAGAAGCAGTCATGTTTTAATCATTGTAATGTTTTGTCTTTTTCTCCCACTTCCAAATGCAACTTATATGTATGTCTAGTTTGGCTACAAGAAAACTAAACAACAAAGAAAAGGTCATTTGCAAGCCAGTAACTAAAGTCAAGGCATTGCTATTGATTTCTGGGCCGGAGGTGGAGGGGGTGGAGGGGATAGACTAAACTTTAGCAGTAACTAAAGGATACCGGGAGAAATTTTCATTCTGACAAGAAGGATGGCTTCAAGGTCTCCAAAGACACAGTACTCTTTCTGGAGCGTGCATTAGTGATAATCAGTATGTGTTGCTATGGCTCAGTAGATGTCTACACCAAATTCCACCAAACTCTTTCAACCTCTCATCTCTAACTGGCTAAACATGAAAGAAACAATAAATCTTGTTGACAATTACTTCCACATCTTTTGGCAGTAAGTCAGCGGCAGTGCGAACAGTATTGTACACAGTACATGTGGTGCATCCAACACCCATTAGCTATCTCCCTGGTTTCCCCAGTGACTTATACAACATGTTATTTTTCCCCAGAGAGCTACTCTTCCAAGTGTTGAATTAGTAATATTAGCACCAAACACTACTAATTTGTCAGACAAGCCATGTTTTTCTCTATGTGCTCATAATAGCAGATGATAGCTACTTTGTTGTGCAATGGAGTGATGAAAATTGACTTCCATTTTGATAATTTGGTGGGGGAGGAAAGAGCAAAAAAAAAAAGATAGCAATGTAAACATTGCCTCTATTTAGGAGTTTTACAAGAGAATTGTTGATAGTTGTATTCAAGGAAATCCCTTGCTTGACTCTACCAAGAATGTTAAACATGGTTTTATTTGAAACTTGTGCTTAGCTGTTCTGTAAGATAGCAGCTGAAGATAATGCCGCCCCCCAAACAACAATGTAGGCATGATAAAGTCTCTCCCAATAGTATTTTGGACTTGATTTTCTTTAAAAAAAAAAAAAAAAAACAGGTCCTTTCCACATTTTATGAACAACTTTCTTCCGTTCCAGAAGTGTGAAGGGCAGGAGTTGTGTTCAAGGAACACAAAGCTAAAGCAGTCTTGACTGTGCAAAAAGAATTGATCTATTGTATGGATTTTGACCATAAATCAATGAGGCATCTCTCTACACACACACACACACACACACACACACACACACACACACACACACACACACACACACACACACACACACACACACACACACACACACACACACACACACACACACACACACACACACACACTTACTTTTTAGATATGGAAAAGTCAACTTTGCCATGGTTTAAACCAGAGTTTTGAAAACAGTGGGCTTAAAGCATTTAGGAAGAATTTCAGTCATTCTAAACAGCATGCTTAGTCATGTACTGATGCAGCAAAAGGAATTGCCAACTTGGTTGCCTAATAGCATTATTTTTCAGTGTCGATAAGCCACTGGCTATAATCCGAGTGAAAACATGTGCCCAGAACAGTAATGGTGCATGTGGTTGCACCCTGTGATGGGGTGTCTGTCACACAAATGATTCCATAACCAGTGCATGATCAGTTGCATGACAGATACCCCACCTGAAGTCACAAACTATGAATACAAATGCATTTGCTTCCTACGGGATTACGGGCATTGTTCCTCGTGGTGCAGTAAAATGTGCATGTGTACAGGAAGAAAAATTGAGAGCTTTGGATGAATGACAAAATAATCCCACAACTCTTCCATATACCGGGGGGGGGGGGGGGAAATAAGCCTCTCAGATAACACATCATTAAACATCATGTAATCCTAGTTCCAGAGTTTCACAAACACCCTTTCAAAGAAATGCCAGCTGAATGCAACAATTCAAGAAGTGGAAGGTGGATGTTGATGAACAATTCTATGCAGAAGAAACAGTGGAAATGTTCCTTGTCCTTCATACCCAAAATTCCGAGTGTGTGTGCGCACGCGCGTGCTTGCTTGCATGCGTGCGCGCACGTGCACCACACAGGTGCACACATGTATGTGTACTTGTTTTCTTTTAGGTAGATAGCAATCATGAGCACTGAACTTATTCACACATATTCACTCAACAAATATCTATGCATATAATGAATTCATAGCCTGTAGGAACTTCCATCAATATTAGTGAAGGGGAAACAAGCACAGAATATGAAATAAAATATACTCAGTGGTTGAGGGGAAAAAACATTATTCATAGTTTACATTCAGTTTTATCACACAGTTAATGAAGGCAAATGTAAATGATACAAGCTTGAGTCATCCACTATTCCGTATTCAAATTCACCATGTCTTCCTCATAAAAATCCCACACTAATGCAAGCCCTTGGAAAGATTGTCAGAATTTTATCTAAATTCAAAATGTTCCCTTCACCACTCAAATCTCCTTATGTATGTGAGGAAAGTACAATGATAATATATAATAACGCCTCTGTGATTCATCTTATAGAGATTTATTTTATGAAATCATCTTTTAATTTGAATCCAAGCATTGTAAACTTCAGCTGAGTTAGAATTATATAGACATTAATAAATGAAGACCCATAGATGCACCTCACCCATAGACAGACATTTCCATACAAAATTCACGAGGGGTTAGATGCAATGGCCCATGCCACCACAATTGAAAATTAGGAAGGAAAATTGTGACATTATATATGGTTAATCAAGGGGTTTGATCCACAGCTGCATGTTATTATTTTTAGCCCAGGGGTTTAATCTACCCTAAGACTAAAATGTCTTTCCTTAAGACTATGAATGGAGATCTTAAGCCTTCTGCCATAAGTAGGTCTCAAGGGACATTCTCAAGCACTCTATTAAAATATGTGGCACTTATGATGGAACAAGTCAGGGGGCTCTACGTGGCAGAGAGCAACAGCACGAATGGATTAAGGCTGCCTTCCATATTTCCTGGTAGTTTAAGAAACCAGGTACTGAATTAGCCCTGAACATGGACGCTGCTCTGTTAAGGCAGTGGAGGAGGGAGGAAGCATGGATCTTTGGCTGACAGCTGCCGTTTCTTTTTCATGGTCTGCAAAGAGTAGTAAGTCCAGCTGAAGAGGACTGCTGGTATGCCAGCCCTTATCCATCTCTAATATGTTTGGTGTCAGCATAGGATAAGTGGCACTTGTTATCTCTCTCTCTCTCTCTCTCTCTCTCTCTCTCTCTCTCTCTCTCTCTCTCACACACACACACACACACACACACACACACACACACACACACACACACACACTCCAATACATGTTGTGTACAAAAGCAGAATGAAATTTAACAGAGTTAAGTGTAAAGTTCTGCAACTAGGGAAAAGAAGCCAAATGCACAATTACAAGATGGAGGATACTTGGCTCAGCAATACTACTGGTGAGAAGGATCTTGGGATTGTAGATCACAAGATGAATGTAAGCCAACAGTGCAAGGCAAATGCTTCTTTTAGGCTGCGTTAACAAAAGTATAGTCTCCAAATTACATGAAGTACTGTTTCCCCTCTATTTAGCACTGGTCAGGCCTCATCTTGTAGTACTGTGTCCAGTTCTGGACATCACATTTTAAGAAGGAAGCAAATAAACTGGTCCTGACTTTCCACACAACCATACTCTGCAACTGCTATTTCTTCGTCATCACATACAATGTTCTAATCTCCAGACAGCCTAGTTTGGCGTAATATCTACATTTTGGCAGCTGTAAAAGTCAGAGATAGGGAGTGGGGGATCATAGCCGTCTGATTCTTATATGAAATTACATTCAAACATCTTGAATGTTGAACACTTACTGTTAGAGGTGCAACTCAGAACTTTGTCATTTGCTACATATTAGAAGGTATTTCATACTGTAACCCAAGGCTAGCTAATCATTTGAACCATCATCACACATGGCTGAGCTTGCATTCTGTTCTGAATGATGAATTCAGTGTATGATTAAAGAAGCCCATGACTATTGCACTGCAAGTTTAGTTACAGTTGAAAGCATTGTGTATTAACATACTGTATCCTCAAAAGACACAGCTTGTCCCAGTTCATACATAAGAGTCTACAGATTTTTTAAACAAAAGGATTTTCATTGAATTCTGTATTTAAGCACTCTGTCTTTCTCAATGTCCCTACCATCTTTTATTTTCCACAGTGCTCAGTTTGGAAAAAAAAATAGAGCTGGCCCATGAACCTTTACCAACTGAGGCAAAGATCTATGTGGAAAAGCTAACCTGATGGAACTCCACCCATACAACAGTTTCCTTTGCTACACAGGAAGGCAGAAAATAAGCTCGGGGGGTTATAGATCAGACTACACAGTTAGGAATAGGCAGATGTGGACTTCCGGCTTGACGTCGCGATGAGACAGCAGCAGGAGGACAGAGCTCTGTCCCCTGGGCTGAATTCTGACCCGTTTTGGAACACCGTAGGGTGTCGGAACCACCCTGGAGGGGTGGTGAACTGGGGGAGAAAGCCTGTTGATCACGGGGGGCGGCAGCCACCCCGGTTTGATCCAGGAAACTCCCTAATCAGCCAATGGGCAGAAATAAGCAGCTTCGGCTAGCTTCCAAGTCACTGGCAGCCGTCTGAGAGAAGCAAGGAACAGCACCTGGCATCGCTGTTTTTCCATCGGGTGAGAATTCTTTTGCAACTAATTGCCTACGTACCCCTACATATGGAAAAAAAAGAATTGCTATCTTATCTCAGTAACTTTCTAAAGCGGCAGAAAATCTGGTGAGAGGGATAACTGTTGAAAGTAACTTTTTAAACTATACTTTAAGAATATTTACAACCTGGCGTTATAAGCTTAAGAGACCTTCATGCAAATTAAGTGTGGACATTGTTTTGTCTATCTAAAGTGTTTGGAATGATTCCGAGAAGAGGTGGCCTTGGACATTCTGTTGTTGCTTAAGGCTGAAAAACTGTTTATCTCTTCGTGAGCTTCTCTTTGCATTTGGCCGGAATTAACCCTAAAGTGGACTTTTCAAAAACTATTCCTTGGGTCGAATTTGGTTCAACTCTACATAGCCAAAGCAGAACTCCTGAAATGACTCTGGAAATTTGGAATATCTGTTTATAAGCATCTAGGCAGCAGAAACAGAATGGCACAACAAGGACAATTTTGGAATGAAGTAAAATTTAAGCTTCAACAAATATTAACGACCGTGACATCTCATTATGAAGAGACAAAATTATCCAGTCAACATCAGAAGGACTATAGTCCACAAGCAACTGAAAACAACAAGGAAGGAAATGGGAGTATCACAGATGATGCATGCCAAACCAAGCAGCAGCTTGAGAAAATTAATCTAAGAGAAACATCAGTCTTGGACCAGAGGAGAGTACCAAGGGAAGACAAAGGGAAAAAAACAGCAAAATTAACCAAAAAAAGCCTGGAAGACTCATTGAAGATAGACCAAGTACAAAAAATGGACATAAATCAGATCTACAAAATGGTTTTAGAGGACATGAAAGATGGCAGCATGTTTAGAGATATAGCAGGGAATGAAAAAAGAGGAACCAGAGAGGGAATTACCTAGAAAGATGAAAAAAGGGAAAACAAGGAAGGGGCCCTTAATATTGGAAACATGTTTATATTTATCATTTGGATCTGTAAAAGGGTGTATTCTATATATTAAAAGGAGAACTAAATTGAAATAAGGGAGCCCGAATCAGGGTAAAGATGTAATATGGTGACTTTTTATTTTAGGCAGACTAAACTAGATATAAAGCTGGGTCATGGGTCTGGAACCACTTTCAATAAGAATGTTATTAGAAGATCTTGAGAACTTTATATAATATGAGAATAATATTATGATAGTAGCTATACTATATACTAAAATCTGTATATGAATGGTTTGAAAGAAGGTCGGAATTTGGGGGGGATAATCGAGAAGACACTGAGATGTAAAAAACAAATAATTGTAAGCAAGTATGTAACACAATGTCTGACAAGCACAAACAATGTAGATAGATTGGAAAATTAATAAAAAAATGTTTAAAAAAAAAGGAATAGGCAGATGTGTCCAGTTCAATTTCTCCCATATTCAGTTAAACTCCCTTTCAAGTCCTTCACACTAACTTTATAAATGTATGAAGAAATATGCATCAAAAGATAAACCAAACAATATTATGAGCCACCAATACCCATAGCCCACAACTCTGTCCTACGGTACTTTTACTCCCCCCCCCTCCCAGCAACAACTGCTAGGTGTAACTTGCTCACTCTACCTAATAGGGATGGGATTTTCAGATTTTTCCATCCCTAGCACCCTACTTTTGCAAGCAGCTGGAATGGCCCCACTTGAAGGAAGTGTGTGGCTTTAAAAAAAAATCAACTGGCTGAATTTGAAACTCAGTCCTCTTGGCTTAGCACTTCTAATAGATAACCATCCCTCAGGCTCAGCAAGAGCAGTGAAGGGAAAATCATCATCTCATGGGTTATCCATGAGATACATCTCAGTTTGATACATCTCAGTTTTATGAGAGCCAAAGAGACCATTAGGAATTAGATCTGGAATATGGCCCTCCAGCTTGACAGAGCATGTGTCCCATATTACTCAATGGTTGGGAATCACAGTAAGATCTTCATCCCAACAGATTACCTTTACACCTTAGAATTTGCGAGACATCAGAGAGCTATCGCTCTGGCCGATTTCAATGCTCTGCCTTCAGCCGTTCTAGAGGGAAGTTACTTACATATCCCTTACAATCAACGTTTCTGTCCCTGGAACATGTCTGACTCTGTTGCACATTTTATAATGATTCATGCAGTCTCCTTCTTTCCACCGTTTTAAAACATTACCCAGGCAGACCCAAGAAATTTTACCTCTCTGATTTCTCAAGTGAAATTACAGCTAAGGATGCAAAATTCTGTGCAGCAGCTTGTATAATAAGAAAATAGATGATTAAATCACTGCAGTAATCTGATTAGAAATATAGACTTAATTATCTGAATTGTAGTTTGCTTTGCATTGCTTATAAATACTATATGATCAGTTATTGCATTTTAGTTTTGTATATTTGACCTGGCTGACCTAGGGTCATAATAATAGCTAAATTAAGTTAGATTTTTCCAGACTACAAGTACCCTAATTTTCCATTTTGGGAGTTCTACCTAACATGCAGGCACCTTACAAAAACAAGAATGCAATGCATCTGGGAGAAAGGCCTAAATTCGACTTAGCTGAGCGTGGCTTCCTCCTCCTGCCTCAGTGCTAGCTTGGAGCTTTCTTTCTGAGAAGGAAGTTTGGGCAGAGCTTGACCTAACTAAGCCTCAAAGCCTTCTAAATGAAGCTCTTATCTCAGGTACATCACATTCAAGCCTGCACATTATACCTTAATTATACTTTAATTCTCCCAGAATGGAGAATTAAGGTATAATTAGGATCCAAAACATCCCCAGATCCTATCCCTACTACCTAATGTTCGGGCCAGCCCTGCCCCCACCCTGAAAAGCCATCTGGACAGAAACCCTGTCATCTCATGTCATTTCCAATGCATATTTTCCGCAAAGAAAAGGAAACTACACACAATGTTTGCTCTGTTCCAAACATTTAGACAGTCGAAGATTATTGAAATACTAAATTACAAGCACACGTGACGATGAGAAGAATGCTTCCCTACATTTACAATGCAAACAAAATGATGGATGGGAAAGGAATCCCCACAATTGTTTTGACTATTATTGATGGGACAGGTTGCCGGACGTTGAAGAAGCAATTGGTGGTAGAGGGGTGAGGAGCCCAGTGGAAAGCAACACACACAACATAATATCAAGCCGAATCTAACAATTAAATAAATAAATAAAAGCCTTTGTCAAGCTAAAAAAGAGAAACAGACTTAATTATTATTTTGAGTTCATTCCATTTTGGGAGCCTTTTCCCAAACTATAACTCACACAAAGCAATTAGAAACAAATGGCACCCAGCATGAGTACTTCTCTGGTGGATTCTCGGGGCTGATTGCCTTCATTTCAGCTCTTACATCAACAGCATGATGCATTGCCCATTGGAAACCAGCATGAATAGCTATGGAAAAAAATGCAAGCTTTGCAGTCATTTAAACACACGAGGCACTTGGTGTGTTGCTTGTGGGACCTGCAACCTGGACCACGGTGTCATTTTCATCCAAACTAATGCGTCTGTCCAACGAAATGCGCTATATTAGTTCGATTTTCCTGTCATTCGAGCAAAAAAGAGGAGATGCAAATAACTTCCAAGAGTAATCCAGAGAATTACCACACGCCTCCAATATTGATCGTCTGGGAAATAATTTTAAAAAGCATTTTAGAATATCTTCCATTTTCTATTATGAGCCTTTGTATTTCGACAGTTTGGAAGAAGAGAGCGAGATTGTGGCTTTAGAAAACTAATTACAAAATGTGTGGATTTTTTCCTTTTAAAACCCCCCACAAATTTAATGGAATGAATCAGAGAGAGAGAGAGAGAGAGAGAGAGAGAGAGAAGATTTCTGTACAGAAAGATCAATTTTTGGAATGGATGACACTGCCTCCTACCTCAGTATCTTCCTCACCACATCTTTGTCTTCCATTCTCTTTGTTCCTATTTGCGCACTAATTAGCGGAGTTGTTGTTGTTGTTGTTTAATGCCCCAATACATGGGGTTAATTTTGCCTAACTCAACAGCAGGGGGTTCTGTAATAATAATTCACATTGTGGTGGCAATGATTAAAATCCTTTCATTACCATGGTACCTAAAGCGGGGGGGGGGGGGAATGATTGTGAAGCTTATACACAGTCTCTGGGCAAGCTTTTCTGTTTCCTTAATGAAACCAAACCAAACAAACCTCCAGAATTTTTTCAAAAATACTTGGAAAGATTAGTTGTCACTGGCAGAACAAATGAGATCTTCATCTGGGGTGTATTACAAACACAAAGATGTTTGAATCAAAGAGCATTTATTATCACTTACCGTGATGTCGCCTGCCACTTTTGACAAAAGCATTCTGACAGTGTACTTGAAGGACGCAAAACAGGGATTCAGAAGTGCTAATTTTCTAGCAGATATTTTTTGTTAATATCACCAGGACTGTCAAGCTAAGATAATGAGTGGAGAGGTCAAAATGCTTCAAGCTGAGCATTGTCAGCAAGTGGGCTGGAGGTGCTCGGAGCCGGAGAAGAGGCTCATCCTCCCTTTCCTCGAGAATCTGAAAGAGACTTCTTTCTATCCCAGTCAGAATAAAAGAAGCCTAATGTCACAAATGAAAGTCTGGTTCTCCAAAGCTGCACAAAAACACCAAATTGAGGAACAACTGCTACCCTGAACTTTTGCTCTTCAAAGAAGGACTTTTCTGCCTACGCACACAATTTATTTTGTGGAATACCAACGTGGCTTGCCTTAAGGATTCACGCAGGATCAGATAGAACAGCTCATAGGACTGCCTTGGCAACCAAGAAAAAAACATCATTGCCTAGAAGACTCTATTTCTCCACTTATACCCTGCAGTTCATTGGCTCAGGAAGTAAAACAAAAACAAACAAACAAAAAGACCAAGCCAGCTATTATTTTCAATAGTATAGTATTTTAATAGTATTTTAATACTATGTAGATCTAATTTTAGAGAGAAAACACAAACCATTTGGGGGTCTTTCAGGTACTGTCAAAGGATTGTTTGGCGTTTGAGAACGGCTTAGAAACCTGTCAATGAAAAATAACTATAACAACAAAAAGGTCCATGTGAACAGTAGAAATAGAGGATTGTGGATCGACCGGTTTGAATTTAATTTTTTTTTGGGGGGGGGGGAGTGACTGAAATTTCTCTTTCCTCGAAGGGCAAAAACTTAAGCAGATATTCGACACTTGATTTATTTGCTGGTTGGTTCAATTTGTTAAAGCTTTAATGTAGCTTTCTGTAGGTGTTGCTCAATAGAATTAGAATATAACTAAATACGAAGACTGGCTGTCTGAGGGTTTTTTTTAAAAAATGGATTGTTGTGCTCTGTTGCTTTTAAATGTGTTTTTAGTGTTGATTTTATTTACCATTTTTAATATAATATTTGTTTTATTCTGTTTAAACACTTGTATACTTATTGTTTTCAGCTTTTAAATATTTTCCATTTAATGATGTAAGCCGCCTTGGTTCTTTTTAAGGAGAAAGGTAGGGTAAATATACCTTAAATAAATACTTTAAAATAAAGAATGAAAAGAATACTAACAAAATGTTTAAATGTTTGACTCCATTCTAGATGCTATATAGTAGGGAATTATATTTTCCTGTTCATTGACAGGCAAAAAAAAAATGAATCAGACCAATTATCAGAAAGCTGACAGCCCATTCACCATTATATTAAACTAGATGAAGGATCACATTACATTCCATATTTGATGCTGAAATGCATTTTCTCTTTGAGTGATGAGAGTTTCACAAATATTACATGTCTTTAATTTCATTTTTTTTACCAAATACAACTTTCAAGGAAAAGAAGCACCAGTCTTAAAGAAGTGACAGAGGTGCCCTACTTATTCATATCTACTTATTTTAATTTGGTTCATAACTTTATTAGTTGTTTGTAAATAATGGAATCTGATACCAAATATGGGAAGGGGATATGTCAGCACCAGCCCTACTATCAGGTAGAACAAGGTATCCACTTCAAGTAGCAGATTCCACCAAGTAATGGAAAGGTGTCTGAGGACAGCTGGAACTATATATACCATATGGGCCATCCTGCACCTCCTAAACTAGTCTGTTTTTCTTAAGTGCATTGGTAAATGGTGCCCTGTGGCCAGTGTCCAAGCAATATTCAACTGCTGGTCATGCTGATTCCTATTTATATCATGAGGGAGGTTAGCCCTCTTGTCCTTTGCCACAGGGCAACAAAATGACTTAAACTGGCCCTAGTGAGCTTGCTTTGTGGTGGGTTGATTTTACTAGCTTACTGCCATTTTTTAAGGTTCCCGTTTCAAGGCTGAGACAATATCCTAATGGCAATGCATTCTGGCATCTCTTCTGGGATGCCGAATTGGTAGGCCATAATGTCATATGATTTTTGTTGCTCGACAGCTTCATGGGTGTCAGCTTGCCGGATACACCTCTTATTGATACCTTTCAAAGGCCTCAGATGAGGGAAGAATAATGCAGTGGTTCCAGCTGCCACTCCATGGCTTCATCAATTCTATTGCCTGACAGAGCCAAGGTCACCCAGTGAGCTTCAGAACTAAGCAGGTATATGAACCCAGATCTTCCATCTCCCACTCCAACACTTGGACCAGGGAAACTAGTCAAATATTTTTAAAAGCATTGTGATAGATATTTTTCCTGCAGTGTGTGTCTGTGTTAGGCTGTGTTTTTACTCCTGCCCCTTTGTTCACTAGGTTCCAGATCCAGATCCATAAGCACCAGATTCAGCACTACAGAGTATTTGATTGTTGTTTGCCACCACCACCACCATCCCCAGAAAAATGTAGAATGGTCTCCCAGGAAAAGCTCTGCTAGGGTGATTCATTCATTCAAATAAATCACAAGGCCAGTTTAAAAAGGAGGTCAGCAGCAGGGTAGTTAGAGCAAATGTTCTTCAGGGTTGTGTCTTTTCGGTAATTTGCCTGTGGATAATTTGATGCTTTTTGTGTGTGTTTTTTCAGTGTGCTGCATTTCCCACTGCTCTCATAAGCACAAATAATTGCTCGCATTTTTTAAAAGGAGAGAAAGCAGGAGATAGCCCCCCTCAGAAGGCAGAGTCACTATGTGAGCTACAAAAATTAATATTGAATATTCCTAAGTAAAAGTTGCTACTGATATAGACAGTAATATGAAAGCTGTAAATAATGGCCCTATTTAAGAAAGCTCCCAGCCAACTTTGTGAGTTGTTTTCTTCTTAAGTCAAACTTTCAAGGTTAAGAACTCACCCAACTTCAAGGTTAGGGATATTATTGTAACCTCATTTGGAAGAATTGATATTTCAGTGCCTGTTGAGATTCCCTTGAGTGGAAAGTCTTGCCAGTCTAATAACAAAAGATCATGCCACTTGTGCAAGTGTTGCGGTTGTCTGAGCAGTGATCAGGGTGAAGAAAATCCACTCCCACTTGCACAACAGCAATGCTGTTGTGGTATGCTTCTGCCTTATAACACGAGTGGGACACTCCATTCAGCAGAAAGTCAATGGGATAATTGACATCCAAGTCAAGGCCTTTGTCAGTGTTTAAGTAACTGTACGTTGATGCCAGCTTCTTGTCTTTCTGATGGACGGAGGCAGACAAAAGGATCTTGCCAAAACAATTCTTCATGTTCAAGCTCCTTTGCTTCAGCACAGTCCAGCTGACAGAACATAACAGTGAATTGTCAGGACTTACCCAACATTACATGCTCTACATAAATAGAGGTATGTATGTGGTACAGGCACAGGGCATTATGATAAACATCTGTAAACCATTAGTAAAATCCAGGAAGCCATCCCGGCTGATTGGTAAGAGGGAAACTGTCTATAAAGTCAGAGCTTTCAAAGCAGAGTCACCACCATGAGCCTGGTGACTAGAGAAAAGCCAGCCAGTGGCCACATGACCTTGTCAAGAGGCCATAGTAAAAAGAAAGGAAGCAAGAAGAGAGATCCTGTGCTTTTAAAGAGCTTAGTAACCCACTGAAGGTCAGCACCTGCATCAGCCATCCCTCTCAATAGCTGTTGTGTGTGTACAGTAGCAGTCTCCTGCTGCATGTCCCTCGCTTTGGAACAGTTGTTGTTGGAAACATTACTCTTGTAGATGTCGCTGAGTAATTCTGAGTTGTTGCCCAACAGTGATTTATTGGTTTGCTTGCTTTTGTATCAGTCAAGGATTTTAAAAAATAAGACAGCTTGTTATTGATTGTGGTGGATTGTGAGTGTAGGCCTAAGTATGTAGAGGCTGCCCACTAAATTCTTTGTTCCTGTCCATTGAGGCCGTGTTAATGGGATGGGACAACACGGCAAGGAACTGACAAGCCCTGCAAGATGTGTTGCCTCCTGGTGAGAGTGAGATAAAAGCGTTCTTTGTTTTCTTATCAAGCAAATCTCCACAGTTTGCACCGTCTTTGCAAAGCTAGTTTCCTTTCTCTCTGAGAAGCAAAAGATGTGCACACAGCAAGCACAGAATGATGGGTTGATTGTTCTCTCTAAAAGACACAAACAATCAAATCATTCTCTAGATTCTTAAATCATTCTTCAGATCCATGCGATCAAGAAGCAGCCATCAGCCTTTTTATGCAATTTGCATTATTTGTGTGTCACCATTATTTGTGTTATTGGTGCAGTTTTGCTTAATTATGCACACAAAAATTCTTATTTTCCTTGTCTTCTCTTGTCAAGAGCACCACGAATACATCATCATCTTGTGGGCTGCAGAAAATCAATGTATGGGTCCTTGTCCTCATATGAGAGAGTAATCCTAGCTAGGTCATGTATATTGCATACAGGAAAGATCTAAGGGATTGACTGCCCTCTTCCCAGAAGTGCACATAGTTTCCTAGTGAACTACACTTCACCTTTTCAACCCATGCTTCACAGAATGGAAGAAAGAAGGCTTTCTCTCATTCCCTTCTTCAGAAAACTAATTTGTTCTAAGAACCCGTGATCTCCATTCCTCCACCCTCCAAAAGCTTGGGAATAGGACAACCTCTTGAAGTCTCTTTTTTGAAAAATTTGAATAGATCAGTATGGGAAACCTAGTTCTCAGGACGTTAGTTGTCAGACTCAAGGGCCCTAAGCCTTTCAAGTTACATTTTGGTATAATTCAATTGCTGAAAATAATTTAAAGCAAGTTTGCAGTTGGGTAGCAGATAAATCAAAGGACTAACTTTCTATCACCTCTGTTATGATGTATAAAATACTCACCACCTAAGCTACTGCTCTCCTTGATTGTGGCCTTTGGCTAAATTACAAACACACCAAGCTAGGGACCACTCTCTCCATGTGCTTCCCCCACCCTTACTTTTTCTTACTCATTACAGTTTCCCCCCCCCCCCATGGAATAGATGTTTTGATTATCTCCATTTCAGGATGTGTTGAGCTTCTTATTATGAGCTTTGTAAACAGGTCCTGTAGGAAACAGCAACGTTTTGTCACTGCTGTATTGTTTGGCCTGGGATTTAATTTCAATACATCACAAGCCACCAAGACAACCCTGGCGTTGCAATTTGTCACACTTTTTTATGAGCTATATCTCACTGAAGTGCATTCTCCCCAACCTGCCATCCTAGGCTGCAGGTCTGGAACAAAACTCTCACCTAGCAAGAGTTCCGAATCATACCAGGTAAAATTAATGGATGCCATTTTACAGTTCTCATTCCTACAGATGCTACCAGCCCTACAAGCTCAGTGAGAGAAGCTGCTTCCCTTGCCTGAACCTGAAAAGTGGTTTTAGGAATCCAGAAGAAAATGGGAAATTTCAAAATTCTGAATCAAGTGATGTGGATTGTTTCTGCGGGTCATTTAGACTAGAGTATGGAATGCCTTGAGCATCCTTTAATGGGGGGGGGGGGTGGATTCTTCATGTTATCCAAGAAAGCTTTGGAAAGGTGATCTCTACACTGGTTGATCTGACACTTGGTGCCAAAAAAATTTTTAAGTTAGGGAGATGGACCAAGGAAGTGATTTTGAAGGATGATGTTTTCAATTATTTCCCTGAGAGGCAAAAAGCAGCTGGGAACACTATTGCTAGGGATATAAATACTTGCTTTGTTCTCACAAGTAAAAATGAAAGGTTTTAGAAGTTTACTCTCTGCTGGTCAAGATCTCATGAGTTTGTGATTTTTTTTTTGCATACCAGCATTTTTTTTCCTGCAAAGTTTTCCCAAAAAAAACCTTACATCTCGAGCAAATTCCCCCTCCTTGCGTTACTGTGCACCAGGAAGATTGGCACGTCCTCTGATCCAAGACCCAACTCTGAGTGCAAGTCTTTGGATCAGAGTCCTGAGTCCAAAATCTCGAGTCTAAGTCTCACATTGATGGACCTGCCCCCCAGGGGAGCGCATGAGCAGACAAGGAAGCTGGGCTAACACGTGCCCAGAGATAGTAGGCTGGCTTCCTTTCCAGGATCTGAGCCTGCTGCCTCTGAAGATGGTGGTAGGCAGCAGGGCCAGGAGGTAAGGCGGCCCAGAGGGACTTGACAACATGACTCAGACGAAAGGATCCAAGTCATGAGTCAAGTCATGATTCCCTCCAAAACACCTAAGTCAAGTCCAAGTCAAGTCACCATTATGACTTAAGTCAGACTCGACAGCGAGTCACAACTCACAAATCTCCATCCCTGCTCCGCACAGGATGAAAATGTGACATCTGCATCCAGCTAAATCAAATTTGCTGCCACGAAAAACAGAACTTTGTAACCTGTGCAATTTGTTTATATTAATCAATGACACGCATCAACATCTTAGTTTCCATCATTCATAATACTTTATCTAGTAATGGAAAATGCTCCAAAGCTGTTGAAGAAAATGGAGTCATGTAGGGAAAATGGGCTGTCAATCTTTCATCCCCACTGCTTTACGTATCTGATTCTCCTGATGTTTGTATGGAAAGGGATGGGGAGGATGCACTCCAAATCAGACCTATCATAGGGGCAAAAGGTTAAAGCCTTATTCCTTCCACTATCCCATGTGGGCTTGGCTCTCTGATACAAAATCACTGACTGGGTAAATATTGTCACATCTAATTTGGCCCAGGATGTGGAAATCAGCTTCAAGCTATCTGCCTTACATCCGTGTCAGTGATTTCATTAAAAATATTATATAATTGTTAATAGGGTAGACTCTAATATGAATGGGAGGGGCTTTAATACTTTGGCCCTACTGTGAGCCAAATCTAGATTTCTCTTTCTCACTCTTTCTCTCACACACAGACACAACTGAAAATTGCATGGGGGTGGAATTCCCATGAAGCTTGTTTTCCAATGCAAATTGCATGGTTGGGGGCCCATTTGGATCAGAACCCAATACAGTGTAATGAATTGAAGCCCCACCTTACCTCCTATCCTAGAATTGAGATCTGAATTGATTCTCAACCCTTACATTTGACTAAGAAAAATAATAACAATGCAGCTGTAATAAATGCATCATCTGGCCCTAATGCTGTCTGACCAGGATCCTAATTGTTTATTTTGGATTTTAAAAAAAAAAAAAATATGAATCGTTGTGTATAAATATTGTTTGAATCGCACCTGAATCACACCTTTTCTGGGAAAGGGAAGGGTTTGAAATATGTATAAATAAAGGGCTACAGTGTGTACATCTATAAAGCTTGTTCTTTCCATAAGATGACAAACTAGGAATGTTAAGCACACCATCGTCTGCACTGGAACAAGGGTGCAAAGGAATTGTGGCTGGGATTTTTTTTCAAAGTCTGGGCAAGAACTAATAGAAGATGGCCCTTCAGGGGGTGCAAACCTTTCAAAATCCAGGCAACCATCTGGTATGTTGCTAAAGTGGCCACACTTATTTTTTAAGACACCGTCTTTAATCTCTTTGATGGTTTTCAATGTTATATATGTATTATAACAGTATCCTTATTGTTTTAAGATGCCTGCCTGCACAGACCAGCTCCGGGTATAGCCAGCTATATCTCAAAAATAATGAACTAAATTGCTTAGAATCTGTGAAAGGAGATCAGATAAAATTTTATTAGGACTCTACATCCCTCCTTTTGCTCAAATGACAAGGTTCAGTAATTGCTGTGTTTTTGTTTCCCAGAAAAACACTGCCTGAGAGAAGAAGGAAGTAAAAGGCTAAACCATCTCATCCATGACTTAACTGAAAATACTGAAAACCATCAATGAAGGGAAAAGATGGTTGCACATTAGTCACAAATCAGATCAGCACAAGATCCGGGATTAGCGATTTTATGGTCCTCCCATATTATTAGGCAAGAAGATCATGATTTTGATCTTTATACACACAACGTTCTTGAAAGCGAGAGTGTCTGCCAAGGAAAATGCATATTATAAAGACCAAATGATTAGTACTGACTAAATAAAATAATCAGCATGCTAAAATCATATAACAGGCCACTTCTGCCCATCTGTGTGTGAAAAACAAGCACTCAAAAACAAATGTGTTTGAGCTTAAATGAGGGCAAAGACAAGGGCGGATATCTTGTTACTTAATGTAGTAAGTCTCAAGTAGAGTAGACCCACTTGAATCAATGGCACTTAGAGGAGCTGACTGAACAAATTCAGTGGGCTTACTCTAATACAACTTAGTACACTAAGTATCAGGGTTCCAGTCAAGGAGTCGTTGAATGGGGATAGAGGGTTAATGTCTTGCAATGAGAGATGGGAATGAAGCACTTAGTGCCATGTGCTCTAAGCCAGTGGTCCTCAACCTTGGGCCTCCAGATGTTCTTGGAAATCCTGGCCAGCAGAGGTGGTGGTAAAGGCTTCTGGGAGTTGCAGTCCAAGAACATCTAGAGGCCCAAGGTTGAGGACCACTGCTCTAAGGCATCAGCGCAGTGCCACAAGTGCTACATGTTTGCTTCCCCCCCCCGGCCAGCCCTCCCCGCCGACCTGCCGGTGCACACTGCTCCTTCCCTCCCCGTTGCACAATCTTCCATTCCTGCAGGAGCACAGACCTCTCTTCTCCTCCTCCTCCAGCAGCTGCCCACTCAGATGAGGGGGCAAAGGTTCCTGCACTATTGCCTGCGAGTGGGCAGCTGCTGGAGGAGTAGGAGAAGAGAGGTCTGTGCTCCTGCAGGAATGGAAGATTGTGCGATGGGAAGGGAAGGAGCAGTGTGCACCGACAGGTCGGCGGGGAGGGCTGGCCCACTCGCAGGCAACAGTGCAGGAACCTTTGCCCCCTCATCTGAGTGGGCAGCTGCTGGAAGAGGTGGAGAAGGAAAGTCCCCTCCTGCTGGAATGGAAGACTGTGTGACAGGAACGGAAGGAGCAGCACATGCCAGCAGGTCAACAGGACAGCCAGAGAGGGTGAGTGGAGATGAATATGCAGCACCTGTAGTGCAGTACCAACAACTTAGACAACACAGCATGAAGTGCTTCATGCACATCTCTACTTGGAATTTCAGCTTCAGGTTATGTTTTGTGAATTGTAAGACTCATGCCTGGCACTGAAGAACAGAGCAGGGCTCCAGACTTATACACATATGCTTCTCCCAGATGAGACCCCCACTGCCAGCTGCATAAACAGGCCATGAGCTAAAGAGGTTTGAAGATTTTGTTCAGTCTCCATTTCAAAGCAAACTGGCTTGATCTGTAGCTCCTGGACTAATGTGCAGATCAAAATGGAGTTATCCTTTGGATTTGGTTCTTCTCTGAATTTTTCAGTGTATTGTAGTTCATAAGTGTGTGTGTGTGTACATGTGTGTGCATGTTGCAGAGTAAAATGTTAGAAACGTTTGCTATAAAGAGGAACACATATTTTGTGAGAAAAATACATAGAGATTAAAAAACACTGAACACATGTTCCTTCCTCCCCCCCCCCCAAAAAAAACCCCAGAACTTGTGAACCAACACATGAAACTGAGGACTTGTTTACATTTACATCTGCCTCGCAATAAGCTCCATTCTAAATGGAATCAGTTTAGAAATCACATGATGTCACATGGTATTTGGGTCAGTGTATGCATCCTCTTGGGGAAAAAATTAATCCGTTTTTTTAGCTGAGTTGTATCTCAGTTGAGGGAACTACACTGGCTTTTAGAATCATTGCATTTGAGGCATTGTCTTGTGCCCGCCAGCCTTGCCCACACTCTTGCCACTCACTCTTGTTCCTATGGTGAGAGAGAGAGAAGGTGTATCTGCTGGCAAAGTTGCTTGTCCCTTCAGGAAACTTGGTTGCTTCTGTCCTTTTAAGAATGTTGAAGTTTCCCAAGCAGCCCCAGTGGTTTCTCTTGGGTGCTCACTGCCCGTTTTTAACTTTGTTCCACAAAAGACTGCCTGGGGAGGAAAGGTGGGAACAAATAAGACAAGGAGAGGAAGTCTGTGCACACAAACTGCTTGCCAAGAAGAGAAATAATGTACAGCAGGAGGGGGAGAGTGGCTGTGAGAGAAGGATTGACCATTTCCTCCTCTTCTCTCCACCTCCCAGGTGACAGCACGAGCATTCTTAGAAGCAACCAAGCTTCCTAAAGGTACAAACAGCTTTGCCAGCAGACCCTCCCTCTCCTGTGCCCATCTGTCCCTCCTTCCTATCACCTCTCCCACCATCTGTTGTAAGCCGCCCAGAAACCTCTGGGTAGAGTGGGCGGCATATAAATTAAATACTGTAAATAAATAAATCAAACAATCAATCTCTGCTGGTTAGCCAAATATGCAATTTGCAGTGACAGAAGGATGCACACATACAGAAATGATTGATTTTCCAACACCTACAGGTACAGCTGTGGGGGCTGGGTGGGAATTCTGCATGAAACCAGAAGAGCCACTGATAACCAGACTTCGACTTGATGGGCCAAGAGTCTGACTGAGCATAACACAATTTCCTACGGTCTTCACCTGCCTATCTCTACTGTGAGCCTAATAGTGACATATTATTATCTCACAATTCCTCTGAAAACATGTGGATAATTAGAAGACAATACATTTTGTATGTCCACATGAAATACAATGTTTGCTGCTTAAATAATCATGACCACATTGGCAGTTCTTTAAAAAAATAGTTTGGGATAAGGCTAAAATTTTGTATTTAAAACAGTTACTTTGGGGTCATTGTTTTCTTAGCCACATGGTGTTTTTGTATAGCAGTTAAAATGCTCTCATTTTCTATTCAGTTATGATCAGAAAATATTTTGAAATATAATAATACCTTGCTATTCAGGACTGAAACAGGGAGTACTAAGTTTTATTCTCCCATGTGATTGGTCTGTTTCAGACTCCTTGCAGCCATGTTTTCAGATCTATATTTGATGCGCATTAACTGCCAATATCATTACAGAAAGAGGAATAACCCTCTCCACTGATTCATTGTTGGCTGCATTACAAAGCAAATGGCTGAGCAGTCTTCGAAGTGACATCATGTATAGTTATTTGCAGTTCCCTGCCATTGCGTTAGGGGTTTTGTGATGATGGACAGCAATTAAATGCAAGGCTAACGACATGCAAGCTATCCCCCGGTGTAATATATGTGGAGGTTTCACAATAACAATTTGAGAGTCAACAGGGAAGCTTGGCACAATGAAGCGCCATGGATCGAGATGATCAAACGACTTTATTAGTTTATTTTAATTAGCCTGATCTATTACCATTTTTAATGTGACCAGGGAAACAAACAAACAGAAAAGGAGAGACAAAACAAAGTAATTGTACCCGGTTTCTCAAATAAGACCTTGGCACAGCTCATGGCACTGAGAACTTGTTTAGATTTAAGCTGATCACACCTGCTTTTTTGGCTATATTCTTTGCCATCATTCCATCTTTCTCTTGTTCAAAACTATAAGGGGGGGCGGGGAGATGAGGGTTGATTTGCAGTTCAGTGCTGGAGAACAAAATCCTGGGCAGTAATTTGTTCCATTTAAAATCCTGCAGGACAGACCCAGCTTTAAAATCAAAGGCAGGATAAAAAACAAAAATCAATACGTTGTCTTCAAACCATAGGCTAAGGATCTACCACAGCGAAACTCCGTCAAATATGACTGCCCTCTCCACCAATCATGTGACCTTCACGGGGAATAATCACATGCTCAGTAGGAAGGAAGGGAAACAGGCACCACGATAGCTCATTCCGAAGCTTCCCCTCAGCAAAGAAAACAATTATTATGAACTGTTGCAAATTATAGACAGTCGTCTCTGCAACAGAGACTACTGTAAACCAGGCAGGGACAATTATCAAATGGTAGAAAATATTATTATTTTAGGAAATGATAACATTTTAATACAATGTGAAAAAATGATGAGGGAATAATAAATGGAGGGCATAAAAATAGCTAATAATAAAAAGGAGCTTGGCGAGGAATCCCACTGTCATATTTGCATTTACCCTGAAACTAATGCTGTGCACATTTTGGAATGCAAATAATTCACGAGAGGAAGCAAAATGAGAATGTTAATAATAATTTTTCCCTTAATGAGAAGCTCTACTTTGATTGAAAGGAAGCTTTACGGTAGCTGAGACCAGGCCTAGCGAAAGAGGGTGGCCTTTTAAAAAAAAGATTATTTAAAGGTATATATTGGAATACTTATTCTGTTCTCTAAAAACCCCAGCATTAAGACATATTTGAAATTTTTCTATTTCTTTAGGATCACCAAGGAATGATTTAAAGAGAAATGGTTCTTCTTCTGCAGAGAGTCTTCCACTTTTACATTTGAATGATTTTGATAAACCATCTGTAAAATAAAACACATATAAAATCCATCAGGAAGTTCCTTTTCTCCAACATCTCTTTCATCTTCTACATTATTCACAAATGCCAGGATGGTTTATTTAACTCTGGACACCCACCCTTCCTTTAGTTTTCTCTTATGATTGTGTTTCCTACAGTTAATTATTTTTGACTGTTCCCCAACCACTCAAAAAAGACATGTAGTATTTAATGACATACGGGGATTAATACTTCTTGAAATCTAGTCCTGAATAATACCTTAACTTCACTTTAGGTTCTAAAGTTTGGAATACTATCACCCTTTAGTAAAAACTAGAAAAAGCTTAGATAAACATTAAGTTTTAGACATCTCTGTGTCACTCTAGTGATATATCTCATTTCAGTTTAGAAATTACTTGAGATCACTTCTTGACTTGTTGCTGAAAATATTTTCCTTGAAGAACAAGGTATCAGAAATGTGACAAGATTTTGTGTTAAGAAAGAAAAAGTCTGTGAGGACACAGTAGTTGCAACCGGCATAGAGTTGTCCCCAGTCATTCTCCAAGATCACAGGGAAAGATCAGTGATGACCTAAGTTGCCCATGAATTCTGGTTTTATTTATTTGTTTAAAACATTTATATGCTGCCTGTTTCCTAAGATGGCTTACAGCATTAAAAGAAGCAAAGGAAATTATTACAATCTTTTATAAGTGTTAAACAAATGTCATATTAAAGCTCATACAAAGGAACAATATTAAAAGCAGAAGTAAAACACAGAATAAAATGCTCCCTTTAAAAAAAATCCATTTGATCAATGACTCATTTAAAACAAAGCCTACCTGAAGAGAAATGTCTTCATTCACATGCAGAAGGACAGCAAGGATGGGGCTAGCCTGGCCTTCCGTGGGAGAAAGTTCCAGAATCTTTGGCCATTTTTTTCAGACTTGATCCATGCTTAAATATGTGCAACGTTCCACATTTGGTGACTCACAGACTGGTAATCTGCAGTTGGAGTCCTTTCCTGGTTCATTTGGTCAACAAACTCCTCTCTCATGCCTTCCTATCTGCTTTATGATCTCTAAGTGTCTTAATTACACTCCGCTGATTTCCTGATTTCCTAGTCAGCATTCCCCAACACAGTGTTAGCTTTCTCTGATATCCTGAGGTCAAATGTTGAATGCTTTTCTTCATGGATTTTAATAATGGTTATCCAAATTAGCACTTGTTTGACACAAAGAACTAGAGCTTTATTAGCACATTTCTTAACTAGCTTTTCACAAGGAGATATGAATTGACTCATGTCATCAGGTGAATGAGTTCTCTGTTGTCCACGGCTGGCAGATTTTCAGTGTTTCTAGAATTGTTTAAATTGTTTATTTCAAAGTCTTCATAGTGTTCTTTTTGCAGTGTGTATAGCTACAAGGTACTTGGAACATGGTATTGTGTCCCTTGCTCTTCATGTTCTTCTCTGTGTGGCCCTGCTTAGCCTCCATTTCTTGTTCCTCTCGTTTTTGCTTCTCCAACTTTCAGCAGATGAGTGGCAGAATGGGGAAGCAACAGAACTTGGTCACGTAGAACACAAGGGGAAGCTCCCCCTTCAAAAGCAGGAAGTCACCTGATCTGAGGATATGCAATGCAATCCTTTGTTCCTTGACACATGTATTCCTCACGTGCTCTCATATACATAGATATGTATTGGTTTCTACTCTTTGCACCCCCAAAAATTCATTCCACATTGAATATTTTAACACCTATATGCCATGTGAACCTTTTCTTTGTCAGTTTAATTCTTATCATCATAAAGAGCTAAAAGCTATGCCAGAAACAGAAGGTAAAATATAAATCCAGTATATTTAATTGTTTAATTTATATAAAGATCATTGTTACAAAATGTACTGCTTTAGGACTGTAGAGGACTAATTGTCCCTAAAACGTAAAGTTGTAAAAGATGCTGAAAAATCTTAGTTTAATTAGTTTAATTAAATTCATTAGAGCTTCTAGAAGAGATTTAACACTAATTTGGACCTCTAAAATTGAGAATTTAAATTGTTAATCAGTCAAGTGAGGTAATGGGTTGTATTGTTCATTATGTATATGGCGAGAAGGACTGATCAGCAAAGATGTTTGACTGTGCCAACCTTATTCACTATGCATCTGACTTTCCCGGAGATCAAAAGCAGAGGAAAAATGTATTTAAACATTTAGCCATTTTTGTTAATGAAAGGCTAATATGTAATATAGCTGTTAAAGAAGGAACAGAAGAGAACCCAAAGCTTTTCCAAGGCTTTTGTGTCTGCTGAAGTGGAAAAGATGTTTGACATCTCTTCCCCTTGTAGTTAATATCTTGGTAGGGTATCTCTGTATCCTTAATTTTCCTTTTCCTTCTCCTTTCCTCTCTTTCTCTCTCTCATTTGTAATCCTCACCTCTTTCTGTCACACACCTACACACACTTGTGTTTTCTGTCTCATACTACCTTATTTATTTATTTGAAGTATCTATTTGCCACTTCTTAGCCCACTTGGAACCCCAAGTGATTAAAAAAAAACAGAAGCTGAAAAATCCCTTTAACTCATATAAAACATTAAATGACAACACTAATTTTAATAGTGATCATTCTTTAAAAACCTCTAGAAGCCAGGGTTAAAACCAAATCAAAAATTCAGTACACAAGGCCAATAAACAAAATCCAGTGACCAAGTATTGACACTTTGTTGCAGCTGTCTATGGTGGGGTGTCATGTGAAAATTACCAAAAAAAAAAAGAACAAAACAGAACCCTGCCATTTGTTACATTATGACAGTAGAAATATATATGCTGGAGTTCCACCAAGTATTCTTTACCAGTTTTCACTGTCAGTTCATCTCTGTTTGTGGACAATCCTAGCCTCCACTAAAGATTTGTTTTTAATGAGTGAGAACTAGCAGATCCCCTGTTTATTCCATAAACCAGTGGCTCCAGTCTTGGGTCCTCAAATGTTCTTGGACTACAACTCCCAGAAATCCTTGGCCTTCCCTAGAGACCTGCCCAAATCTAGTGAGCTCAAACTGATGCCAAATACTTAAGTTACACAAAATTCTCCCAGCAATCCTGGCTTCCCTGTCATTACTTGTGAGTGGTGGGTCAATCATTGCTGCATTGTTTAATTATAAATACTTACATCAGATAACCAATTTTGATGGAATCCAGTATTTTAAAGACTAAAAACAAGCCTTCGCGAATACAAATCAAATCTTACTTATATTTATGCAGATACAAGTTAGTTCTATGAAATCAGTGATGGGGTTCAGCAGTGATGGGGTTCAGCAATTCATACCAGGTCATTTATCAGCTCAACAGGTTTTCGCTGCTTCAAAGCCCTGCCTCCTCTGGCAGTGCCCACTTGGAGGCAGTGCCCTGGCTTCCCTGTCCTGCCTCCTTCCAGAGGAAGTGGGATTTGAAGCACCAAACACCTGTTCGGCCAATAACCGAACTGGCACAAAACGCCAAACCAGCAGTTTCTACCCATCTCTAAACAGGACCTTTCTGGAAACACATTGCAAGAACCCAGTATCCTGGCTGATTGATTGGAAATAGTACTTTCAATACTGATGTCACAGACGGACTGTCCAATGCCCTATGGCAAAAATCCATATCTCTAACTATTGTTATATGGTATTGAAAGCCCCTTTCCTCCCTAGTTTTAAGAGGCTGCTGAAAACACTTCTCTTTCAAGAAGCTTTTGAAGGTAGCCTCTTTTGAATTCTTCCACCTCTGCTCCTTCTGTGCTTGTGCCAGTTTTCTGGTGTCATTTTATGTTGTGTTTGATGTTGCAATTATCTTGCGATCTTAACTATTTGCAGAATGTCTAGACATACAGAGAAGTTCACATGTTTTTATATAAACCGGCCAGAATAGTGTTGTGCACTAATGGGGGCAGTATATACATACCAGAATGAATGAATAAATAAAATAGACGTGTAAACATTTTCCGGTAGATGTTAATATCCTGGGCAATAAACTGGAACATGGTGAACATCCATGGCAACCAGATATTGTACCAAATTAAAAATGACTGTGTACAGAGGACATTCATCATCAGATTTCAGCAAAATTATGGATCTGGCACATGTATTTATATTTAATGATACATTACTACCAAATATCTGTCTACTTGTGAGTGGTGGGTCAATCATTGCTGCATTGTTTAATTATAAATACTTACTGTTTCAACGCCAGATAATCAATTTTGATGGAATCCAGTATTTTAAAGACTAAAAACAAGCTTTGGGCTAGAAAGCATTGGTCTAGAATCTCCCAGACAGCAGGGCCTGGGCCCTGCTACCTGTAGGATTCTGGAATCTCTAATCCCAGAAAGTAACTTCTCCAAACTTGGAGCAAGTTTATGCGACTGCCACCGGTGCCAAAAGAAATGCACTGGAAAAAGGTTCTCATCATCCTCTGCTTTAATACTCAAAACAAGAAAAACCCTAATGATGCCCGCACTTTAAAATCAGTGGATATTTCTCTATGAATAGGAAGTGCTCATTCCTGTTAGAAATTTCAGCTTAAATCAATAGCAACCATGGAAGACTCTGAAGGAGTTAGCTATTTATTATTTCTCCTTTGTTCTCCTCCTATACAATATATATATATAGAACTCAACACATTTATAGAACTCATGTGGTCAACTTATATAAGTTGACCACATGAGTTCTATATATGTGTTGACTAAAGTACAGGTAAGTGAGAGTAAATATGCTTAGAAAGGTACAAAATGTGGGGTTAGTATCAAAATACACTGAAAACATGTCTGGAAAGCTATGGACCAGCATGTGTGCGACCAATGCTTTTAAATATCACTTATTAGTCAAATAAAATAGTCAAGACTCCTAAATCAGAGTCAAGATTCAACCTAAAACATAGCATGGGGCCCTCCCTTATTTGTTCCCATTCTACATAGGTGTAGCTCTTCTTTGAAGCAGAAGGCAGGGCAAGGCAAGGAAGTGACAACAGGCGATTCATTATTTATCAGGACATAACCCAGCTGTATATCATGACTCACCAGCTGACCACGTTTATCAAGATATATAAATACTTCTTTGTCATGCAACCATGGATGTTTTATACACCTTCCCAACTCATCTGTATGCTCTGCTGTTCTAGAGGCAAAACTGTACCCGATGTCCCATGTCACAACCCAAATTGTCAGTGGTGGCCTAATGCTCATGGACCTTCTTCAGCGAACAGTTAAGACCCATGAATGGAAGTGTGCAAAACACTAATGAAGCAAGAATTTCAGCAGCACTGTCCTGAAGAGGCATCATGAAAGCCATCTGTGCTTCAGTATCCAATTGTTCAACCATATACAGTGGTGCCTCGCAAGACGAACACCTCACCAGACAAAAAAAACACGCAAGATGAATGGTTTTTGCGATCGTGTTGGTGACTCACAAGATGGCTTCTTCTAAGGCCGTGCTTCGCAAGATGAATTTTTTCACAAGACTGATGCCTCACAAGATGAAAATAATTCATTTGTTTTGTGAGGTTTCCCATAAGGATGCATTGCAATGCATTCCTATGGGAAACTGCTTTTCGCAAGATGAAAATTTCGCAAGACGGCGCTACTCACAGAATGAATTACTTTCGTCTTGCAAGGCATCACTGTATTCTTTTTTCCATATGGCCTTACCCCTCAGTATTTCCCTTTCACTGCTTTTTCCTGTGGGAGGCCTCACATGGGACAAGATGCCACCCTTCCCAAGCACAGATAGTACTATCCTGCCAAGAGAATGTCACATATCATTCCCTTAGCTTTATGTGTTACATGGTCTTTCCCCTCAGGCATAATGGAGGATGTTGTGTTGAAATCAGATTCAATAACTCAGGGTTCAATCACACGTGGGAAAAGAACCCCACTTATACTGATTCTTTTCATCTTTCTCTTGTACCAATGTATTTTTTCGAGGAGTCACATAGTATATATATCAAAGGGAGGATTAACATTGTTTTGAAGTGCATCACTACATTTCTTTCTATTTGAACTGTTATAGTAGCTTACACTGCTCTTTAATTTTTTTTCAATTCAAATTCTTCTTGGAACTTTTTCTTGGAACAATCACCCCGCTTTGTTCTTTTCTTTAAATTACAAATGAGATATACTGATAAAAGAGCATGAGCCTCTTCCTCTTCCCCTTTTCTCTTCCCTCCTTTACTCATTCATCCCCTTTTCCTTATTTCCCTGCAAATTTCCCCCTCTTCAGTTCTTGGCTTTCATTATTATTTTCTCTTTTGAACAGCGTTGGGAAGAGGAAGTGGATTTTACAAGACTTGCAAAGTCTTGTGAAGAGCAGGGTTTTTTTAAAAAAAGAGAAAAATTAATTCAACACCCCTTTCTTTACAATTCAAAGCAGGAAATGTCCCTTTCTTTCCTCAAGCTCTCTTTCACCTAGGGAGTGGGGGAAGGCTGTCTCCCTTTAAGTGATGCATTCATGTTGTTTTTGTGGTGGAAGCAGTGTCTGGTACTAGTGGTTTATTGATGTCCCCTTTTAAAAAATAATTTAAGGGTACAGTGGCCATGAAATGGTCACAGCGCCTCAAAATCCATCCCCTTTGCAAAAGAAATAAACTGATAGCAACATTCTTATGTGCTGAAATTATAAGGAATGAAGTAATACATGATTGACTATTTTAAAAGAACCCTCCCAGCAAGGAGGAAATAAACTGATTGTTGGGGCAAATGTAATCTGTGGTAGCCATGTGTCATGTGAACGGAAAATTTTGAAACAATCCAGATAATGGCAAAAATGGTATAACTGGAGTTCTTTTGGCAAGTGTGACCAAGTCCTCAGTAGGTTAAAGCATCTGTCTTCAGAGTCAGAGACTAGAGTTCAAATCCTTACAGTGCCTCTCAGGAGATGGACTAGCAGAGATCGCCTGCAGTGTGTGTGGCTGATGGGATTACATGGCCTACCAATTTTGTAGCCTCGGTCAAGCTATATAGTCCCAGAGCACCACCAAAAGGAGGCCTTTTGAATACCTTATACCTGGAATACTCTGGAAGGGCTTGCTAGAAGTCAGAAACAATTTGATAGCATATAACATTTGTACATGTGTATTATTAATAAATCGGCATGGAATGGAGGGTGCCTACACTCAGGTACATGACAGGGCCAACTCTTCTTATGCTTGCCATTTTCAGCTTCACTTTTCCTACATTCTGACCTTCCTTCCTCTATAGTCAAACTACCCAATATTCTTAAAGTAATGCATTGACTTTACATTATCTAAGGTAATGTGGCTGTGTCTCCATTTTTATAACTGTATTTATGGGTGGGAGATATGTATTAAAAGAAGAAAGAGAGGCTCATCTCTTCCTTTATTTTCAGAACCAAAACCACTTCCCCCACAAGTGTACAATGATAAAACTCACAGAAACATTCCCCCTTAAACAGTTTAGATAAGTAAAATGGGACTGTAGTTAGGGAAGAAAGAAATGTGCCTGACATCCATATGTTCTTTGTCCTCACATGCTTTGTCTGGTACAGGAGGTGGGTTGAAATTCCACCTCTCCTACTGCTAGACATGTAGATTTTCCTAAATGTTTCTCTACGTCTGAGCTATTGGGTAAGCTAGAATGAAAATGTAATAAACAGATACACCTTGAGAAGTATTAACACAATTAGTGGAGAGGAAATACTCCACGGTCTGTGTGCAGCTTTTGAAACTCCTACGATGGATGCTTCGCGCTGATCCAAAAAGGAAGAAATAGAAACTAGATTTGCATGCTACTCATGGCGGCTGCAAGGTAATGAGTGAAGAAAGAGTCACTAACAATATTTTAAGGGATTTAAATAGTTTCTCTCATTATTTTCTTCACAGCAGGCTTGAGGGCAAACATTTAGCAGGAAAAATACCGAGGGTTAAATAGAACTAAAGAGGAATTCAAATATATTTTAAAATATAGTTTTCTCCTGGGCTTTATCCCAGGCTTGATTTGCATACTTTTACCAAAAAAGAAAGATGTTTTTAAACTTTTGCAAGGATTTTTGTATCCCTGGTTTAATCTTTAACTCCTGGCTCTAGAATTATTAATAATATCAAATATTTGCCTTTTTGAATGTTCACTGACTAGCAAATGAATTTCGTTGTATGTGTATATACTTACAATGACAATAAATTATTATTATTATTATTAAATGAAGAAATGTGACTTGGCAAGAGTCCTTCAGCAGAGTTACGGCACTGTTTTAATGTAGGCTGTTATAGTTTCCAAGTTAGACAGCACGCGAGGAGGTAAAAAACAAGACAGTTTTGTCTGATTATGATGAGTATAGAGATTTAATCTAATTATGATCTAGCATAAAAATTGATGAGAAATAAATGAGTTGCACACCAAGACAGGTGAAACATTTTGGATGAGAGAAGCAGATTGGGAGGGGGTTTAAGGTTTTGTATCATAAATCATATGGGAATACTTGCTAAGTTTGTGTCTCTGAAAGCAATGAGAACTTCTTCTATAAACAAAAGTTTGAAGCCTGCAACTCAAGAAGGAGCCATTTTGTTCATATATAGTTATGTTTGACAGGTCACAATGAATCAATAACTAACAACTTCTGAGGAATATACTGTGAATTCTGGACCTCATAATATTCTGCCTCCTTAGCAGTGTCTGCTCACTTCCTTTCAGTCAAAAGGCACATCTTCTGCTTTTTCTACATGTACAGTTTTGCCCCATGGATACATTCACCTTGACTGTCTTCAGTCTGTTTCAGGAGTTCATTGACCCAGAACAGCTACTGTCTCCTCCTTGTTTCAGTCATCCCATCCTTATTCATTTCCCAACGTAGAGGATACAGAATATTTAGCCCCAGCTAGAGTAGGCTAATTGGATCAATGAGATTTGCAAAAAAATGTTCACTGGATAAACCCCCTTCATATGATGAATATACTCTATTTAGGACTAACTGTTGGATTTAGCACAGATTCTCATCCCCTGGAGCATTCTGAAGGTTCCTTGAATCATCACATCTACTCAAACCATTCTTTCCTCCTTGCACTTTTCAAAATCTCTTGTGCAATAATTTTCTGACTAGGGAAATATTGGATATGGGAAGGGCAAACTTTCATCACAGCTACCATCCTGAACACACCTGGAGTGTATCTACATTACACACTTACAGCAGCTCAATATGACTTTCAGTGTCATGGTACTTGGGATCTGTACATAGTTTGGTGAATATTTGTTCTTGATCATCTCAGAATGCGGGATATGTAATAATGGACTCAAGTTACAGGAAGCCAGATTTAGGCTCAATATCAGGAAAAACATCTTAACTGTTAGAGCAGTATGACAATGGAACCAATTACCTTGGGAGGTGGTGAGTGCACCAACACTGGAGGCATTCAAGAGAAAATTGGACAACCATCTGTCAGGTCTATTGTGACTTGGATTCCTGCATTGAGCAGGGGGTTGGACTTGATGGCCTCATAGGCCCCTTCTGACTCAATTATTCTATGATTCTTAGAATCCTATAGAGGAGAATTCTTAGGCTCCCCACTATACATGCTACATAACATTCTGCTATATCAAACTGCCGTAACTGTGCAGTGTAGGTACAACTTTTATCTTGTTTGATTTTCAGAGCTCAGATTAGCTGGTTAGTATTCGAATGGGATGACATTAGGAAATACTCGAGACTTCTGTATAGAGTTTGGAAAGAATTGTGCCTGAAATCCTAGAGATTTGCTAGAACAATCCTAGAACATTGCAACCAATTGTATGACTCAACTTCCTGTGTTTCTAAAATGTCACCAGGAAGGCTTGAGCCTCTCCCCCCATATACTCAGAATTGCATATGCTCCAAAATTGCAATTGGAATAACAGAAAAACACACACACACACACACACACACACACACACACACACACACACACACACACACACACACACACACATTTGGAAAAAATTAAAAAGATAGACACATATTTGTTGCAATGAATGTTATAGAGCAGCCAGTGTTTTAACCCCATGAATACTGAATAAATAAATAAGAACATAAAGGATCCATGCAGGTTTTGTTCCACCACCTGGGTGACCACCAGCTTTTTTTTATCAACCCAGAACAGACAAATTCTCCTGATTCTGTTCATTTTTGCACATTTATCTGAAGACAGTGGATTTTTGAGGTGGAAGCTCAGGACTTCTATGGCTGAAATAAAATAGGCAACAGGTTTACTGCTAACTGCAAAAGAAGTGGGATCTTTTTAGCTTTGATTTGGGATTTAAAATGTGGAAAGCAAATTTGGGCAGAAATCCTGGTAAACACAGGTAAATCCCACAGTGCTTCCAAAGAAAAGAGCAAATAGAAATGAGGAACTTTTTGGACCCCAAATACAGTGATGCCTCCACTTACGAACGTCCCTACTTACCACCAATTCGACTCATGAACACCCCGGTCGCAAAATTTTGCTTCTACTTGCGACCAGAGCTTCCATTAACGAACAGAAAAAGGCAGGGGGGAAAGGCGGGAAATTCAAATTGCTAACTGTAGGTGGCGAAAGAGGTTGCTCTTTGTAGCTCTTTCGCCCCACAGTTAGAGTGTGTGTGTTGTCATTGGAGGCTTGGGACTGCCACCTTCTGCTTCGGAGTGAGCATGTGTGTGTGTTTGCAGGGAGGTAAGGTGCTGTTTTCTGCTTTTTAAAAACTTCTGGGTGTTTTTGCAGCGTGGTTTTAGGCTGGGGGGTTATGTTTCTATGCTGTGCTGGGTCTTGGGGGTTTGTTTGTTTGTTGCCCCCCCATTTCCGATGGGTCTTGGTTGCTCTTAGGGGTTTTTTTCCCTTATTTCTGATGGGTTCTGCGTGCTTCCCTTGCTTTTTCCTTTGTTTTCTGTGTATTTCTGACCTTGTCCCTCTGTTCTCTGTGCATTTCCTTTTTTTTTTTTTTCTGGAATGGATTAATGGGGTGTCAATGCATTCCTATGGGAAATGGTTCTTTGATTTACAACCATTTCGACTTACATCCATCTTCTGGAATGGATTATGTTCATAAGTGGAAGCACCACTTTACTTCATTCTGGGAGTTCTACCAGTTAGAAGACCTTGAGGCTTAGCTAGGCCTAGCTTTGCCCAAGCTTCCTGTTCTGGTCCCAGCTCTCTGGCTGGGAGCTTTCTTTCTAAGCAGGATGGGTGAAGCTTTGTTGTTGTTGTTGTCATTTAGTCATGTTTGACTCTTTGTGACCCCATGGACCAGAGCATGCCAGGCCCTCCTGTCTTCCACTGCCTCCCGGAGTTGGGTCAAATTCATGTTGGTAGTTTCGATGATACTGTCCAACCATCTTGTCCTCTGTCATCCCCTTCTCCTCTTGCATTCACACTTTCCCAGCATCAGGGACTTTTCCAGGAAGTCTTCTCTTCTCATGAGATGGCCAAAATATTGGAGCCTCAGCTTCAGGATCTGTACTTCCAGTGAGCACTCAGGGTTGATTTCATTTAGTATGGATAGGTTTGTTCTCCTTGCAGTTCAGGGGACTCTCAAGAGCCTCCTCCAGCACCACAATTCAAAAGCATCAATTCTTCGGCGGTCAGCCTTCTTTATGGTCCAGCTCTCACTTCCGTACATCACTACAGGGAAAACCATAGCTTTGGCTATTCAGACTTTTGTTGGCAAGGTGATGTCTCTGTTTTTTAAGATGCTATCGAGGTTTGTCATCACTTTCCTCCCAAGAAGCAGGCATCTTTTACTTTCGGGGCTGCTGTCACCATCTGCAGTGATCATGGAGCTCAAGAAGGTAAAATCTGTCACTGCCTCCATATCTTCCCCTTCTGAAGCTGAGGCTCCAATACTTTGACCATCTCATGAGAAGAGAAGACTCCCTGGAAAAGACGCTGATATTGGAAAAGTGTGAAGGCAGGAGGAGAAGGGGACGACAGAGGAAGAGATGGTTGGACAGTGTCATCAAAGCGATCAACATGAATTTGACCAAACTCCGGGAGGCAGTGGAAGACAGGAGGGCCTGGTGTGTTCTGGTCCATGGGGTCACGAAGAGTTGGACACAACAACTAAACAACAAAAAAGGAAGGTACCTTAAAATGCCAGATGCAGAGGAGTGGTATCAGGAGACAGGTATCTAGTTGTCTCATGTTTTCCCAGAGGCATCTAGTGAGGGAGCTGGACTAGATGAGCCGTTGGCTTGATTAATTACATCATTAATTATAAAGTATCATTTTATATCTCTTACTCAAAGTATGAAAGTTATGTATCTGTTTCCATGGTCCATGAACAGGACAAGATACAAGCATGGCCCTTCATGTAACATGTCAACAAATCCTCACAATTGGGGGTTGGTTTGGGGTTAAAGGGGTACTGTATTTCCCTTTTCTTTCCCTTTTAATGTTTCCTTTTCCATTTTTAAACTTCCATTCTTAAATTGACAGGTGGTATTTTTCAAATTGGTTGAAAATAGGTTCTTCACAACATAGTTTCTTTTCCCCTCCAGAGAATAAAGCAAACCCACCCCCCAGCAGCAAGAAAACCGATTACTTTCTTCAGCCAATATGGTTTAGCTAATCCAGCAATTAAAAAAGAAAGAAAACAAAGCACATTTTGCCTCCTACTGTGAGTCCTGCTTGTAGTCTTTTAGCTACATTTTCTACCATTTGGATGTGAGATTTTGGCTATTAGTATGTAGCCTTTAATTGAACTGCCTTGATCTCTTAGAAAAGTGTACACATGGTTTAATTATCGTGCCTATGACTAATCACCAAGCTATTAGACACGAATGCTAACATTTTCCCTACATTACAGGCAATGTCCTTTATTCTCAATTATACTGCTGTTGTGAAAGTTTGTGATTACAGGAAACCAACAGTTTTGCAGCTTCAGGGGAGGGGGAGAAATAACGTTATCTTCATTTAGAATATTTGAGTAATTTTCCTTGTTAAACAGATCTCATTAATTGGGGTGGGTGGGAATGGAAAATGTTTGATCATCTGCACCCTAAGCATTGCCCCCTTAAAGCACATGTTGCCATTTCAAATAATTAAAAGAAATGAAACACCAATCCCTGTTATTTCCATATAAATATGGTCATTAAGAATTCATTTGCCAATTTCATTTCAAAGAGATTCATAACAGTAGGGTGGAATGGTTAAATGGTCATTTAAAATATTAATTTCTTTTTATTCTTGTAGAAATAATAATCATTAATGGATGTCTACGATTTGCAGGGAAGGTTCATGACCTGAATGCGACGGAACTGTATCCTACCCATACTTCCTTCACTGAAAAAAAAAATCATCTGGCATGCAGTTCATATACATAAAAAAGAGTAAAAATAGTGGCTAGTCATTTCTGTAGGCCAGCCTCAGCTATCAAGTTAAGCCAAACTAACCTGGTGCCAGTTATTAGTCTGAGTTTCTCCCTTTAAAAAATCAGCAATGTTCTCAGAATTGTACCGCAGTTTTAAGCGAACAAATGTCCACCAGAGACTTCCTCCTGGGACCTCTTTACTGCCATTTCCCTTTCATAAGGCAAGCAGATTTTTACACTGAGTTTCTGAAGGAAAAGAGGAATTGCCCGCATATTAAGTCCACTTAAGTGAGTCCAAGAATGTATTATGCACAAAGAAGGTGGGAAGCTGCCGATGATTATTAGAACAATTATTCATTTCAAGAAGAATGTTTCTGACAGCTGATATTTTTCATGCGTTATTCCAGCATGAGTTATGAGTTATTCAGTCATACAATCCAGGATTTGTTTTTCAAGAGAGCGCTTTAGTGAAAGATCTCCTGAGGAGCTCAAGCACAATTTGTAAACATTAGCTTCTGCGTTTTGAATATATTTGGTTCCTATAAAGTTATGTTGCTAGAGAACCAAACAGTAAATAATTTGCTCAGGAGTGGGATCTCACTCACTGCTAAGGTGTTTATCTGGGATTCAGAACAGATCAGTGATTCTTGTCTTCACCGTGGCATGGAAACGCCCTGACTCAGCTGGTGGTAGAATACTTGGAGCTGGCCTCAACCACCACCCCTATTAAGCCACTGTGGCCCCAGTACCTGCCCAGCTACTCCAGGTGCTGATGCCAGCTCTCATTTCTCACTGCCATCTCTGGCAAACAAATGCGGACATTGGAAGAAACTCAGACCAGCGCCAGTGTTCTGAAAAATTACTTTGTTTGGACCCATAAATCCATCATTCTTAATGTCAGAATGGCCTCTGGCCATGTCGGCACATGCGTCAGGGGAGCTGTAGTCCAGAAAGATAACTTTCACAGATTTTAGAAACGTAATGTTACAGTTCACTGAGCTCAAATGAAGGCTTCCATTCCATTTGTCCATTTCTTCCCCAAGAAAGAGGATTTGAAACATTCCCATTTATAGCTCAGCATTCCCATTAGAGGTGTTCATGAGGGCAACTACTCTGGAGTAAGTGCTTGAGAACTGTAGCCAGACATTGATCAGTCTAGATTAGATGGCGGAGTATAAACCGAAAAAGAACCCCTGAGTGGGCCTAAATTTTTAATTCTAAAACAGAGCCAACTGCTCTATGTGGTATCATATGGGCTTGGATCTACATCTATGCTATAATTTGTATGCTTTTATGCTCTTAATTCTAATGACCTTTTGTTTTATTAAAAAGGTTTTCTTAGCTAGAGGGGATGGCTTAGTGATCTAAGCATGTAGTTCAAAATACATTAACTCCCTGTGTTCGGTGTTTCACATTCTGTCAGGGCCAACTCTCCAGGTTTGTCACAGAAAATGACTGCTGTGTGTATTTACCAACATTTATTTTGCCAGCTGCTCCCATATCTTCGTGTAATTCAATGTACTAGATATGGCTGCAAGCACACCCAGTTTCAAAGTGTATCCATATGCACGTATATACATATGTGGGTGTGCATTACCATACTCAAATGATCAGCTGGCTCTTGACTTTTTCTGATACTTTTCCAGAAGATGGAAACTGAAGAATGGAGAGATGATATGTGAAGAGTCTGGCATAAATTTTAAGAATTTCATCAACCCCCCGCCATGCTTTTATAACTGAAGCACTGCTATTTTGGTTTTGAAATTTCCAACTTGAAATATATAACTCTGTCTTCCAAATGCTTAGCACAGAAAGATGGTGGATAAAACAATTATAACTACTGAAATTGTTCCTAAACATTGTTAACAACCGCTGATGCCACCACTGCCTTATTTAACATTGTTTAATGTGTATGGATGCTATCCTCAGTACTGTTTTTGTAGCTTATGGCTCTTTTCTGGCCCTCCAACTGAACTGCAGTGCCGGGGAGACTGTAGGAAGAGCAAGCTGTCTTTTAAATACATCACAGCTTACCCTGTACAAATATAATACTGTCAAATACCCACTTTTCAAATGTGGAAGTGGACTTCTCGCCACTTCCATTTTTAAAATTTTGTATTTCGAGGACATGCTTAGTGGTTTGTGTGGCCCTTTCCAGCATGACCCCAGGGAAGTAAAATCAAAGCAGGAGCCCACTAAAGGTTTCTATCCTTGTAGCTGAAAAGGCAGACTACATTCTTTTGCTTTCCACACCTAAAGTCTTATTGCCCCCTTGCCTGTGTCAGAAAGAAATAATTCTTTACCTGAAGAATAAAAATACTCATGCTGTGTGTTTTTTTTTATTAAAAAAGAAAAGAAAAGAAAGAAGAAAATTATTAGCTATTGTCCTTCACCAAATAGTCCTGGAAAAATATTTTAATGTTTATGAGAATGAGCTAATAGAGGTAAGTCATCAGAACTAAATTCCAAGGTTATGAGAAACAAACTGATATGACTGGTGTGGCAATTTCACATAATAGAGAAATGTGCTGTTGTTCTAGAGTTATACTAATGTAACAGAATGATCAGAAAATTGATTCCGTATGTTCAGAGCAATTCTGCAGCCTTCAACAAGCTGAGAACTTCGTTAGAAAGGAACAAAATGATTATTTGTTCAGCTAATAGAAAGATAAATGGGAGTTCTTAATATAAAAAAGAGAAAATAGTTGTAAATACGTTACTAGGATTAAATAGAATCAGCCTTGACTAAACTGGCGTTCCAGAAGTTATGCCACTTATCTGCTGAATAACAGTTCTATATGCCTTTGCAAGGAAGTGCTTCTCTTTGAATTTCCAGCAACTACATTTTATTCCTGGGAAGTAACAGTTTACAAAATTAAATATAACAATAAAAAAAGAAATCGGCCATTTGTGTTAGCATATGGTTTTAAATGCAGCCGGAGAAACATTTGTTGTAAAAAATTTAAAAAGGAAAGACAAAAAATGCACACCCTGGAAAAAGTAGGCAAGCACCGGATTCCACCCACTACATAATCTAAAAGTACGAATAGGAATCTTGAACAACTGTTCTGTGTTCCTATGATATTCTTGGATGCCCCAATGTCAAGATGTAAAATTTTGCATTCATAGAGCATTGAAATAATTAAGGGTGTGTAGAAAAAGTAACCTTGCAAATGAAAGCACCTTGAAATTGAGGCTTTAACAATACTTTACTATAGTTGTTACAGAACAATTAGCCAGCTCTCCAGCTGAGCAAGGTCACTATACCATAACAATCCTGACAGTTGAATGTGTTTATGTTGTAACCTGTAAATATACTAAAATACCCACACACACACAAATAAATAATTTGCATTCTATATAGTTTCAATACCTTGGTATTTCAATATTTTGGTTTTCCAGTATTCTAACATTCCAGTACCTTGGTGCTACAGGCCATTATTCCTCCAGTCGTCATGGTGGCAGCTTACCATATACTGAGATACAACGCTTTGGCGTTTCAAAGATTGCAGGGACAATAGAATTTCCTATAGAAAAGTTTTCCTTGGTGTTTCAGACCCCTAGATCTCCAGACACCCAGAGAATAGATTGTTTATAGTTAGAAGGGAAATGTAAACAACTGAAAAAATAACTATAAATGTAGGGAGATTACACACACACAAATTCATCATTTCACCATCACATCTCCATGTCACTTGGGGCAGCAGACACCAAAGAACAAAAATCATGTAGCAGCACAACAAGCCAATAACATAGATTTTTCTCCATAGGGGTAAACTGACACAAGGCTGATTGGCTGGGTGAACAACTGGAATATATTTCTGTTTATTTTTAATATGCTTAAAGGTTAAGAAATGCTTTTCATTTTATATATTCTTACTTTTAACAACTTTTATTTCTTTTTCATACTTTTAAATTGGCAAACACTCAAGCACTCAGGAAATAAATTTTGGGAAAAGGGATTCCACAGTCCTGCACAAAATTCCTCCCCACCCCCCAGAGAGCATGCACCCTGCCTGAACGCAAGCTTCCAAAATGAACTAAGCTAACTAAAATACCCACACGCAACTAAAGCAATCCTTCCCAAAATTCCCAGTAAAGTTCAAATAATATTAATATATGAAATAAGAAATTAATTAAATGAGGAAACTAACTGTTTGCTTTTCTGCCACGAAAGTGAAAGCACAGCCACAGCTAGCAAGTAGCAACAACTGTTCTCTCTCTCAAGAGACTCAGAGCAGATGTGGGAAATGGCAGCAGGGAAAAGGCTTATAAAGACTCTGAAAAAAGGTACACCCCCACAGCCCATTCAGCAGTGCTATTGGCTGCCTGACATGCCAATCCAGGATCTCCCAATCACCCAGAACTTCTGATTGGCATCAGCAGGCTGCAGAGATGGCACATAGAGGCCCAAAAAATGTTGACGAATCGACAAATACAGATGAATCAACAAATAAAACTGGGTAAATTTTCATCGCTTCATAGTCACTGCGGTCTCCAGAATTGACAAATATGAAGCGATGAATATTTGAAGAATTGGTCATACTCACTGAAAATCGTGCTTCATTTTTATATTCCTATCTCTAATTCTGAGATGTGATGTCTCCATGACTGCAGCTAAAACTGCCAACAAATACTGATTTTTTTTCCCAGACATAGGTTCTTCATCTCATAGTGCTTTAGTTTTACATGTACTTGGCATAAATTTACAACACCAGAATGTTTTGACAAAGCAATGATGGATGAAGAAAAACAGGCTGATACCCATTTTTCTACAGCAACAGTTTCACAATGGAATTTTGTACACCTTTACATTGTGGAGGGAAAACATATTTAGGGAGGAAGAGTCTGAGCGCATGAACATATGTAGATATGCCCTTTTTAAAGAAAAAGCACAGGTTCATTCCTTGCAGTATGAACTGGGGGATGGGGCCCGCGGAGTAGATGTAGTGTTATAAAAGCACAAATTAACTTAGTTCTTTCCTACAGAGCAAGTCTGTTATGTTACCCCAGTGTTCTGCTGGTATGGGCTCTGTTGTTCAGCACACTTCCATAGAAGGGAATTATTCACATATTTCAGAGCTCCTTGGGTGTGTTCCAGGAGAATCTTTGCCATTGTTGGTGGGCAACTAACTTGGCCATTCACCCCACAATTTGCACTGAAGTGGGCAGAGTGGAATTCAAATTAAAAGCCAGTGACTGCATGACGTAAAACTCAATGTGGAGAAGCCCATTGTGAAATTGTCTCTTTTGAGTGGGAACCGCCATTTGTTGTTATTATTATTCAGCCACTCGGGTGGTTTAAATTTGCTCCAGTGAGGCTGACATTGCTTTTGTCTGCTTTCTGCCCAGAGTAATTGCCTGATCCAATTCAAAGAGGTGCTTGTGAGGATGTTAGTTCCCCTCAATCGAGCCCCCTTGCCTTCAAACTGGATCTTTTTAAAAGTTTCAACTCAGCTCTGGAATACATAACTACATATAGGAAAGCATTTTTGAAAAGAGAGAGAGAGAGAGAGGAGTGTGTGGAAATTGCCCATTAGCATTTGTTAACACCTTAAGGCCACTTCTCCAATGGAAACTCAATTTGCACTGATCTGTGTCCAGCTCTGCTGATTCCTTCTAATGGTCATCTGGAGTGGTACATTGATTTTACCCATGGAAAGCCAATTTCCATGGATGTGAATCACAGCAGATTAAGCTGTATTTTCCCTGCCCTGTAGTTGTACCCCTAGTTAACTTGCCAGTTGTGAGCAAATATCTTCCAATACACAAGTGCAATGCATTACTATTTAAACATGATGGTTTCTGGAGAGCTTTTTGCCTTGAGGAGGGAGTTCTGAATTTTTCCTCAAGGATGCCACCTCATAATGGAGCTACTGTGCATATAGCTTGGGTCATTAGGTAGTGGTTTCCTTCCTTCCTTCCTTCCTTCCTTCCTTTGATTTCTATAATGGCCATCAATGCAAACACTCTCTGGGCAGTTTGCAGCCTTTCAAAACATAATTACAAACAGGGAAATGTAAGAAATACAACAAAATCAATAATCTCCCCCCAGCTGAATTGATAAATTCAGGTGTCTCTCCCTCTCTCCAAGGACCATTACCACTGGCAACTCATGGTCCCCACAGAGGAACAGCTCATGCTGCAATGGTGGTGGGAGGTGCCCCCTTGCACAATCCACCTGCTCTGGTTGCCTTTACCACCAACTACCTGGTAAGAAGGACCTTCATGCATGGTTATATTTTAATCTTAGCTCCTATGTTTTATTAATACAGTTTTGTGTAATAACATGTAAGAATATGAAGGTTTTGGATGCTGTCAGTTAAAGCAGAAATAGCTTTAGCATTAGTAATAGTAGTAGAAGTGATGTGGATGAAGGTAAGGTAGATGATGATGACAATGATGCCTGTACAACTGCATTTTCTCCCACCTGCATATGGAAGTCTTCAGGCAACTTTGGATTGTCCCTTCTGGGTATTATCTTCAGCACTGAATATACTAGAAACAAGCAGATGAATAGCCCTGTAAGCTGGAAGAAATATTGGGCTTTTGAACACAAGGACATTATTCATGAGGAAAGTCAGTTCCAGACACACTTCTAAAAAAGAAAAAGAAGAAGTCAAAACCATATGGAACAGCAAATAAAAAGCAGCTTCTTTTCCCCATTCACTGAATAGATACCATTCTTGAAATATTACTTCAGTTTAGCCATTGCTCTTCGTATGTGTCATAAATGAGACAGAAAGAGGCAGAGAGGAGAAGTTTCTTTTGCAAAGAAGTTAGCAAATACCGAGTGCACTGCCTAGAACGACAGTTTTTTTGTTGTTCTTTTTTGTTTAAAAGAGCAAATGCAAACCAGGTGTTACAAACTCTGGAAACTACAGTCTGAACAATTAATAGGACACATAGTTTATTGTTCCCGTGATTTAACAAAACTCACAGCCGCCACCCAGGGCCAGTTCTAGAGAGAGCTTTTTCCTGTGTCTTCTGGCACCTGCTGACTATGCAACAGTGGAGGGTGTTCTGTGAAGGCCCTCTGGATTTCGGGGACAGCTTCTTCGCACTTCCAAGCGGCTGTTTTGGAAGAAAGCAATCCAAGACCTTCTGCTGGGTATGTAGCTCTTGGCAAATGGGTTTTTGAAGGTCAGCTCCAAAATGTACAACAGACTCGCAGACTTGCAACCTAAGGAGTTCCCTGATTATGGTTGTAAAGCTATCTATTGCCCCTATTTTCCCATTAGGCTCAATGTTAAAATAGGAGTTTCCTGGAAATGTTTCCTCATTGCTCTTTCTTCTGCTTTCCCTTCCAACCTCTGCTGTCTTCTCTTTTCTCCTTCCCATCTTTGCTCTCTGGCCTGCCTGTTTGCTTCTGGTTACCTTCCAATGGCTGTGACCCTGTTGCTTAGCATAGTAAGGCTCATGGAATCGGTGGAGATTAGAGCGGGTGAACCAACTCCTTTGTACATTTCATTGATTCCAAAGGGCCTACTCTAGTTACGGCTTACTATGCTAAGCAACAGGATGTCAACCAATGTCTCCTTATTCTTCCCTACAACCCCTACCCCTGGGTTTTCTTGCTTTCTCCGCATGGCTCCCTCCCCAGTCTCTGCTCTCTTGTTTTCTCGTGCCTCACTATCCTGGTTGCCCTGGTTGTAAAAGCAAGTTTTTTATGCCAGTTGGGGAGTATTGGTTAATATTTCAATGTTCACAAAACAAGGGGTCACTTTTCAACATAATAATGGGCTACAGGAAGCCAGATTTAGACTGAATCTCAGGAAAAACATTTTAACTCTCAGAGCAGTAGGACAATGGAACCAATTACCTCAGGGAGTGGTAAGCATTCCAGTGCTGGAGTCGGATCTGCTTTGATTTCAATTTCTGCCTTGAGTAGGGAGTTGGCCTCAATAGCCTTATAGGCCCCTTCCAACTCAATTATTCTATTATTCTGTGATTCTATGATTCAAAGATTTTTTTTCCATCAAAAAAAGGAATGGAAATCAATGAAAAAGAATAGGGAGCACAAATAATGCATGCTTTTGTTTGGGCATTGTAATGAGTTTACTCCTCATTGTAATAGGTTTACTCCTCAGAGACTGTAAACATGTGAAAATATAACTTCTCAAGCTCTGATTCCACTCATATTCTTGTAAGTTATCCTTGATCATCGCACTAGTGCAGCAACTTCCCTCTGCCTTCCGAAGAACTGGACGGCAAGATTCCCTTTGGCATCTCATCAGTCCTTAAGATGTGATGATCCAGAGGCTTGCCAATTCTTGAAAACCACCTATTTCCAAAGATGTGTGTCCATATGCAACGGAGGTCTGTTCCCTTGAACAGTGCAGCAAGCTGAGATGGTTACTGGGTAGATCTTTTCAACAGCGGTACCCTAATTTTTCCCAGAACTGCTCACCTGAAATTCTCTCTGCCATCCTTCTGGTGAATACCATTTTATACACCCAGGCTTTTATTTCATGTTACCTTCACAAAGTTGTATCTTTCTTTTTTAAAACCTTGGAGTGCAATATGCGACAGCTAGGCTGCTAAATGGTGCATGGTATTGTAATCCTATACCGAAAGTATACTAAAAGAACTGTACTGATTGTATGGCTCCCAGACTACGGAATTCACTCCCTTCAACTGAGTTGCAATCAGTTTCTGCTTTCCCTGTACTTAGGAAGAGTATAAAAACACATATTTTTAAATGGGCATATAATGTTTAATGTATTGTGCCATTTTTAATTGAACACTTAATAGATTTTAATGATTTCCATGCTACAGTTGGTTTTATTTGATTGTAATTATTTTATGGTTATATTTGGATTAGCTGCTGCAATCCTGTTGTGTAGCTACACAGCCATAATTTGACATTACACCCATGGTAGCTACAGCAGAGTCAGAGCAGAAGTGTTACCTGTGAAGCATTTCAACCACTTGTGCAACAGCCACAAAGGGAATTGTGCAATGGATTGTGCAATCAACTTGCACAATTTCCTGTTGCCTCGGTCTGATGCTTAGTAAACATACATGGACATAACTTTATGACATACCTGCACAAATAGGGTTTCAGTCATTGTCTTGCAATTATTGTAATCCACCTTAAACATCACTTTGTACTGAAAAGCAGGATATAAACACAATAACAAATAAACATATAAGCAAAACATCATTAGTATGCCAGTATCTTATTGTAAGTTATTTTAGTAATATATTTGAAATATATTTAAATGCAATATTTAGACTTAAAATTTGTCCCTTGCTGATGTGACAAACCAGAATACTTGTATAAACTATGATCTTAATTCTAATGTTATATTAATCCCTCACACAAACATGGCAAAGTATTTCACTCTGAGTGCTCTTTGTCATCTACATTTTGATTGGCCTTGAATAGAATTTCCTGGTCATACCAGCAAATAGACATACACTTTGTTATTTGCTTTAAATAACACCCCCCAAAAAAGAAGAAATCAGCTATTCCTACCCAACTAGGTATAAAAGCAGTGGCTGCAGTATAAAAGGCTGAGGGGGAGAGAGATAATATATATATGAATAAAGCACATAAATAAACTCTTCTATAAGAACCACATTTTTAATATTCATGTATCCATTGAAATGTTTTTTCTACATAAAAGAAAGAATATGTGGGATCTGAGTCTCCGAAGACAATGTATTGTATTTATGTTTCCTCAAGGCAAAAATGCAGCTGCTTATGTTCTGGGGTTCCTGGTATTAAGCTACTGTTTATTTCTGGTATGCTCTGGGCAGGAGATCTGAGAAAACTACTGCTTACTGTGGGGATGCACCTTAAACCCATTTCTCTCCCCCCCCCCCACTCAGTTTCTCTTCCTGTTTGAACGAAACCTTCCAAACAAACCCCTGGGGCTCTTTCATCATGGGGAGGGGGCAAGGGGGTCAGGAAATCCGTATGGTTTATATGGGGCAGTACATGGAGATTCACTGAGACCCAGCTTGGGTCAATTAGGCTCTGCCAAGCTGGGGATCCATCCTGTGCCACGTGTGACTCTGTAGCTGACTACTAAGACTTTGTAATCCTTTTTTCCATCTTTCATAGGTATAAGGCTGGTCTCCCATATTCTATGTTCTACAATGCTACAGCCTCCTTTCTTGACACATGGTCTGCTGTGGAAGTGATACCATCAACCTGATTCCCATTGCATGTTCAGTGGTAAGAGGAGTGATTTCCAAAACCCTTGAAAAACATCCCTTATAGTGCACAATTTTCAGGTGACTTAGTGGTGATTTGGTATGTGTCAGATGGGTTTTGTTATTGTACCCATTCATTCATTCATTCATTCATTCATTCATTCATTCATTCATTCATTCATTCATTCCACAATGAAAGCCATCTGAAATGTAGTCTTTTGGAAGAGGCTGACTCCTCATAACAACCTGAAGTTAAGTGTGAAACGTACATGATTGTGAGAAGTAGATGTGGCTTTGTAAAGCTTAATTTCCCATTTGTGATGAGATGTAATTATGTGACTATAGAAATAGTTGGTATTCATACTAGTGGAATAGAGTGGGTTAGGGTTAAACTAAGCAGGAAAACTACTCCAGAAAATTGTCATTAAATAAACAGAGATGTCTATTTAAATAAATTCATTAAATAAACAGATATGTCATCAGGAAAGCCATTCAGGTAGGAGAAAGAACCGTTTATATGATTACAAATGCCCTAAAAGCTAGCTTCTATATGTACAATTCTGCTCAGTCATTGTGGAAAAGTTAAATGACAGCTCGGTTACATGAGGAAAAAATCCTGTTTTGGAATCAAAATGTTTGAAATTGATTTTTAAAATTCCAATGACATGATAAACGGGAAAGAGCAGATTTTTTCCCCTAAGAAATGTGTTTTCTTGTTGGAAAGTGTAGTATTTTACTCAGTCTTGAGAGGGTCATTTATTTTAAATCACTTGTGGAATTGATTTATTTTTAATCATTTTGGCTTATGTGAATGTCTCTGTCAGTGCAAATTGTATCTGTGGGCTTTGTCAAACAATGGATATCAGGGTCACGGGTTTGGGGCTACAGGAACACGTTGCAGTCTGATCTGGAATGACATGAGGTCCAGGCGTGCTCTGGTCCATGGGGTCATGAAGAGTTGGACACGACTTAATGACTAAACAACAACCAGAAAAGCTTTTTTTAACCATGAAGATGTTTCTTCCCATGCTCAACCCACACATACTCTTCTCTAACCTAAGCCTGTTAGATTTCATCTTGGCCCCAGAACAAACACAGATCCTCTTCTATATGACAGGTCTTCAAATATCTGAAGAGTGTTATCAAGTCTCACTTCAGTTATCACTTCTCTGAACCTGGCATTCCCATTTCCTTCAACTTTTCCTCAGAAGTCTTTCCATAGTCTTCAACACCCCCTAATTCATCCTTAAAGTGCAGTTCTGCAGATTGGGTACAGTACTCCAGATGAGGCTGGATTAATGTGAACTAAGCGGAAATACAGTTTCTGATTATTTAAAAAGTGAGGTTTTATTAATGCAACATAAAATCACATTAGTGATTTTATTATTTTCCTTGCTGTAGTTCTAGTCTGAACGTGCTTGACCTGGTTGAAAAACATCTTAGAGAAAATAAATACTGCAGTATTTGAAATAGATTTTATGTCTCTGGCATTTTACTCTGTGTTATTATGACAAGAAAGAATGTGTTCTTCATTGCCTCTCCCCTTCTTCCTAGACACCCGTCAATGCCTATGGATGAGCTAACCACAAATTTCTTTCAGCTAGCTAGGCATCAAATGATACTCCAAAACTCTACATGTTTCTTAGATGAGTTGTTCCGGTCAAGTGTCCCTTCTCTTCTTCTGCCAGTTTACTCACTTAGGGAGAAATCCAAGGAATGAAACCTAATATGCTATCCAGATATCAGCTGAGGACAAAGGACCTTCTGGGTGCTTCTTTCTTTGGTACTCACTCAAGATCAAGTTGCTGAAGTATGAAACACTGAATTGTACGCAACTGACCTGTATCAATAGTGAGGGAATGGTGAAGGTATCTATGAAAACTACAATCCCCCTCAAAACTAAAACCCTGAAAATGGAAAACCTAGCAGTGAAAACCATTTTGTAATAACCACAAAGAGACTTGTGACATTACTTTTCTAGACTACAATTCACTTTATCGGATTCAGATAGAATGTTGTCCTATCTGTCATTGTGTGTATGTGTGTATGTACAGAGAGAAAATGGATATGCACAGCTTTCACTGCTACATCTTTCATTTTACAGACATCTATTGGCTAGTGAAAAGCAGCCAAAAGAAGCTGAATCTTTGGATGGCTGCTGAAGCAGTAATCACAGAGTTATATACAACTGAGCTCTAGCAATCGTGAAGGAACAGTGAAGGGATCAAAGAAAACCTGAAACAGTTACCAGAATACATGGCCCATCATCTCTTACTCCAGCAGAAGTCTACCAACTGTTAAAGATGCAAGACAAATTTGCCCTGATGAAAAATTGAAACCTGCATATATTTTCAGGTTTTTTTTTTTGTTTCCTAACCTTTCTTTTGAGAGCAAATATTGTCAGATGAGTAGTTGTTTTGCAGCTTCATGTATACTTGGACTACTATCAAGAGTTGTTTCTTTGGCTTTGGATCTTTGCCAGTCTGGCTTTTGGTGTTGACATGGGCTTCTGATGGCACTTGTGGCCTTGGTCAACGAACTCTGCCTAGAGATCAATAGCGCTAATTGTATATTATTGATTATGTTAATTCTGTTAATTGTTCCCTATTGATTCTCTCTGTGTGGGCTTTGATACTGTTTATCATATGATGTTGGTACTGCAATGAAGAGAAGGGAGGCCATTCACAAGACTGCACTCTAATAATTCAGTTTCTGTTTTACAAGGTGGTTCCAGAAATTGTTCTTTGCTTGTTCATCTGGAACACTTCCTTTGGGGTCTTTAAGCCTTCTATCTCACAAAATATGACCACTATATAAGATCTTACAGGGACACTGAGTTTTGCACCATCAAAATGGTTATAATTCTTCACCTCTGTTTCCTTGTAATACATTCAAACTAGACATCACAGTCTCATGCAGGTTCCTTGTCTGCCTATGACAAGACCTTGAATACAAACAAGATGAATCCAGACATGACTGAAGCCAATGGGATTGGAGAATAGTATGGTGTGAGGCCCTTCATGACTCAGACTTGGTCATGATATATTCCTGAAACTATCACAATAATTGAATATCTGATTATGGCTGTGACCAGAACCACTTCTTGTTGTCTCTTGAGAAGGCTGAGCCTCCCTATCACAAGCTGACCTGCTGATGTTAATTCATGCTTTCATTATCTCAGACCTGAACTGCCATAATTTGTTCCACATGGGGCTTCCTTTGATGATGGTCCAGAAACATTCTGCAGGGAATGAAGCAAAAGCACTGTCTCTCATCAGAGACTCCAAGGACAAACCTATAGGGATGCATGAATCTGTTTCATTTTCTCTGGTATTCACATTTCCTTAACCATCATTTCATTCATTCTATTTCTGCATCAGTTTGCAATTTTTTTTCAAAGCTTATACAAAAACGTATGTGTGTTTTTATGTGATTTCTCTTGATATGTCCATTTTTACAAGCACTTTCTGCTTACACAGTCTTTTCTCTACAACACTTTCTGAAACAGATACCTTTCTGCAGATTTTTTATATAAATAAGAGACCTGTATTTAGAGAACTGCAAGAAACAAAGGATAATTGTTTTGGTTTGTGTATTAGTCTCAAAACTTGGGTTTGTGTGGTAGTTCCAAAAGGCAGTATTGTAATCCTAAACACCCTTAAGCTGGGAGTAAGCACCATTGAATACTATGCAGTTTGCAGCAGAGTACATATACAGGAAGAACAACCAAATATATGAACAAAACAAACGTATTCACAAACATTGTAATTTCCCCTCTTTTCTTCCAATACTAACAAGGTTAAACCAATTATGAATTGGGATATATATTTCATTGTTGCTTCTTCATAACATGATTTACTTCCATATTGTACAGAGACATATTCTAATTAATAGTTATTGGCTAGTTCTTAATATGTCAGTTTTCTTCTTGGCACTTAGCAATGTGTTGTGATTGCCATAACTCAATTAAAAGGATGATAGATTCTCTGAATAGTCATTGCCATGTTGCAACATTCAACCAAAAAAGGGTGTTATTCAAAATGTCTTCAAAGCTGTTCATAGTAGTCTCTTGGAGGACCTCTTTTCCTTGGGATGAAACCTACTCTTTGCATTTTTACATCTCTTTCTGGTTTTAATTGACATCCCAAGTGCCACGAGAACCCATGCAATTTACACTAATTTGCTGAACTTTAGAAGTGTTACAGAGCTTTCTTTTCCTCCAGTCTTGTGCACATCCTTCCCACCTACACAATCTGCTCATTATTAATACCCCCTTCATCGCGTGAACTTCAGAATAAAACAATAAATCTTAGTGTATCTGTAAAATAACAGGGATAAGACAAAAGCAGAGCAAAAAAACCAAACAAACTTCAGGAGGACATACAATAGGATGTGTGGCCAGGGAAGAGAGAAGGGAAGGGAAGTTCACTCCTGGCCAAAGTATCAGGTGTTCCTTGTGGCCAAAACTCTGCATGTGATGTGTCTGTTGAGGCTAACTGTGTGGCCATATTTCTAACATTAGAAATATGGCCACACTGTGGTCATGCTACCAGGCATCACCTGCCTAGAGAGGCCAGGGGAGGAATTTGGCTGTCAACCTACATACACTGTATGTAGATATTTACTGCACAAGTCCATAGACCATAAGGAAATAAAAACAAGCACAGTCAATTAAACTAATAATAAGCTTAGAACTGCAAAGCTGGAAAGTGCTGGTGTTTTTGCAACCCGGCAATTTCCCTGTAATTTGTCTGGGAGAGATTTTTTTTTTCTGGGCTGGGGGTGACAGTCAATTTATCAAGTACTAACCAATTATTTCTTCCCTGTCTTTTAATTCAAAGAGAACCCCACTCTGTGCTTTTCCCCTCTTTTGAGTTTCTTGAAGTCTGTTGATGAAAGCAATCATGTTTGCCTGTTTGCTGTCTGGTCTGTTCAATTGTAAGCAATGAAACCTTTTATTCTTTCCACTATTACTGTCTCAGAATGCGTTGCTGAAACTGTAAGTGCCAGTTAATGAGAAAAGAGGTGGACTAATCTGGGGAACCTGAAGCCATTCTGTTCTGTGAATCCTTGGATTTCTGCTGCACAGCTAGAAAAATTTAAACAAAATTCATAGCTCTGCAACAGAAGGGACCCTATGATCATTGAGTCTAGGGACCCTATAGATCACAGGTCTCCAAACTACGGCCCACAGGCCACATCTGACCTGCCCTTTTATCTGGCCTAGTGAACGCTACAGGTTCAGGTCCATTCCCTTCAGCCCGTGAGTGAGTGAGCGCGTGCATGCGTTTGTATGCATGTGTGTATGTGTGTTCCTTTGGCCCTCAAAAATATGTAAAATAGATGATGTGGCTCTCATGCTGAAATGTTTGGAGACCCCTGCTATAGATCATTGATCCTGTCAAGGAGGAACAGTGGGGAATCAAATTCCCAACCTCTGGCTCCTAAACACTAAATGGGAAGATAATAGTTAATGTAGACACATAAAAATTCATTCATGTTATGTGTATATTTTGAATATGGATATTTCTAAAAATTTAGACTTTGATTGTAAAACATCAGTAGTACTAAAATGCAGCTAACATCAGCAGGTGGCATTAACAAGTTTATCATGCTGCAATCATATTCTAATATTTTTGAGGCTCCATGTTGATTTGCAGAGACAGTGTTTGCAGATTTCTCCCTGCATCTGGCCACCTTTCCCTCAGACAAAGCAAACTCCGGGTTTTGAGGGGGAGTGTGGGTCACATATTGCTTTGTCCGTTGTAGCAGGAAGTCCAGTTTTTCTTCTGCTCCTCTCTGCTTTATTCTGTTAAACAAAGTAGATACGATTTCTTGATGTTAGTATTCAACTGACATTGGAGAATATAGGAGGTCAGATCTTCCACAGTTGGTGACCTCTCAGACAAGTCTGCCATGAAAACATTTTTACTTCCTCAGCTCTTTCTTTGGGCAGATTTCTGGGATCTGGTGTACACAAGCACTGGGAAAATTTGGATTTGTCTCCACCTGAATGGAACTTGGTGAAAGGATGGGGCTGGGGTAATTATATGTCTAGATTCCTCTAAGGCAACTGGCATAGTAAGGAACATTTCAAAAGTCTAAAAACTGTGGAGATATTTTTAAATGAATGATACAACATCCTACTTCAAGACATGTCTCTTTTTGCACTAGAATATCCTTTTAAAGCTCTACAGATAACCATCTCTGTGTTGCCTAATTTTGAGTAAAATGATTCTGTTGAAATTGTCCCCCTTCCCCCAACATTTTCTCCATGACATTATTAATCCTCATGTCCATGTGCTGGGAAAGATAGTAAAGATAGAATTGAACTTTGTTTGAAATTCCTTTACACTTTCTCTTTTGCTTTCATTCTCTGAGCACAGCTTTTGCAATCAGATCTAAACTTCACATTTATCCATAAAATTTACTGCTAAAACCCTGCTGTTGACGTCTCCTCCTGATCCCTTATTATAGACATGTTTCCCGCCCCCCTGAAAAACTTTCAGATAATCAGTTCTGTTAAAGTCCCAGCCTTGATGAAAAGTTAATTTCATCACTCTCTTAGCAGGTGAACACCGTATGTGGAAACATATTGTAGATGATAGAGGATGATCGCAAACAAGCATTTCCCAAGCAATAACAGTAGCATGGGTCTAGATCTAGCTCTCTTACCATAAATGCATATGTTTGAAACTAGAAACCTATGTATGCAGCCTCCAGAGATGTCTGCCCAAAGTTTGACCTGAAGCCAAAGTTTCAGATTTTCTATATCAACAGCCTTCTCTGACCCTGGAAACTGGAGTCTGTGAGCGTGTGAAGCCTCTAATATTGATATGACTGACTGATTAATTGATTATAATGGGGAAAATTTGCATTTTATTAGACATACAATTTGTTCAAAAGTGCTTATAATGTAGGTCCCAAGTATACTGCTATTCTAGCTATAAGTGACTAAACTTCTGGTTGGGGAACTGAGAATTTTTCAGGGAAAAACCTCTGAGAACAATAGTTGTTAATAATGTAGAGAATGCTTTGCAGCATTTGAACATTTTAATTCTGAGTATTATTTGGTTAACATACCATGGATATATTTGTTACTCTCGAGCATGATAATCAACCAAGAGCGCTTGTCAATCCTCATTCTCTCAGGTTTTGTTTTGTTTTTTGTTTGTTTGTTTGTTGAATGCCTGCATATATAATCGGAAAAGGTAATCTGAAAGCTGGCATGTGTAATTTTATGGTATTGCAGAAGGCATGAAATGCTGATACTTTTTGTATCTTGATTCAGGGCCAAGCTAGAAAAATGATGTTATCAACCATTTCTGTGTCTGTCTAAAACAATGGCTTCCAACCTTGGGTCCCTAGATGTTCTTGGACTAAAACTCCCAGAAGCCTTCACTACTAGCTGTGCTGGCCAGGATTTCTGGGAGTTGTAGTCGATGAACATCTGGGGACCCAAGGTTGGGAAGCACTGATCTAAAAAAACTGATTGCAACCATCAATGGAAGGTTGGTGGTTTCAATGGAACTGCAGCATGCAAAGAGAGAGATTTTACAATCCTACATTGACAATTTGTTCCTCTTTCTTTGCTTTCATCATGCTGGTTCTCCCAGAGTCCACACACTGCAGGGCTGAAACTGATGTCAACAGAGTCAAAACAGTACAAAATACCTTGCTTTCCAAGTTCTCTTTTTACACTGCTGCCAAATGGTGGTGTATTTCTGTTTTGCTTTGCTCTGACTGCACCAATGGAGGATCTGCACCTGTGGCCTGTTTTCTTTATTTGTGCTAATCTGCATACTTTGAGGGTGGGTGACATTTCTTTTATGGATGTTTCCCTACTGCTCAGTCTCCATCTTTTCACACCCCATGAATGGGTGAAACAAGGAGGGATGGGAGAAGAGGGTGAAGCAAGCAGCTATGAAAGGCAAAAGGAGAGGGCACTCTGTGTTGGCTATAAGACATCAGGGAGCAATCCCAGATGTTTGTGGACAGGTGGTCCCAGAACAACTCAATGCATTGAGCAAAAAATACCCTCCCCATGTGTGGACACAGTGCTGGAGTGACACGTTCAAATCTGGAGCAAAAAATGCCAGACTGATCCAGAACAGCCAGAGGCCCCACCACTGTGTTGGATGACTCCATCTGAAGGAAAATTTGCATTGGTGCCTATGGGAATTTTCTTTCCACAACAGCTAAGAACACCTGGGAAGGGGAATTTTCCAAAGGATCATGGTTAAACCTATTTCCCAAAATGCTGGGTTCCCAGTTGAAACTACCCCTATTCCTGTTACTACTATAATGATAACAACAATGCTAATGACACTGACGTTTGTAGAGGAAGTGTTTAGCATCATATCTAATATGGCCTTCAAGTGACAACTTCTTAATGTCAAACTAGATGTTCCAAAACTGTATTTTTATCAATACAAAATCCCATTATTTCTTCCCACTATTTGATTTCTGGAACGAAATGAGGCCAAGCAGATTTTCAAATAAAGCCCATGATTTCCTTCCACTGACCAATCAGGAGAATAAGTTCACTGAACTAAAAAAATTCATAGAGGAGTGAAAGCACCATGTTATGGTGTCTTTTTTCTAATACTGTGCTAACTGAACCATACGATTTGAAAATAAATGAACTAAATTAATTAGCAAAGAACCTATCTGATGTTGTCATTAAAAGTGTTGGACTAGGACAGGGAAAATCCAGTTCAATACTCAACCGGGCCATAAATCTCCCTGGGTAGCCTTTAAAAAGTCACAATCTCTCAGCCTAATATATCTCTCTGGATGCTGTAGGAAATTTGTGATGGTTAGTACCTCAGCAGAGTGCAGTACACTAGAAAACTGGGTTTATGGCTGTAATCATTCTGGACATCCATTTGGGTGTCATGCCTTGTACGTTCTTCAGCCCTGCCTCTTCCACTTCCGGCCTATCTATGTTGATGGAGAAGATGTGCAAAGAAGTTGCAAGACATTCCCCTGAACATGGCAGCAGAGCTCCATGAGATCTTGATTTGTAATCATGTTCAGTGGAAATGGCTACAGCTCCTTGACGGAGACAAGGAGCAGAGGGGCCACCGTGGCGTGTGTGTCCCCATATCCCCAGCTTTCTCTATAAGCTTAGGGGGGAAATGCTTAAATTATTTGTAGGGTTAACATATATACAGGACATTTTAGGGCTAACATCTGTGCAAGACTCTTGATTTTCCATCAAGAAAATCTGATGGAAAAAATTAAAGATTTCTAATATGATTGTTTGATGGAAATAATTATTTCCAACGCCAATCTTCACTGCGGCTGTTGTGAAACAAGTTGAGGCATTTCCAGGATTTCTTCCATGGATGTTAGATAAAGCCCAGAAAACTATCCTGTTTTCCTTGTGCACAGCCTTCCTGCTTACTTTGAAGTTCAAGTTACTGATCTCCTCCTGCCTTGGTTTCTTCAGATCTTTATTACAATTGTTTTAAGTGATGTATAGAAAAAACATTGGTCTCGTAAAAGTACCCCTTCTTGATCAAATATAAAGTCTACCCATGGAAAGATAAGGAATAAAAAGGTCTTGCAATGTCAGCGTTTCATGTTTCATTCGGGGCATGATTAACAGCTGCACAAGTATTATTATTTGTTTAGTAGTTCACTTTTTCTCTTCTGAAACTCATCTCATATCCTCACCCTCATTTTCTTCAGATGCACACACCTGGACTACATTGGTTTTGATTAGAAATGCAGCCACACAGAGAGGAAGGAAGAAAAGAAAGGATATATTGTTCATAAATGTTACATACAATTATAATGAAACTAGAGGAAGACTTAATATTTTTGTAAGCATATAACATTGTGCAGACGAGGAACAGAATGGCATTTCAAATGTTCATTCAGGAATTTACTGGGAGTCCCTTGTATATTCCAAACCAGAGATTGTTTTTAATGCAAGAGTGGAGGGAACAAAGTTTATGCAGGGAATAAAATGGCACCAAATCATTCATCAGAGTCATTAGAAGTTCAAAGAGATAATTTTTGCAGTGAACCAGAAAGAAGCTTATGGAACAAGAAAGTGATCAGATGCATAATTGGACCAAAATTAAAAGGCAATGAATTTATTTGTTCAGGACATCAGTGCTGAGCCCCAAACAGTAGGAAAATCTTTCTCTAAACCTTTGTTAATTTGAAACCTTAACCATCAAGACTCGTTGATGCAACCCTGTGGGTGGTTAACCTCTTTCTGATACTAATTCTACAAGGATGGTTCCCATAGCAACCCAAGACCACTTTTCATGTGGCAATAATTTTCTGTAATCCCCTCCCCCTTTTCCCCAGGACATTTCAGTGGCATTCGGAAAGCAGGGATTAACCATAACACAATATAAATTTAACAGGCACTAAGACTGAGATTGAGAGGAATTCAAAGGTCCACCATAATGACAACTGTGACAACAAAATTCTCCTTGATGCCAAGGCTTAACAGCATAAGTCCTTTTAGAGATCCATAGTGGCACCCTATACTTTTCTAGGAAGTCACATTTAGTTCAGTGGAGTATATTCCCCAGTAACGATAGGGGAATATCTTAATTTGTTTTTTCTCAGATCCTCATTTTACATTCATAACATTCAAAGCTGGCATGAAAATTCGTATGGCTTTTGTACATATTTTCCCCTAATAAATTCATTATTGTATTCATCTATGCTGACAATATCCACAGTTTGGTGTGCACATCACACTAATATATAAGGAACTGAGCCGGATGCCTCCAAAATATATATATTGGAGGCATCCAGCTCAGTTCCTTCAACATGCTCAAAGCCAGCTCATCTTTACCCATCTCAAAGAGTGGAACAAGCCACTCACGCAAGTGACCGCTTTGAAAAGACACAACTAGGAGTTGTATGAACTTACTGCCACTTTTGGATCTAAGCTCAAATGTTCTACCAGCAAACTATGGTGCCCTGCCTACCTTTACCATTGAAGACTCCGGTGGGAGTGCAGAACAGCCAATAATCCCAACAAAAGTAAGCATGCTTACACACTTTGGGGCTGTACTAAAATATTAAGCCCAGTCTCATAATTCAGATTCCCTCCCTCCCAAAAAAAGAACCATCCTCAGTTCCAAGTAAACATTTAATGCTATAAGATACAACAGTTCTAGTAATACAGTAGGACCCCTGTATCCCTGGGGGGTCAGTTTTAAGCCGCCACTGTGGATGCTGAAAAACACAGATTATATCAAACACTATTTTAATAGTGAACACTATATATTGTTTCACATGGATCAAGCTTTTTGCCTTGTAGTTTTTTTCTGTGTAATGAGAGTTTATGATACAGTTAACTAGCAATTCATACAGTAGATATTACCCATGAAATTTCAAAATAACAGAATCCATTTAGAAAGCGAGCCATTCTCAAGCCTTGTATTAGTGGCCCCTAAACCCCTGAATTACCAGGACAATTATGAATGAACTGGTATGGCAACCCAAGTGATAATAAGGCTCTTAAATCTGGTCTTCAAGATGTAACAACAAATGAACACATACAAGAAAACTACACAGCAGAGCTGTATATTAATGGGGGGGAGAGAGTTAATGATGGTTTAATTGAAGCAAAATGTTTTATTTCTCATCTTATGTTCTGCCATCAAGCAAATGTCTGCTTTTGGTTATTAGCTCCTGAACCTTATGTAGGAAACGTGATAAATGCTATAATTTCTGCCCTCTGTGCGAATACTCCACTATTACCCTTTGCTTCGAATTTCTCCTTCCCGCTTGGTATTCATTAAAAGCACAGTATTGATAATTACATAAATGTAGTCTCTTATTATTATTCAGCAATGTGTTGTTTTAAAATCTGTTTGTTAAACAAATTTCCCCTATACATTTAGGCTCTTCTTATCCTTTGTGTGTGATCTGGAAGTCTAATGTTCACACTTTTATGGGGAATGAATAGTTTCTGGGAAGAAAAAGCTAGGGGAGGGGTAGTTAGTGTACTATTTTTTTTTAAAGTTTAAGTAATGTACTGTACCCAAGACAATTGCAGGGAACTTAATAAGAGGGTTGAAGAAAAACATTTGCTTGACCAGGCCTCATCTGCGCCTTTCTTTTAGTTGGCTTTGATACAACATGGAATTCTGTATTTTATTTTCAGCAGCAGCAGAGTCATAATCACCCAAACCCTGTTGCTTAGCGTAGTGAATTGCACTAGTGTTGGCCTGTTGGTCAGTGAGTATTTAGTGAATCAACTCCTCCGGAACTTCAGTTGAATCACATGGGCCTATTCTGTGACTTAGTAGACTAAAATAAGTTGTAATAGGATCCTATTCTTTTATTATGCTCAAGTAACTCTCATTTGTGCAAGCAGATGGCGTGTTTTAAATCACCCCAGACAATTGGTACTGTACATATGGAGAGCTTCTGCTGGCAGACAGTTGTGTATCTGGTTGTGCCTTCTGTAAGCGAGCATTAAGTGGAATTCCTAATGGATCCCTAAGCAGATGTGCAAACAGCTTGGCAAGTTGGAAATTCCTCTTTCCCAATAAAACAGTATGATCCAGTTGATTTTTTGGTGGATTTCACGCAAGAAATTTCTGTCACAGTCCTAGAAAACAGGATTTCATCCCACCTAAGGCAATGGTCAACTATTAATTGCCAATCATGTTTGTGTTCCACAGTCTCTCCACAGGGCTCAGGGCAGAAGGCATGGAATTGTCTTACTTTATCCTCACAACTTCTCTTTAAGGTAAGTCAGTCCAAGAGATGGCATCAGACCCAGGTCCACTCAATGAGCTTCTAGCCAAAGCGTAGTTGAACTTGAGTCTCCCTGATATAAATCCATTATGCACACTATTGACTTACATACATAGATTCAAATGGCTTACTCTAGGCCAGTATTACAAGAAGGTTGTCTGCATCCTGGCCTATATCTGATCTCCTGTCCCTCCTTAAAAGCACTGCATAAGCTTTTAGACTGCCCTGATTTCAGTTGCACAGAATATTACTCGAATTAAGCCCTGAGGGGAATTTTTTCATAGTGTAATATCATTTCCATTGATAAAGCTAACATTCTACTACAGGAATAAACTGGAGGAAACCCAAAGGGTGTTTCCTGTTTCACCATTTGGCAATTTGGGATCTTCCCTCAATTTTTCTAGTTTCAGAGCTTCTGTTTGAACCTCAGTCATCCTTTACCGATTTTTTTTCCCTGTGGTAATTAGAAGGCAGCTGTGATAAATGAAACCTCTTTCATTACAGCCACAGATAATAATGTTGCAAGGTCTTCTGCTCCCAGAAGACAGCTGGGCACAGATTAAACATATCTAGGTTCATTAGAAATTGTTAATTGTATGAGTTTGTGGCTTATTCTCTTTGCAATACCTTGGTTTAGGAAGACAACAGGGATAATTCCATCAACAGGTGGGGGCAATAATAAATACATTGTGCTTCAGAGAACAACTCCCAAAGACATTGTTTTAAGGTAACCACTGTCATTCATGCGTTGATTTGTGTTTTGGGAAAATCAATGGAATTTAGACAGAATTTTGTAGAACTTTCCATAGAGCCAAAAAGTTACATCCTAGAGAGCTACAATGAGAGCTACAAAATCTCAAGTGCTTTCTTATCAGTAAGAAGCTCTCTTTTATCAGTGAATGGATCAGGACTGTGTACAAAATCTGGATGAACAGCAACAAAATAATAAGAAATGCTGACCCTGACTCATGCATGCAATCATCTGCGTTCCACCCAATGCTCGTGAAGGCTCATTCCCTTATAGTCCTAATCCATTCACTGATAAAATAGAGCCTCTTGCCAATAAGAAAACATTTTAGTCTCTGGACCTTTTAAAAACCGTTTTTCAATAAGCCAAAAAAATCTTAATGGCTGTTTTCATGATCAGGGAGCAATTTGAAGACTGCTGATTAACAAATGGTGCAAAAATGCTTCCATTTTGGGAGAAAAGGCCTCTGCCTCCTTCTTCACAGATAGAAACATAATGGATAGCCCCTCTGACCTGAGAATGGTGGTTCTTTGCCCACCCAGCCTGTAAATAATGAGACAAGACAGAGGTGTTGGGTTTAAAACTTGGGCCCAACTTTATTAACTATTTAAAGTCATATCCAAATGCAAGGGGGCCTACCGTAGTGCGATATTCTTCAATGTCCGGATAATCCTAGATCTCCGGACATTTCCTATAGCAGGGCGAGCTCCTATTTCTGAATCATGCTATCAGCCTTCAGGTGCTCTGTGAACTGGTACCCCCCACCAACTCCTCCCACTGAGCCTCATGACCCTAAGTGGGCAGCTGGCTTTGAGATCATACCATGTAAAACCACCTCTCATCTGATAGCTGATTGTCTCAACCTGACAGAGAGATAGCCAAATTTTTGGCACCACGTTTCAATCCTAAATTCACCCAAGCTTTTTTATCGCACTACCCACTACGGCATGGGGCTATTTATACGCCCCACGCCCACCACCCAAGCCGAAAAATTCAGCTCGGAGGCCCCCTTGCAGGTCTTTCAGGAAAATGTCCATCCCCAACTCCAACATATGAACGCCATCACTCCTGAATAATTCAGGTCAATCAATTGTTATGTCTGGATGTTGAATCAATGGACCCAGTCCTGACCTCACTGCATGGTGGATCTCACGATTTACTCCATGCTTGGAGCGATCTATCCAACTACGTTCACAGTCGGCTCCCCAGACAAGCCTTGGAATGATGTTAAACCAGATTAGCTTCACTGAAGGAAACCTATCCTTCAATGTAGACATTGTCTAGAGGGGTGGGGTAAAAATTGAATAAATAAATACATAAATAAATGTCTCCAGGTCCTGGATAATTTGCAACATCAACGACTTGCCTTTTTTTTACTTGTCAAGTCATTCCCACCCAATGAACTACCATTAGATTGGGGGGTGCATGCTCAAAATTTGATAGGGCCAGCCCCAATAGTTCTGGCCATAACATGCCCCTCTTTCCTTTCCATTCAAGAGTGGCCAGGGCCCCCACACATAAATTATGCCCCCAATCTGTTCTCAAGGCATGCTTCATGGCCCAGTGAATATAGCTGTGGCCATACACCACCACTCGCAGCCAGGAAGAAGCTGCCATGGGTCCTGAAAGAGAAAAACAGAGTCACAGCTATACTGGGAGGGAACACACATAAGTTTTAAACCTGTGCGACAACCACCTCCCAATTTCTTAATTTGCTCCTCACCATAACCCAAGGCGGCAGCTGTAGACGCTGTGCCTATATGAAAATGAATGAGTTCTGAATTTCCACCTCACAATGCCTGCCTCACGGAGGCCTTGGGAAGTGATTGCCCAAAATTGATACCTAGTAAGGGGAGAACCATTGATGTGTCAAAACTAATCCCCACCGGATTCCCCTCTCAAATGAACAAACTCGGTGAGGGCTTTGACTAGGCAGAGCTCTTTTACAGAACAGGGCCCCAGCCTTATAATTTGACCCTTTTCAAACTGTTCAGTTTTTGATCAACAGAGATGCAAAAATGCTCCCATCTTCTGAGAGCAGCAGGTCCTTCATCTGCAACACTGAATGTGAATTAACTAATTTTGATGCTCTCACCAACTTGCCAATCTGAAAAGCCCCCCAAAAATGTGCATAGTGTAGCTTCCTTAAATAATCTCACTTCGACTTGTTCGGGGCAGACAGCTTTCCAAGCTTGGCCCAACTGAACAGGTATCCTGGGGAACATGGGTGTGCACATATCTTTGTCCTTAGACCAACCCTCAATCAGCTTTTTAACCCTGAAGTCGCCGACCAGATCGGGGTAACCATGAGCCTTCGTATAAAAGGGCAGGGCAGGGCAGACATCTTCCCCTGAATGGTGTGGAGAACCAAACCTTTAAAATGTGTGTAAACCACAATTTGTTGCAAGTGGTCTACTGTTATAGGCCTTGGTCTGCCCATGCCTTCATTTGCATAATGCAAAAAAATCTTTGCATGCCACTGCATAGCTGCGTCTGGTACTTGGAGCAATCGCTAAGCTTACGGCCGTGTTGGCTCCAATCCTCCAGGGCTCCATACCTCTTGGGGCAATATCTCTGGGCAAAGTTGAGCCTCCAGGGCCAATGCCCTGAACTGGTAGATCTGTTAACAGGACAGGGCGTAAGCCAGCTCATTCTCAACACCAGGTACATGATAAGCCTGGAACACATCTTGTACTCCAGGCCACGTAGTGTAAAGGCTCTCACAAGTCTCATAACCCTCTGAGAGTTAGATGCAAGGGTATGCTGAATAACTGAACTGTAACCAATTCAATCCCAAAAGGTCAGAACCGAAAAAGGGCCCTCAGTCTTCTCCTCAGCCAAGGGAATATCCAGCTCCCTTGTGAGAATTTGAAAGGTTCTCATGAGGAAATCACATTGCTCTGATCCAGGCTTTCCCAAGGGGAAAATACATAAATTTGGAAATGAAGGCTCCCCGAAAGTACTGGCCACCTTACTTTTGGCTACCTCCTTCTGAATCTTCAATTTCACTACCTCTGCCATACTCACAACCAACTTTAAATTGTTTGCCGAAGTCACATATCTATTACCCTAAATAGGGATTCCAAATTCCATTGTAAAGCTGATTTAGTAAATAAATAACAAATTCATGATCCACTTTAATTGGACTGGGCCCCCTATGTTGAGGTGGCTGGACCAGCTGCAGGACTCTTTGGCCTGCCTTGATCTTCGCCTTCACATCCTCCGGGGTGTCCTAGTAAGCAGGATATGGAACGTGAGTGCCTCCGCATAAGGAACATACATGTCGGAATCTGCATGGCTTAAGGTTGCAGAGACCTTTTGTGTTGAAATCCCAGCAAACCAGGCAAGGTTGAAACCCCTTGGTGTCCTGAAACGTGGATGGAATTTAGATTAGCTGCTCCCTGAACAAGTGCCCACTATCGAGGGGCTTGCTCAACTGTTAGGTAGCACACGAAGGACTGGCGGGAAACTTCCCGGTGGAGTAACCATCCCCCAGGCCATATTCTCTCCATGTGTGGTGTAAATTGTGTTGATGTGGACTCACCTGGAGGTATAATTGCTGTAGTTGTCGAGTTGGCTGCAGACAACTCATACGCGCACTGGCTGGGCCCAGGACCAGCTGACTCCAAGCCCAGCTGCCTACCAGAATGCCCGCTTGGTCTTGCATGAGGGACTTCCTCCACCAGCTGCTTTCTCAACCAGTCCATGGTATCCATCTCTACCTCATGTGCGGCTGCCTCTTCACTTACAATGGGTGCAGATGCCCGGGTCACCTTGTACTGAAGACGCCACCCTGAATCCTGAAGCTGCAGAACATTCTTTTTCCAAAATAGGAATACCCTTTAGCCATGGTAGCTAATTAGGTTAACAGTGCCATATTCAGTGATGCCGTCAACGGTGACATCCAGTGTAAGCACTAGTGCAGGGGCTTTCAGCATCTGTTGGTGCCTAATACAGGATACAATACAGTGCCTTACGCAGCCCTGCCTTACGGAGATTATTCTACACCTTTGGGGGAATTATTTGCCAGGGTGGTCTTGGCTTTGTGGTTAGTCACCACAGGATTCAAAGAAGCAATCCTGCTCTTTTTCACAGTGATGGTGTCCACTTGTCGGATGCAGGCTTGATCATCTTTTTGGATGATATTAGACCAACAGTCATCAAATAAAGATGGCTTGAGGTCTGGGGTGTTTATTAGTGGTAGGCCGGGTTCCTGCTTTCTGTGAGACAGTGGGAATCCGGGGCCAGGGACTCACCCAATGGATAAGCAAGGGGTTACCCCTACCTGTTATCGTTTCTGCACTACTGCAGACCCCTTTTATTGAATTAATTGATGATTAATTTGAAAATCTTGAAATAAAATGTGGCCCATATTATAATTCCAATACTGTTGTCTCGCGTCTTCATTCCAGGCTTGGGCGGGCAATCAACACCCACAATACCCCGTTAACAAAGAATTAAACACAGCAAAATAACCAAAGGAATAAGAAAAGGAAAGGTAACACTGAGGAAAACAGCTGATGAGCGCTCTGAGCCGAATAATAGAAGCTGGGTGGGCAAACATGAAACTGCTCGTTCTCCCACTTTGACTGACCGCTCACTCTCTGGCTCCACCTTTTTTTAACCTCTCTCTCGGCTCCGCCTCTCAACAACATTAGTCTACGACATGAATAATGCATGACTATTTAACATAATAAGGGTGAACGCCACAGCAGCAAAGAGGCTGCTGTAGAGGGACCCAGGCATGGTCCCTCCTCCTCTCAGAAGACTGTGTCAGCTGTGACGCTTGCCTCCAGACGGGCGGGCAATGTCTTCCTGCAATGGCGACCCAGCGCCATCCCGGAGAGGTGATTTCCTTCACTTTTTCTCAAACAATGTTCTCAGAACAAGCACAAATATTTTTGCCAAGGGTAATCTCTTGACCTTCAGTCCTGTTAGTTTAGCATCAGTAGGGTGGTGTCCAAGGTCAGCTTAACATCTCTGTGACATTTAGAAAAACCATAGCATTCAAAGCAACCTATTTTTAACCACCCATTTGCTGGCTCAGTCAGAACTGGACCACGAATTGTTGCTATACCTGTGAATCTCACTGACATATTTAGACTCTAAGCCTCCACTTATCTGAGCACTAATAAACTCAGTTGAACTCTTCCAGGTCTAATCCTAAAATGGCAGGTCGTGGCCTAGCATTGTAACACTCAAGCTGCTTGCTCTAGAGTAGCCACTGTGATTACCACTGAGATGGTTGTGGGATATATGCTGAAAACTATGCTCTTCTTGGCTTCATGGGTACATTTATCACTACCACCACATTTATAGAAATGCTTTTCTCCTGTTACGGCAGCTGGAGGAAACTGCCTATTACAGAAAGGTTGGAGAAATTGAGTAAATATAAAATGTTGTCAAAGACACAAAGTATAGATTGTGAAAAAAGGGAAAAGCATTTTTCTCTTCCCTCACCTTGCTCTGTTAAAGTCATCTTAAATGTTACATGGAACAACAGCAGCTAAATGTTTCATACCAAGCAGTGACTTTTAAAATGGAATTTGCACCCCCTTTTTTCTTTAAATAAATAAATAAATAAATAAATGGATGTTTACTATGGGTTTTTCTCCTTCTGTTCTGACACCTAAAAGTTATATGGAACAAATGGGAAAGTGTTTGGTAGAAAAAGGGGACGTTTTCCCAAAATGGATAGGTGTGTTTTTATTTGTTTGTTGAACTCAAGTTTATTTATTACTCAACTCTATCACATAAACTCCTTATCATCCCAAAATAAAATACAAATTGTGGGTTTTGGCATTGTGGTTTCCCAATGGGTTTGCACAGAATTGTGCTGTCCTGGTTTTACAGAGGACAGTTGAGTTGCCTTGCCTAGAGAGAGCTTACAGCCTCAAATACATGTAAGGAAAGACAGACGACAACAATGAAGAACTATGCTCAAAGCAGGGGAGGGCAAAACCATTGCCCTTTGGATTATTGTTGTGGTCACACAGATGAGAGCTCACAAAAAAGTAGAGGAGGGCTATCACATGGTTCAAGCTGGCTCATGCTGTGCCATGCCTTGCAATCCCATGTACTCCTGTGTGTGGTGAGGTGATGATAAGGTGGTCAGGAAGAAAATGTATTTAGGGCCATATGCTAGTGGCCTGTAGTATTCATATTTTTAAAGTACAATAAGACCACTGTATCCGGGGAGGGCATTGGTTTCAAGCCCCCTGAGGATGCCAACTATACATAGCATAGTCTCTCATTCCCCCTAGTAACCAGTTCTGGAAATACACCTTGGAAATGCGTATTTCATGCAGGGGGAGGCATTGTAATTGTAGCAGTGGCTTACAATCTTCTGGGTCTTAGAATGATACAGTAATTTTGTAGTATGTTATATAGTGTCAAGTTGGACCTAATTTATAGCAATCCGAATAGGGCTTTCATGGTAAGTTTGGTATATAAGGAATGGTTTTACCAGTTTCAGTGTCTGGTGAGCTTCTATGGTTGAATAGGGATTCAGGCCTCCTGAGTCTTAGCCTGTCACATTATCCACTACACCACACAGAAGAGGCAAAAAAGATCACCCTTTCCCCAGCTGTATGTATGGAAGGCAGCCAGATGGAGACTTTGGTTCAATGACGCTGGCAGCAATGACTTCTACGACACTTGGCAGTAGAAAGTCATTTGCAATGGAGGCAGAAGGCAGGCTAAGAGGCATTCCCTATTCACAACATCTGTTGCCTCAGGGCACTACCTCACTCTCCATAAAGGTAGAACCAATCTTCTTTTCATACTCAGTCTCCAAACAGCATTCAGAGCTGCATTCTTGCCCACCAACAAATGCATTTAATTGTGTGTGTGTGTGTGTGTGTGTGTGTGTGTGTGTGTGTGTGTGTGTGTGTGTGTGTGTGTGTGTGTGTGTGTGTGTGTGTGTGTGTGTGTGTGTGTGAGAGAGAGAGAGAGAGAGAGAGAGAGAGAGAGAGAGAGAGAGAGAGAGAGAGAGAGAGAGCAAATGACATTTAGTATTTTTCTAGCAGTTGGAATCTGAAATATTGTATTTGATTGTATAGGTAACTCTGCCTGGAAGAATCTCCCTCCAAAAAATGCATACCAAATCCATTATTTTATCCTCTAGCTAAGGGAAAGCTGATGATATAAACAGACTCCCTTTGGGGGGTTGTTTGCATTAACTAGAGAGAATGATTTTGGGACACATGGGGTGTTATTTATGAAGCTGCAGAGGCACTTTGTCTTCCGCACTAAAGTCAGCTCTTTACCACTCTACTGTGCAAGATCCCATTGGAGATCGGTTGGAGCAGATGTCAGAAAGAAGTTGCCAGGGAAATGTAGAAAACGAGAAGTGCTGGAGATTACTTGTGGGAGCAATGCATCATGCAAGCCTAGGAGAACTGAGAAGACAGACTCCCAAGTATTGCTAGAGGAGCCATCAGATGTATAAGGAAGACATTAAGGCGAAGTACAGAGCAATAGTGGGGGAATGCAAAGAAAGGGTCAGTAAGTGAAGTGAAACGAAGACGTGGCAGGCTGGCTGGCTGGAAGGAAATTAAACAGATATAATTCAGATTGAAAAGTCTTTCCAAGGCTCAGCAGCAAGCCTATTGAACATTTTAAAATGCCAGGTCAAACAGTGCAGGTCAAACAGCCTACTGAATATGAATGGTGTGCTTCTTCCGTGCTTCCTGTCCAGGAGCATCATTCCAAAGCAAATCTAGAGACCAGATGATCAGCCCTTTCTATGAATTTAGTTTAACAGATTATAGTGAAAGCACTTAATTCTTTATGCATTTCAAGGTTATGTGCACAGGGCATATAACATACACCTTGGATGTGCAAAGGGCCATACACAGATGGTGGCACCTATATGGTCTGAAGAAGTGGACTTGTCCAGGGAAGCTCACATTAAACTATAGCAGTTAGTCTGTAAGATGCCACAACATCTTTGACTTCTTTATTTCTTTATTTGGTTTTGGTTTTGCCTCTATGTATGTTCACTGTCTGGAATCACTTGAACAAGTCCCCTATCTCCTACAATCATGCATCATGCAACTTGAATACTATACAGTTGCGGCTACTGTAGTATTGGACCAGTGTCCGTTCCCCTGCAGTTCATGCACTATCATTTTTATCCAGACAGTCAGTACTGTGGATCCATCAGTACATTTTGTTATCAATCAAAAGGTATTTATTGATTCATTGCTTATTAATTAAAACATTTATATTGACAGTTTTTGGATCATAATATCTGCAAGATGATGGACATAACCAGGATTAAAAGTGGCAAAGATTAACATTTGTTGCACTTGCATTTGTTTGGGCATTCAGCATTTATGAGCAAAGTGGACGAGGCTAGAATAAGAATTGGAGAGATCTTTCACTTTTCCTATATGAATGTTATCTGAAGCAAGGCAACCGGAAGAGATGTGAGCATTCTGTCTAGCTCTGATCCACCACAGATCTTTCATAAGACTCATTGACAAAAAGGTTTTTGAAAAGGGAACAGAAACCTGAAGCAACACATCTGTCAGCAAGATAAGATATGTTATCTGGACGTTCCTTCAGGTTCTCTGTGTGTAGAACTTTACAAGAGTCTTTCAGAATGAAGTTTCTTCACTCAGCTGTTAATATAGAGAGCTATGAAGCTGGAAAATGAATGGCAGAATTTGAACAAATGAAGTGGGATTCCGGTACGTATCAGAAACACTATTCCATTTGCAGGATTTTTATTTCAAATTCATCTCCAGTTTTGTAAATCAAATGATAGTACTGGTTGAAAGGCTGCAAAATAAAGAAGGGGGGGGGCTTTATTTCTTGATAGTTTCTCAGAGTCTCAAAGAGAAATCCCATCAATAACTATTAATCATTATAGTTAGTCAAGTCTCTGTGTTCAGAGAACATAAACTTGTTACCAGATACTAGGGAAAGAAAGCAGAAGGTGCAAACGTAAGGAGAGCTCTGCTGATTAAGACGGAAAGGCCTATCTGGTTATGGCCTACAAATCCCCATACAGCTTGTTTCCAGGCTATCTGAAGGACCATATCACCCCATATGAGGCTGCTTGGGTTTTAAGAACTTCTAGGGAAACCCTGCTCTCAGTTTCACCACTTCCTGGGCTTATATGGTGAAGGGACAAGAGAGGGCCTTCTCAGTGGCTGCTTCCAGCCTACAGGATGCACTGCCCTGAAAAACTAGGCTGAGCCCCACCCTCTTATTTTTCCATCATCAGATGGAAAATTTCCTTTCTTTTGAGGCAGGGCTTTCAGTGTGGTGGCACTGTGGGTTAAACTGCAGAAGCCTCCATGCTGCAAGGTCAGAAGACCTGCAGTCGTAAGATTGAATCCACATGACTGAGTGAGCGCCCGTCACTTGTCCCAGCTCCCGCCAACCTAGAGGTTGGAAAGCATGCAAAATGCAAAAATGCAAGTATATAAATAGGTACCAACACGGTGTGAATGTAATGGTGTTCCGTGTCTAGTCGCGCTGGCCACGTGACCACAGAAGATTGTTTTCGGACAAACGCTAGCTCTATGGGTTGGAAATGAAGATGAGCACTGCCCCCTAGAGTCGAACACGACTGGACAAATTGTCAAGGGAAACCTTTACCTTTACCTTTCAGTGGTAAGTGAGCATTTTGGGAATGCTGTACTTATTGAATTTAGAGGTTTCTAAATGTTTTGAAAATGTTTTGAAATGTGTTTTTAATTGTAATTTTAATCATGTTTCTAGTATAGATTTTAATGGTGTTTTGAAAATCTGTGATTATTGTATAGTTGGAATTGTTCTGAGCTGCTTCACACCAACTGGGAAGAAAAGCAATCAATCAATCAATCAATCAGTAGTCCAACCAGATGCTGTAGGAAGCCCACAAATATGACTTGAGAACAAATAATTGGTTTCTGCTCATGTTTCTTTTTTTCTTCTTCTTCCTTTTTTCCTTTTTAATTTTTTTTATTCATTTCCCATTAGGTAAGGGAAGATCATAGGGGATTTGGATCAGGGTATTGGGGTAAATAAAAAATACAGAATGTGATAGAGAACAGTATATACCATTATTACATTTGTCGATGTTTCTTACTAAGCTTACTTCACACTTATCATCATTTTTTTTCTAAGTCTTTAAAATCTAAAATTATATCTTATATTTTCTTTCTCATAATTTTAACCCATTCATATTCTCATCTCTCATCCCATTATACAAAGGTTCCCACTTTTTTCCAGCTTCAGCAATTTCTTTGTCTTTTAATACTTTGGTTAAAATATCTATCTCTGCTGCTTCAAGAATATTTTCTATTAACTTCTAGGTTGTTAGAGTCTCCTCTTTTTTCCAGTATTTGGCACATAAAATTATTGCTGCTGTAGTTACATTTATGATCAAATATCTTTTTTCTTTTTCTGTCAAGACTAGTATTATATTCAACAAAAACAGTTCAGGTTCATATGGAATTATAGAGGATAACATTTTTTTGTAAAAATTCATGGAATAGTTTCCAAAAGCTCTTAACTTCTCTACAAGTCCACCACATATGATAAAAACTACTACCTTCTTTTGATTTGCATTTCTAACATTTGTTAGAGGCACTTTGATATATTTTCAATAATTTTTCAGGTGTCATATACCATCTGTAGAACATATGCATATTTTGTTTGTAATTAATTGCTTTTGTTAGCTTAATATTAACCTTCCCATATTTGTGACCATGACTTTCAATTAATATTGTAGCCCACATTTTGGGCCCATGTTATGATACATTATTTAACTAATTCGTCTTGCGTTTTTAATTCTAGTAGATAAGTACGCAACATTTTAAACAATTTTTCCTTTACATTCTGAAGTATTTTATCCAGTGGTGTCTGCTCCTTACAAAAGTCTACTGCTTTATCTCTTGTATATCTTGAATCTATTTGTGTTTTTGTCCACCAATCAAGTATTGTACCTTTTTCTTCTAGTTCTTCCCTTGATTTCTTACTTAAGCCCTCTTTTAACAAATCTCTATAAAAATCGAATAAATAAATAAATAAATATCTCAAGAGTTTCTTCTTTTCCATTAATGTTGGTTGTGTAAATGCTTCCATTGGTGAGACCCATTCAGGAACCTTTTGGCAATTTTCTTCCCGGATCTTGGTCCATACCCAGTTTAAAGTTTCTTTATCAGATGGTTCTTAAATCGTTTATTGTCTTTTGCTTTTTGATACTATAGGAAGGCGTGCCGGCCTAGATCTAAATCATGTCCTTCTAGTTTTAATATTCTGTCATTTTCTAAAACTGTCCATTCCTTTATTCAAACCAGAGCACAGGCTTTATAATATAAAAACCAATCTGAAAGTCCAAAGCCTGCAGTTTCTGCTCATGTTTCCACTGCTTGGCTTCGTTGCCTTTTCCGTAAATTTAAGAGCCCTAAAGTGTAAACTTTCCTCACAGCAGAGTTGCTCTACTGTCTTGACCATGTTGGTTAATTTCTTTTGTACCTCTTCTGGTGCTCCTGTTCTACAACAACATCCTTTTGGAGGTGCAATGAGCAGAACTATACACAGTATTCCATGTATAACCACTCCATAATGACACTACAGGTACTGGCACTATGACTTTCTGTGGGATCCTCAAGATGAAATTAGCCTTTTTCTTAGCCACTGTTCATTTTGTGCACATTTTCATTAAGCCAGCCACCACTCTTCTCACCTCTGTTCCATCACTTTCAGCTTAGATTTCATCAGCTTACATGCGAAGTTGAGGTTCCCCTACATCGACACCCATCACTTTACGCTTATATGGAACAATGTTTGCCATTCTAATGCCTACACCTCAGTTTGGAGGATGCATTGAGTCTTTTTCTTTCCTTGCTGTCCTTGGCAAAGGAATTACAGTGGTGCCCCGCATGACGATGATAATCCGTTCCATAGAAATCGCTGTATTGTGAAAACATTGTCTTGCGAAAACTGTTTCCCCATTGGTATGCATTGAAACCCGTTTCATGCATTCCAATGGGGACAATAGTCATCGTTTTGCGAAAATCGGCCATACGGAAGCAATTTTGCGAAGTGCCGATCAGCTGTTTAAATGGCTGTCCTGCAAAGTATCGGTCTGGAAAACACCCGTTTTGCAAAGTGCCGATCAGTGCCAAAATCATCGTCTTACGAGAAACGGTTTGCGAGGCACGGACCAAACATCATCCATCGAAAATCGCCCATTGAAAACACTGTTTTGCGAATCGCTATAGCGATTGCAAAACCTCATCATCATGCGGATTTGGCATTTTGCAAGGTCGTCGTCTAGCGCACTGGTTCTTAACCTTGAGTTACTCAGGAGTTTTGGACTGCAACTCCCAGAAGCCTTCACCACCAACTGTGCTGGCTGGGGTTTCTGGGAGTTGCAGTTCAAAAACATCCGAGTAACAAAGGTTAAGAACCACTGGTCTAGCAGGGCACCACTGTATCGACACTGTCTCTCAATGATAACTTGCTCATTGCCCAAGATCTGTGTCAGAATTCCTGCTATTAAAAGTGTGATCAACAGCAATTGGAGGAAGGGTTTTCTCAGTGGTGGCACCCTCATTGTACTCATCTTTTCACGGAGACATTGTTGAACCTACTTTACAATACAATTTTAAATCTTTTAATGGAATTCTAATTGGTTGATTTTCCTTTGCTTTTATTGCTCTTCTGTTACTTTTACTGCTCCATTTTGCATACATTTTAATACTTGCATTATTTAAAGTAACATTCATCATCGAATGATGGGACAGAACAGTCAATAAATATATTAGAATTAAGATATCAGACAACCTGGTTTCACTCTCAAAGAGACCCGCAAGTTTCTGTCCAGCTCTCTATGCTATGTCTTCATGTGACTCACTTCTGTGTATTTGTCACTGTTTTCATTATTATACCCCAGTGAGACACACCTAGTAAGTTTTGTTGCTTCTATAAAGATTACTGGGACTAAATCTACAGGTATTACATCTGCTTTAATCCTGCAAGAGGTTCTCACACAGCCTGTAAAGAGGACATGGTGTCTCAATTGAAGCTAGTTTCAAATATATGATAATATTATACAGTAACTGCATTAATAATTTATTGTCAAGTCAATTCTGACCTAAGATAACCCTTCCCCCCCCCCAGGGTTTTCCAGGTAGAGAATACTCAGATGTGGCTGACCATTCCCTTCTTCTGGGGACACCCCAGGACTGTGCAGCTTGCCCAAGGCCACCCAGGCTAGCTCTACTCCCAGGAATTGAACTCCCAACTTCTGGCTCTACAACCAGATACATTAACAATTATATTTATTTTAAAACTTGCATTACTCATTTCTCAACCATACTGGACATTCCTGTGCTCCACACAACTAAGTGAAGAGAAAATAAAATTTGTTTTATGAAGGTCAGTGTGACTAACAATTATTTTACTTATAGCCTACCACTTTGCATAATTGCCTTTTAAATAAAGGAGGAAGGGGTAAAATGCAGTGATGTGCTCAAGTTATTATGACTTAAGAAGCACTTTGTCGTACAACAGTCTGATCAACCAAATGTTTAGCTGGATTCTTCTTTATTTCATCTGTTTTCTTGTTGGCAATAGTAGCCATGCATAAATTTCCACCCTGCAATAATCAACTGTATCTTCTGTTGCCAAGTTTGGATCAGAATTTTAGAAGAAGAAGAAGAAGAAGAAGAAGAAGAAGAAGAAGAAGAAGAAGAAGAAGAAGAAGAAGAAGAAGAAGAAGAAGAAGGCAAGCACGCAGTATGATGACTTTCCAGAGGAAAGGAAAACAAATGCTAGTAATGGCAGTAAATATTATGACCTCAGATCAAATCACGCCAATCTACAGAGTTCTTGATCATTTTCTTCCAAAAGATAAAAAGCCAAATGAGACATCAGTCATCAGTTCTCCACTTTCATTTGCTACCTGGTGTAACCCAGGCTGAAAATTACCAAACTATAAAAGAAAAAAAAAAGGGAGAGAGAGAAATATCATTCATGCCCTCTTGGATCTTAAACATAGAAGTGATGTAGGATGATGGCCCTTCAGAGTCATGCCCCTAGAGGCGTCCATAGGCATGCCACCATGTTTTCTACATACTTTCATTATTTATAGTCAAAGAAGAGAGTGCTCAAGTTTAAAAATCCATCATAAAACAGATATCCAAAGCCAGCAACCAAATCTCACTGGTGCTGTTTTCTGATTGCTTAGGTTCAACTTGGAAAACAGGCTGAGCTTGCACAAGAGATCTTCAGACACCTAAAATGCAACTTTTACATTTTAATGAATACTAATACACTAGCAGGGAAGTATTAATTTTTAACTCGATATGGGGGTGTTCATATTTGTATACAAATATGAATATCCCCGTGAAGCTGGACTTAACGAGGGTCCAGCTGGGGTCCCTGGAGCCAGATCATCCACTCACGTGTTTGGTGGCAACCCCATTCATCCTTCCAATTGCACCCGGAGTTCCACTCTCTTCCTGCTCAACTGGCCACTCAGCAGCCATGCAGGGAGACTCGTCCTCCCTCCCTCTGCCTGGAGTGGCTAGCCAAGCAGGAAGACAGCGGTGCTCTGGGCTCAAATGGAAGGATGAGCGGGGCCGGAGGCAGCAGCAGAAGCATGAGTAGACAATCTGGCTTCAGGGGCCGGACCCTCATTAAATCCAGCTGTGTGGGGATATTTGTATTCAAATAGGAATACCCCATCTCTATTTTAAACTAAAGAAATGAAGCAGCAACTTCTTTTCAAATAGTAGGCCAACTGGAGAGGCAGATGGCTCTCCAATGAGGTTGGATGAAGCTCTCACCTCAGGCAGCAGAGTCACAGGCAGCAAAAGGCACTAATAGGAGCAACAGGTAGGCCCTTTCCAGATCCTCATTGGAGTAAGGAACCAGATGTTCCTGGCCCCACTGTCCCATTACAGCAAATGTACCAGCAGGAGACCAGCCAGAGGGACTCTTTGGAACAGAAGGACTGTGAAAGGACACTTTCTGATGCCCGAGAAAGCCAACAGCCACTCAAAATTGACAACATTGGATTCAAGGGATAGGTGGCATGGCTCATAAACATAAGAGGCTTCATATTGCCTTTTCATTTGTTATCCAAGCAATTATCCAAAATGACCCCCTGAACTGGATGTAGCAATACTCAGAATCCGGTTTGCAGGGCCAGCCTTTCCCAAGAACTTCTGGATAGCTCACTGATTTGAGTATCTGGCTGCAGAGCCAGAGGTTGGGAGTTCGGTTCCCACTGTACCTCCTTGCCAGGGGCTAGACCCTATGATCCCATGGGGGGTCTCTTAGACCTCTGAAGTTCTCAGAAGATTGTCATTACTGCAAACACTGAGGACTATGTTTTCTGCATTTGGAGGGGGCAAGGACATTACATTAGAATGATGTTCTGTTCACTGTGATTTCAGAGGAAAACTCGTGCTCTTCAGAATATGGACAAGAAAAGCACTAATTTATTAAGTCTGGCTCATGAAAAGAACATAGCCTTAAATATGACCTATTTCAATGAGTTTCTTAATTTCCTATCGTTCTCACTTTGTTACCAAAGCAATAGATTTTCTGACACTAGTGCACTAGTGACTAGCATAACTAATCAACATGCCATTGTATTTCCACTGTGGAAATAGCTGTTTATATCTCCATTGTTCTATCTCCCTGTGAATTATCATCAAGGGCTATTACATTCCTCTTAGTATTTCCAGACATTTCTTACACTCAGCAGAAACCCTCTGCTGAATAATGGCAAAAATATTTCTTATCAGTCTTTTTCAACAATTCACTTTTTTAAACCTGTTTTTACTTTATCTTTCCCTCCTTGGTGTGGAAGGGAAAAGCTAGAAGGAGAGCCAAGGCCGGCACTTGGCAGTAATCCACTACAGAAATTCAAATGCTGAAACGGCTTACAGTGGGAAGCTGGGATAGTTGGGTGCCGGAACAGCTATATCAAAAGACTGGAGAGAAAATGTATTAAAAATTAATTTCTAGGATACATGGCTTTTCATGTCTTGTGCACAAGGATTTTCATCTTTTTGCATTGTAAGAATTTATCCCCCAGGCTCGTAGTGGGGCTCCATTTTTACATTTTCAGAAGCTCAGGACCATCTCTTTGCTTCTGCAGTTGCAAGAAGTCACCTCCCAGCTTGCTATTCTTACTACCTGATGAGTCTTTCTATCCTAACCGCTTCTAGGATATCACTATCTTTACATTTTCTCCAATACCACAGAGATAGTCCTGGAGTCAAAAATATTGGCTCTTGTTGTTTCCCAAATAGACCAGGCACCTCTTCTTTCCAAAAAGAAGCAGATCAACATGAGTGTATCCAATGAAAAAGAAAGGAAAATTGAAAATAAAAGTCTTGTAGCATCTCAAAGATTAAGGCTAGTATTCTATTGCTAGTCTCAACTAGAGAGTAGGTCCGTTGGCCAAAATACTGCTGCTTGGTGTAGTAAATGATACTATACTAGGCCCATTGAATCAATTGTGATTTAGTGAGACATCACCTCCATAAGCTCCATTGATTCAAATGGGTCTACTCTATTTGTGTCTTACTATGCTAAAGGAACCAATGGAGGAATTGACTCATCAAATCCCTATTGATTCAATGGGCCTATTGTAGTATGATTTATTGCACAAGCAACAGGATTTTGGGCACTGAATCAATTGATGAACAGTGAGTCAAATATTATGTTAAGTCCCAATGAGTGGCTTGAGCTGGGACTAGCAATAGGACCTATTTATTTCAGGGGGAGGGGAGTTTTTGCAGCTTTCTTGTGTCTGAGGAAACAGAAAACTCCTCCAGAAATAAATATGTCAGTCTTTACAGTCTCATAGTACTTTTTTTCTTTTTGTTTTCTTTTTGTTACACATGCTGAAATAAACTATGCGACTACATCTTTAAAAGCTAATAAATACAATCTATTTCAGGAAGCCTATGTATGTGAATGAGGCTCTCACCTCAGTGCCAATCATGTAGTGCAGTACCACCAAACCCATTGGGATTTACTTTTGAGTAAGCACACATGGAAACACGCTGTAATTCCAAAATCCATACCTGAGCAAGAGCTTCATCAGAACCAATTGGTAAAGTACTGTATATAACATGAAAAATTCTTCATCAGACCAGATATTGCACAAAGCATGAGTTAAGACATTATGCATTGTGTAATATCTGGCCTAATGAAAAGTCCCTGGGACCTTGAAAGCTTAATTTGCCATTTTGTGACACTGCAGTGAATTCTAATCAAGAAATTACCCAATTTGAGTTTTGGGTATCTTTTCATGGACCAACATGGATTCTGTTTTTTCCTTCATTGGTAAGAGATCCTAGACTCTTGGATACCAGAAATATGGCAAAATCCTTTCAGAATGGCATAACACTCCCCCATCATCAATTCCTGTTCCTTCCTGGCTAACTTAAAGTTATACCAGGTCCCACTCTTTTTCTTTAGCTTTGTCCTCCATCCTTTTAGATTCTTCCATCTACACATAAACCCAGCCTGTCTGACAACTCCTTGCTTTTCCAATTTGTTGTCCAATTTTGCATGAACCAGAGATCCACCAGCTGGAGCCTGGGCTATAAGCTCCTGGTTGCCCCAAACTGTGGTATAAATAGGAGCTAGTAGAAGCAATCATGTAGTTGTTGTTAATTAAGGTAGAGTCAGTGTGCCTTGATGCAAGTGTGCTGCAGTCAAACACTTGTGGATCACATCCTCGCTGAAACCCAGCTAAAGAAAAGTGGATATGTGAGGTCATCACACAAAACTTCTGGTTTTGCACCTGCTTGTGGGAGTGGCTACAGAATCGATTACTCAATCCAGAGGAATTCCCAGGCACGTGTCAGGAAAGCAGACACCTTCCTTTGGACAATTGCATTTATACAGTTGTGTAGGATTCTGGTTCCTAAGTTACACGGCACTGGAGGATGCGTTTTTTTGGAAAGCAACTGTTCTAGATCTGTAAAACCCTACTATCTACACCCTCCATGTGCCATTTGTATGTTGTTGTTTTTTAAAAATTACTACCACAACAACTTTCAGCTGATGGAGCAGCAATTAGCAGCTATTGTGCATGAGAAGCAAAGCTGGACCACAAACGAGAGGGGGAAAGACAAAAGGGTTGATTATTCTAATTGCCTTTAATTATACTGCAATGGCTTTCACATATTTTGGGGGAAGCGTGCAGCACTTCCACCCCAAAGCAAAATCAGACTTAGCTTTGTTTTCTTTTTTAAAGAAGGCCACTATATCCACCCTAGAAACAGAGTCTTAATCAATGACATTAAATTCCTGGCAGCAAACTTCTCTGAAGCTTGTCTGGCTTTATTATTATCATTGACGGGAAGATGGGCTCCATCGCTTTGTAGCTCATTTCTCAGTAAATTAAAATATTAATTACGAGGTGTGTTTTTATCTTTCTTCCTGCTATTAAGAGACTATTGGTGCTGGAGACCTTTCACTTGACAAAACATTCAGCTCACTCCCCCCCCCCCATAAACCTCCCACTCACCCCCTATCCCCACATCACATCAGAACATAAAACGGCCTTGCCTGAGAACCTGGGAGCAAAAATTGGACAGTGCTATTACTTTTGTCTCTGAGATAAGTCTGTAATTATGAGCTCTTTATCTGTAAGCCGATGGTATGTGACCAATCTCCAAAGGCCAAGGGCTAATAGAGTGAGTTTGATTGAATGGTGCTGTTTTTCATGAGGTCTAGGAGAAGATGGCTTTCATGTACATAGCGACATAGCAGCAAACTTCCCATCTCTCCACTATGTGCTGGGCCATGATAAATATAATCCAGCAGGCTGTAAAGATCAATTCTTTTGCACAAGAGAGGGCTAGAGTCTTACAACACTGTGTAACACATGCTTGCATTACAAATATACAACCACACAAAAGTGAACGCAAATAGCTTACTGCAGCTGGCAACATTATCACTGAGTCTTCACTGTACAAATTTCCAGAAGGGGAGATGTTTTAGTCTCTTGCAGAATATCAACAAGGAGTAAAAGGTTGTACATGGTACACGTTTTTCTGGATTTCCTTAAAATGCCCCCAGGTACTTGTTGTTAATCCTGCATAACTGCATTATTTAAAGCTGCCTTTTCTTAACTACCCGAAATGCTCAGATTTGTTTTAATCTGTTTAATTTTATTGAAAGTTAGATTTTAGCTAGGGAGAGCTTTTATCTATTTTATGCACTTATAGTTGAGAATTTGTTTTGTTTACATGTGTTTTCAATGGGTTCTAAACTTTCCAGAGTGTTTGTGCATTATAGGGTGCTATTCAAACCTAACGAACAAATGAATGAACAAACAAACACACAAACAAACGACCTGCACACCAAGGTCAGTAATGTTTTTATTTAAACACCTTCCTCGCAACTCTGTTAAGGGAACATTTCTTTTTCCGCCTTTTCACAACACCATTTTCAGAATACTGATCCTATCAGCAGGTAAATTGCTCATTCAGGGAGAGAGAAAAAGATATAAAGTGGTTAACTTCTACTGAAGAAACATTGACTAATCGTTCTGGACTAGTGGCACATAATCAGCTGAACAAAGTACAGTATGTCCATTCTGCAAAACACTGTAGTCACATGTCAGTTAAGTCCTAAAAACACAGGCTTCAGTAGAACAGGGTATGAGGATTAAGGTATTTATGTTGTTGTTATGTTGTACCATGTTGTTTCTGACTTAACAGCAATCCTGTAAATTAATGAGCTTCAAAAGGTTTTATTGTTAACAGCTCTTCTCAAGTCTTCTGAATTTCTAATTCTGTGCTTTCATTTACTGAGCCAAGGCTTTCCCCATTTCCTACTGCCTTTCGCTTTTCCTAGCACTATTGTATTCCCAGCGAGTCTTGTCTTTTCAGGATATGAATTTACTAACTTGAGGGCTATTGTACTTCAAACATTTCAATAGCCTGAGTTTTAGAATTTTTTTGCATCTCGTGAGAGTTCAGGTGAGTTCATCTAGAATCCATGTACTTGTCTTTCTCGTAGTCCATAAAACTCTCGTCAAATTCCACACATTGAGTGAACTGGGCCTTTTTTCACTCATATCCTTAGAGCCCTGCTTTAAACCTATTTCTAAATGTTCTTGTGGAAGTGGTACACACATAAGGCAAAAATTATTTAGAGATGGGGGCTTCGTATTCATATATGAATACGAAGCCCCGTGGCAGAGGTAGCCAGCCTGATTACATCCCACCCCCAGACCCTGCCAGACCATTTATCACACGATACATGATGTGTGTGACTGACATTATCTTCTGTGCCCCAATTGCAGCATTATCTCGGCTGCTACTTGCCCAGCCACTCTGGCAAGGGGGTGGGAGGACAAGTCTCCCTGTTCAGTCACCGAGTGGCTGGGTGAGCAGGAAGGCGGGGCTGCAACAGTTGAGCTATTGCCATGATTGGGGCACAGAAGATGACATTGCATATTGTGTGGTAAGTGGTACTGGAGGATCTGGGGGTGGGAGGTAATCAGGCCGGGCACCTGTGCACGGAATACAAAGCCACCATCTCTAATTATATTTCTTTATTATTAAAGCAAGTTATCCAGTTTGGGATACTGTAAGTTCACAATTTGTCAGCTTTTCAGAAAAAGTTTAAAAAAAATACAAGTATAATCGGACCATTAATATTTGGTTTTGGATTTAGAAATAAATTTTTAAACCAAGTTATTTTCAAAAAATTGCTCATCTAAATATTTAAAATACTGCTAACTGAAGTAAGAGAGTAAGTAGAGAACATCTCAGATATGGCATCTGTGACTGATCAAGCCTGCTGGGTGGCCTTCTCTAAGTCACCAGTGTTTTTTCACCATAATTTACCTCACAATGTCATCTGGACAATGAAACCGGAAAGCCTGGTACATATAGGGGTTGGGGGAGAAGCTGTGGAGGTTTTCCTCTTGAGACATTTTAGAATTTAAAATTTTAGTTTTTTTAACTTGCTCATTAAGTACTAGCTGCCTAGGGTTAGGATTGCCAGGTCTTAGGGTGATGACCGAAGCCTCAGCAAATTGGTAGACTTTCCTAAGTGTTCAGAAAAGGCAATCAATCTCAGGATGAGCAGGGCAAGTGGAGAATGTTTGATTCTTATGTGTGAAGTGACGTGAGAACCTGGACCCCCATCTCCACCCATTCTCAGCTGGCACCAGAGTTCTCAGACTCCATATTAAGTTGTTTGTGTATGTGTTGCACCTACACAATGTCAGTTAAACCAAAAGTCTGCCACCAAGAGGAGGAAATAATGTGAAAGAGAGGGAGGGCTGCACTCTCTTGGGCCAATCTTACTGTTCTAGCAAGGTTGGGCAGGATGCACCAGCATAGCAACTCATGAGGCTTCTTTCTGCACATGTCTTTCTGGTGGGCTATGCAGGAAGCTCCCCATGGGCTGACACTGAGTCTTCCAGAAGCCCTAGCACCCTTGGAAAGCCCCCCATGTGTCATGGATAGGCTTGCATAGCATGTAAGCTCAAGTGCAATTGGTCCAGAAAAAAGAGGAGGTGTTGTCCTGGCTCCAGTGAAGTTGCCCTATTACCTGCTTAGTAACTTTTCACATGGATTCTGAATTAATTGTCCCAGATTCTAGAAGCTCTTTTCCCTCCCTGCTTTTGCCTGCCCTGTGTCTTTGACATCACATGGGTCTTAGGGCATAGGATGCTGGCATCCCAGCCAGTAAGTCAGTCTGTTCCTACTAGTCACTCTTCATGATTGATTGACTGCTTTTCCATTGGATCAAAAAAAAGAGCGGGAAAGGACTTTAACCAAAGTAAGGTTCCTCTATCCAACCATCCTATATTGGTTCCCGAACTTCTCATCACATAATTGTTGTCCGAAGAAGAAGAAGAAGAAGAAGAAGAAGAAGAAGAAGAAGAAGAAGAAGAAGAAGAAGAAGAAGAAGTCAGGTTAATTCCAATTTATGGTGGCTCTGTCTAGGATTCCCCAGATAGAGAGTGCTCAGAAGTGGTTTACCATTTCCTTCTTCTGGGGGCACCTTGGGACATTGCAGCTTACCCAACATTACAAAGGCTAGCTCTTCTCCTGGCCAGCACAGTGGAAAATTGAACTCCTGACCATTGGTTATAAAAAGATCAGGGGTCAACTGTGAAGCCATCATACGTGTTAAGTGTCAGTCCATGGGGAGCTTCCTGCATACAATTCAAGGTACGCTCCATTGAACTCAACTCGGTGAGTACTAGGATGGAGAAAGAGACAAGAGAAAAACAAATAATCAGTGGATGGGGCAGGAGAGAACACGTGCGTGCGTGCATGCGTTCGTGCGTGCGTGCGTGCGTGCATGTGTGTGTGTGTGTGTGTGTGTGTGTGTGTGTGTGTGTGTTAAACCCAAGCAAAACTGGGTTCGTTCGCTAGTTGTACACAAAGCCAAGTTAAAGCTTTCAGCTTAGCCACACAAATGACCAGTACTGTAAATATTTCCATACCTAGTATGGAGGGCATCAATATATGCATAGCTTCAAGGTTGAGGAATAGCAGTGTAGGACTATATTCCATTTCTAGGTATGTGTCACTTCATCAATAGAGAACTATGTGTCTTGATACAATTAGGCAAACATAGAGCAATTTTCAAAATTACTGACCCAAACTTGGCCTTGTGGAAACAGTATGTCTCCGAGCTACTCTAGGTATCTGTGATGGTCTGACTAATACGGAATCCACACTAGTACTTTTCTGGTGATAAAAATCAAACTTCTGAGGCAATTTCCAAAGCAAAACATAAAAGGAGATGAGATTCATGGTGAATTTAGCCTCCAGGTTTACATACTGTATTCTTGAAAGAGGACCAATTATATTATACAAATTTCAGCCCACTGACTTTTCAATTAATATAGATTGGAAGCTTGCACTTGGATTAATATCTGGTCCTTGGAGCAGCTGAGGCAATGAGCTACCATTTTAAAAGTGTCAGGAGTCCAGAGCCATAATATATTTTCTGTCCCCTCCCATGAATTGTTTTCCTGGTTTCATGAAAAGCTTTGATTGGGATCCTCCAGAGTACAACCATAGGTCTACAACTGCTTAACTCAGAATTCTAGAAAAATCTATTCCTCTCTCAGTAGCCTGCTCTTATGAGAGCAATTGTATGAATGAACTATACACAGGCAGGGAAAGACGGAGTCATAATGAACATAATTGGTTGTTCATTATGTAAGCCTCATGCTAATAACAAAGGTCTTTTCAACAAGCTAGTTGACGAGCTAGTGGCAATGAATGTTCTTGGAAGGGACTCTTGCTGATGGCGAGATGACCCAAGCAATGATGAACTAGCCTGTATTTGCCAATGCTGTATTTATAAGTTATCTATGTAAACATGTCTATGTATGTGAAGAATGTTGACTGACTTGACAACACAATATAAGGGCTTGTTTTGAGGGCAAATACACCCTTGTAAATTTGGTATACCCAAGAACAGTGGTTCTTAACGTGGGCGATAATGCCCCCCAGGGGGCGATTTCATTTTTCAGGGGGGCAGTAGAATGAAAAGGGGCGGCGTGGGGGCACTGGAGCAGAAGGGGGCAGTAGGGGGGCGCTGGAGCAAGCCAAACCTGTGAAGATGGCTGCAGCCTTTTTACAGTGTCCATGAATATATATTTTCCTGCAATCTTAATTTAGTTTCAGAATTTTCGTCTTGAAATTTTTAGTTCCTGCATTGTGGTTTGTTTTTATGCCCTTTTTATATTTCTTTTTGCAACTTAAAATTCACTTGCAACTAAAACATTAAATGTTACTTTTTTTGGGGCATTTCATTTTCTTGGAATTGAATTTTGTTTTCAGGGGTCATTGGATTTAAGTGTCTTAAATAAATAAATAAATAAATAAATAAATAAATAAATAAATAAATAAATATAATCACCGCGGGGAGGGGGGCGATGATAACTTCCTCAATGGCTCAAGGGGGCATTTCTTTCAAAAAGGTTAAGAACCACTGCCCAAGAACATGATAGTTCAGTTGTTCTGTGTATTTGTCTGAAACCAGGGAGTGCATGTTCTTCATAGCCAGAATTCTTCTAATGTAATCAGTCATTCTAATTAGAGAATGATGCTGTTTATAGTTCAGTGACCCAGTTACATCAGTATCAGAACTTGGGCCAATATTGCTTGAACCACAGCAGATTAACATGGCCATCACCAGCACCATGGAAATTTCTGCCCATGGGTGAACCCTCAAAGATACAATAGTCAGAAAGGAATTAAGGGAGGAGTCACTTCATTTTTACTAAAAAAAAATGTTGGGTCCTGTAGATTTATTTCACAGGAACGCTAAAGAACATAAAGGAATTTAGAGAACTGTGGTACCACATACAGTATTGTATTTGAATTGATAATATCATTGTCACTTCTTCAGTAACAATGATACAAATGCTATCGGCAAAGCAGCCTTTTGGAATAACATGCAATGCTCCCCATCCCCCCCGGGAGTAATGTGAAGAAAAAGCTAAATTACTCTCTGTTTATGAACAAAGCAAAGCAAAACAAAATATGCTGTCATGGTTGGACACCTAACCAACTGGTCTCAACGACGACAAATGTTTGCCATAAATGTTTTCAAAGCACTGATCATAACCCAGGAGTGAATATTCATCCATGGACCAAGTTCAAAGCTTATATGAGGATTTATACAAGCTAGCAGTTGATGTTGTTTTGTTGTTTCAGTTGGGGCAAAGATAGCATGTTTTACAAGATCTGTCATTGGGGTGAGCTTCCTTAATAACTTACTAAATTATCTGCAGTGAAATGTCTCTGCCTGCTCTTTGTTTTCTTTCTCTTCGAACGTTTACACTTAATTTTATATCCCTCTTCCAGGGGTGTTGCCTCCAGACCTAACTCTCTCATTGAAATTATACATTTCTGCTCCTTGTATTCTGCAACATGGAAATGCTGACCTAACTTAACCCAGACAATACACCACACTGGCTTGTTTCACTCTTTCAGTCCAACTGTTGCCATTCTTGCCCCTTTTTCATTTAATCTTCATTTTCTGGTGCCAGACACTTTCTGTAGCATTGATTTATTTTCCTTTATTTTATTTTTTATTTTTTATTTTGCTGCTTGTAGGTTCAGTTTTCTAATTTGTCTCCGCTTACATAAGATTTCAGGTCCTAGCCAGAGAAAATAAGCTAAGTTAGAAGCTAGGTCTGTAAGCTCCCTGCCCTTTTCTTAGTTTAATTTGAAACTGCGCTGTGAAACATGTTCTGTTCTAACAGCAGATGACCCTTCTGAGGGAGAGCCATGAACTGGCGGCCTACAGAGGGCTTCAGAATTTGGTGGAAGAAAATGAATGTGTTGAAACTCTTGTCCCTCATTCCAAATTTGCACTAGCCTTCGTTAAATTGCATGTTTCAATGACATACTTAATATAGTATCAAGAAAGAATTGAACAGTCATTTATCAATTAATTACCCATGAAGCTCAGAGACATGTTACAGGGTTGTAATTGTACCCTGGGTGTGAGGCATATGTTACACTTTAAAAAATCAGTCACCTTGAAATTATATGGGCAAAGCCTTTTTTTCTACTGAATGTTAAGAACTTACTGTACATCCTATGGATGGGAACTCTTAAGAATTTTATCAATTTGTCAGCAAATTGGGCTGAAGGAAAGGAAGACATTAATACAGATTCTTTTACTAGCTGGTTACTTTTTCACCTTTGATACAACTGATATGAGCCTTAAAGTTTTTTTTCCTCCATTAACATACTTAAGCTTGCAACTCAGCCCGTCACTTTATTGGGATCACAGGAGCTCTGATAGCTGTGGCTTATTTCAGCATTAGAAATGTTCATTTTGTTTTCTTGATATGAAATAGGTTTTCATACCTATTATGAATCAGAGTAGGATGAGGAAGAGGTAGCAGTTCAGAAGTTTCTGGGCTGCAACTCCCATCTGCCTTAGTGAGCATAGCCAAGGAGAGGAAAAATTGGAAACATCTGCAGGTAACAACATCTGGAAAGCCACACATCTTTTTTCCTTGAATTTGGTTTTGGCTTTTCTGATGGTTAACACATTGTGTTGTGTACTGTCAAGTCAGTTTCAACTCATGGTGACCCCAGTAGGGTTTCCAAGATATTTAAGGAGTGTTTTTACCCATGTTGCCCCCACCAGATAATTTCCATGGCTGAGCAGGGATTTAAACTCAAGTCTCCTGAGGTCTAGTCCATCACTTGACCTACTGTACTAACCTGGCTCCTGGATTCCCATGTTAGTGCCTCTTTAAGAAAAAAATAAAATATTTATTTATTTATTTATTTATTTATTTATTTATTTATTTATTTATTTATTTATTTATTTATTTATTTATTTATTTATTTATTCAATTTCTACCCCGCCCCTCTAGACAACGTCTACTCGGGGTGGCTTACAAAAATTAAAACACATTAAAACAATGTAGAAAAATAACTAACATAATGCAATTATTATAATTAATATTATCCAAGATGGCAACATTAAGAACCAGAAAAAAGGGGAAGGAACTTAGGTGATTGGGGGGAAGGCCTGTCTGAATAACCATGTTTTTAGTTGGTTTTTGAACACACCCAGCGAGGGTGCCAGCCGAATTTCAGTGGGAAGTGTGTTCCACAGCCGAGGGGCAACTGCCGAGAAGGCCCGGTTTCTTGTTTTCTCCTTCCGGGCCTCCCTCGGCGTCAGTCCCCTCAGCCGTCCCTGCTGGCTATGTCGGGTGACTCGGGTAGATCTGGGTGGGAGGAGGCGATCTGCCAAATATTGAGGTCCCAAACCATTTAGGGCTTTATATGTAATCATTAATACTTTGAAGTCAATGCGGAAACGAATAGGTAACCAGTGCAGCGCAGCCAGAGTGGGGGAGATGTGCTGATATTTTCTCACCCCACTAATAAGCCTGGCTGCTGCATTCTGGACCATCTGGAGTTTCCTCATGAGCCTCAAAGGCAGCCCCACGTAGAGTGCGTTACAATGGTCTAGTCTCGAGATTACGAGCGCGTGGACTAGAGTAGTGAGGGCCCCCCGATCAAGATATGGCCGCAGCTGGGCAATCCGCCATAGATGAAAATAGGCAGAACGGACCACGGATGCCACCTGGGTTTCCATGGTTAGCGCCGGGTCCAGATGTATCCCCAAGCTGCAGACCTCACTCTTTGTGGCAAGGGGGGCTCTGGAAATAATAATAAGAGGGACTCTGGGAATGCAGACTCCAACACTATTATTTTACTGAGTAATTCATTGTATATGAAGCACACAAGTATGTCTTGGTTCCTTTTGTGGTAGAGTTGCCAGGGTAAAGATTCAGGGTTCAGGATTTAGCTCAAACCCAGTTTAGAAGGCAAGAACTGCGAAGAAAACAAAACATGCTGTCATTCTGGGTCGGAGTCAAATCCTGTGTGTCCTTATCTATAGCACACATGGCATCTGCCAGCACAGGACAACTTTGCCCTTTCCCCTTAGAACTTGTTCTGATACAGTGGTGCCTCGACTTACGAACATCCCGATTTATGATTATTTCGAGTTACAACCAGTTCCGGCTGCAAAATTTTGCTTCGACTTGCGGCCAGAGCTTCCAGTTACAACCAGAAAAAAGGCATGGAAAAAAGGCCAGGAATTCAAATGTACTAACCATTGATGCCGAAGAGGCTGCTTCTTTGTAGCTCTTTGATCCCAGCAGTTAGAGAGTGTTTGATCGGAGGAGGCTTCGGACTGCCTGGTAAGGTAAGGTGCTGCTTTCTGCTTTTAAAAAACTGTTCTGGGTGGGTTTTGCAGTGTGGTTTTGGGCTGAGGGGGTTATGTTTCTGTTCTATGATGGGTCTTGGGGGGGTTGTTTGGTTTTTGGTTTTTTTTCCAATTTCCAATGCTCTTTTTTGCATTTCTGATGGGTCTTGCACACTTTGCTTGCTTTCTGCTTTGCTTTTTTTACATTTCCGATGGGTCTTGCATGCTTTCCTTGTTTTCTGCTTTGCTTTTTTTGCATTTCTGATGGAAATTTCCCTTTGGCTGGAACAGAGTAATCGTGTTTCCGATGGATCTTGCAGTGTTTGTGGGTTTTTGGGAGATTTTTTCCTTCGGCCAGAATGAATTAATTGCATTTCAATGCATTCCTATGGGAAATTGTGCTTCAACTTATGACCATTTTGAGTTACTACCATCTTCCAGAGCAGATTAAATTCATAAGTCGAGGCACAACTGCGCTTATCAGTAGTTATGCTCATTAGGTTGTTGTAACAAAATCTCCTTCTGTAAGTGGCAGAACTGCTAACCCTGGCCAGCTTCACCTGGTAATAGGTAAAGGTAAAGGTTCCCCTTGACAAATGTCCAGTCATGTCTGACTCTGGGGATGGTGCTTATCCCCGTTTCCAAGCCATAGAGCCAGCATTTGTCTGTAGACAGTTTCCATGGTCACGTGGCCAGCATGACTAGACTCAGAACGTTGTTACCTTCCCACCGTGGTGGTACCTATTTATCTACGTGCATTTGCATGCTTTTGAACTGTTAGGTTGGCAGGAGCTGGGACAAGCGACGGGAGCTCACTCCATCGCGTGGATTTGATCTTACAACTGCTGGTTTTTCCGACCTTGCAGCACAGAGGCTTCGGGATGAGGACTGCTCCACAAGTGGTCCAAAATGCAATTATGTGATCCTTCCTTCCTTCCTTCCTTCCTTCCTTCCTTCCTTCCTTCCTTCCTTCCTTCCTTCCTTCCTTCCTTCCTTCCTTCCTTCCTTCCTTCCTTCCTTCCTTCCTTCCTTCCTTCCTTCCTTCCTTCCTTCCTTCCTTCCTTCCTTCCTTCCTTCCTTCCTTCCTTCCTTCCTTCCTTGAGTCTAAGCATTAAACCAGATTATTTTTACACTATATCTGAAAGAAAGCCATAGTGGTTTAACTTTAAGATACATTTGGTTTTATTGTCAGAGGTATTTCTGGACTGACTGCATAATATCCTCCTGCTCCTCCACAGGGCACAACACACTCTTCATCATTACCACAATCTGAATCATTGCTCAAGATGAAAAGGGTAACTGCCACTAGAAATCTGCAAAGTGTGAATTAATTAATGTGTTTCATTATGTAAGAGAACTGCCAAAGTTCCCATTTCATGTCAGATTCAGAAGCATGGAAAATTAAACTTGGGGGGAGGGGAGGGGAGAGACAAATAGAGAATTAGCTGAAATTTCAAATCATACCATGTCAAAAATTGATCAGGCTTAATGTGGACTCTGTTTCTCAAAGCACAAGAGCAAAATGAGAAGGCAGATGTCTGTGCCCAGACTGTTTCTTAAAAGTGAGTTTCAAACTGTAGGCTGCAAAGACAATTCAAGAGCCATGACTTTTGAAACTTTGGAATCTATTGGTGCACAGCCTAATGAAGTCTAGTACAAGTCAAAAGCTAGCACTCCCCCACCCCTTTATTCTTCAGAGGTCTAATAAAGATATCCCCTGCCTTTGCTTTTGTATTGTGTAAGGACCACTCAGACTGGCTGGATAGCTCAGTGAGTTAGGCATCTGGCTGTGAAGTCAGAAGTTGGGAGTTCACAGTGAATACTAAAAAAAAAAAAAAAAACCCAGCCTGTCTGGCCTTGGACAAGCTGCCCAGTCCCAGGGCACCCCCAGAAGAAGGGAATGGTAAACCACTTGTGGGTACTCTCCCTCGAGAAAATTCTTAAAAGGATTACTGTAAGTCAGAATTGACCTGACGGCACACAGTTATTACTATTAAGAACCACATGACTTTGTTTGTTCGTTTCTGCCCTATTTTCCAGTTGATCTTGCCTCAGATTTCCTTGTGAACCATAAAAGATACAAATATGTATGCTTATTTCATCCAGCTAGGGCAGTAAAGGCACATGTGCATTGATCATAGTTTTTATGAGAACCATATACACATGTGCATCAGTTCCTTAATAAGGGTTAATTAGTCATTTCTCTTTCAACCCTATTTCTGAATTGCTCTTAAAGTTATGCTACATATCCAGCACTACTGTTTTTTTTAACAATATACGAAAAGGCTTACTAGATCAGAGCATGGGTCCATGTAATCCAGTATCCTGTTTCTAGAAGATGTCTTTTAGCCAGCTATTGGTAATGTTTTGACTATGCCTTCCTAAATCACTCACTGGCTGGAGGGCTTCTATTGCAGTTTTGAAATTTTGTCTCTGTGTGTGTGTGTGTGTGTGTGTGTGTGTGTGTGTGTGTGTGTGTGTGTGTGTGTGTGTGTGTGTGTGTGTGTGTGTGTGTGTGTGTGTGTGTGTGTGTGTGTGTGTGTGTGTGTGTGTATGTATTCATTTTTATAGGGATAAGGGTTATGGTACAAATAAGGGGCCAAGTAAGAGGGGGGAAGGGTAAGAAAGGGTAACATTCCAGAGGGCAAAAAGTATTCTTACATCCACCTATACAATTGTATTAAAGATGGAAATCATACAAAGAGGGGGAAAAACATTATTACAATTTTCCATAATATTTATCATTACTAATCTTCAATTTCTTGGACCTTCTCTTTCTTTTTATCTTTAAGTTTACTAGTTTTATAGGTTTTATAGGTTTAATATTATTCTGCCATCCTATACAGTATCTATTATTCTAAATTGTTCTTTTGCTCTAAATCACTGTTATAACCATTAATTTGTGTTTATTTTATCATATCTTCTTTCACCACAAAATACCTTCTTAGATTTAACAACTTTTATCTCCACTGCTCTATCTCCATGTTCTAACCCATATTTTGTGCCCCTCTTATCATGTTGTCTTTCCTTTTCCATATCATGGACCACACATATCCATTCTCAAGAGCATCCACTCCAGGTATTGTCTCCTTTGTTTCATCTGCCACAGCAGGTGTCCCATCATCTCGATTCTTTTCCCTTTTATATCAAAGTTCATAGTAAACTTCGCCATTTGCTGCACTTCCGCTGCTGACATCTCCATAAGGAGAATTAACAAATTGGATCTCTGCTAAATTGTATCTTCACCTTTTTCTTCTAGTTGTATCTTCACCTTTTACTTCTAGAACTTTCTGGGGTTTAAGAATAAAATTATCTGTCTCTGTTTGTGGTTTTTTAAAAAATTGATTCCCTGTAGGCTGCAATGATTCCATGTCTTAATTTCACTTCTTTCTCAGTCTTTAAATTCTAGACATTTGTGTCTCCACGTCTTTAATTTGTTCAAATACTGTAGCTCACCCATCTCTGTTTTCATCTGGTGCAGTCCATTAAGTATAATGTTTTGAATATTCTTGAGGATGTCTTGTTGTCCCATAATTGGAGGTATTATCTGGATTTCTTTCTGGCAGGTAGTGACCACAATAGTTATTCACAATAGTAGCTTGGGGCAGAAGGTTGACAGGAGGAAGGGCTTTTTTCCCAAGACTATTACTGGCTGCTTCACGGATTTAAATCCATCAGTAGTTTATAGTTATATTGTCCTGCAGGAGCAAGTTTTATTGCCTCAATAGAAGCAAAGTTGTTTTTTCTCCCTCCTCTTTACTCCTCCTTTCTCTCTGTTTCCCTCCTTTCTTTCTGTTTCTCCTCGCCTCAGATGAAGGCGGGGGAGGGGGTGTTCACCGGTCTGGCCAGATTTAGGTCTAGTCACTTTGTCTGACAGTTTACACCCAGTCTCTTCATTGTTTAGGTCCTTGACAGTTCCATATGTAAAACAAGCCACTTACTTTAAGTTTGGTCAAGATGACCCTTCTGTACTTTTCTGCTCTCTGTCTTGGGGCATTCACAATTCTGTGCCAAAGATGGTGCCCACTCAGCTCTGCTTCCAGGTTGTGACTTCAAAGAGACGCCAATCCAGGAATCTCCTGGGCCACCTCCCTTCTCAGTCAGATTCTGTCGCTTCATTCTTTCCCTTCTCCTAGTAAAAGTCTGTTCCCCACGACATTTTGAGGGGTCAAAACCGAATGGTCTCAGTCAGTTTCAGAATCTCCAACAGAGTCTTCTGAGAATTGTAGTACAGTAGGACCCCCTTATCCGTGGGATCATTATCTGTTGATTCACTTACCCACAGACTGAAAATACTAAAAATATTAAAAGATAAAAATCCAGGGGTGGGGGGGAAGTATGTTCACATGTATCACCAGAACTGGCCACTAGGGGGACCCATGCTATGAAAAATGCATTGGAGGTTTTGGGCTGCTTAAGGCCTCTCTACAAACTTTTTCCTCTACAGACTTTTTCTGGGGAGGCAGAGGTGGTTCCTCCTGCCTGCTGGATTACTCAGAGGTAAAAAAAAAATGAATATACAGGAAGATCTCTAAACTTGTACAGAGGTTTCCTGTGGCATGCAGCCCATGTGACTGCTAGCTGCCTCCTTGGCCGATGAGCTGTCTTTTTGTCTGGTGGGTTCCCAGGAGAAGTGGTGATCCAGTGTGGAATGGCTGCTTGGGATCCTGCCCTTTCCTCCCCCATCCCAGGTATGGGGCACCCTTCCCTTGTGCAAGTTAGGGGCAGCTTATCCTCCTTCCCCAGTTTGCTTCTGGCCCCGCTCACCCTGAGTAGATGCTGTCTGGGGGGGGCGGGGTATAAATCGAATAAATAAATAAATTTTTTTTAAAAAAGATCTTCAGTCCCAGAAAGGCAACCCTCCTCCACCGCCTTGTGGCTGCCTTCAGACAGCAGCAACTTGCAAGGAAGCAGAGCCAGAAAGGGTGGCTTTTATGCCAAGCCATCTCCACCCTGGCAGCCAGGACTCTTCGCTCACTGTGGGAGGTGGGTGAAGGGGTGTGGGGCTGGCCCAGGCCACCTCTCCTGATGGTGGTGACAACAGTGATGTGGGTGGTGGGTGAGGATAGGGACAGGGATCTCTGGAGGCAGCCAGATGAGGCAGCCGGCAGCCCGGGAGACATCGCAGCTCACCCACAAGCAAGTAGGTGGGGCAGCACCATCTCCAGCAACACCAGCAGCACCAGCCAAGCCAGTCTTGGCCAGGTGAAAGCAACGCAGCCCAAGGAGGTAGCCAAGATTGGGACTGACAAGTGCTACGGAAGAGATGGGGGGACAGGGACCTTGTTTTATGTTCCCTTCCATTTTCCACAGCAGCCCTTGGTAGGTTTGGTGGCACACACTTTGGGAAACACTTTTACCATCTTGTTATAGATTCTGCTGTAATCTGTGGTTTTCAGTTCTGCCTTTTCCTAGTGTCCAGACAGATGTCCCTAATGAACCTCCACAGAGGGCACTAGGATGACAGCATGTGGACCCAGCACCTTAATGCAGGGGTGCCTCTGCCCCTGGACATGGATGTTCCACCCAGCTATTATGGCAAACAGCACTTACACATGCACTTTTTCTGAATCTGCCTATTGTCTTGTAAGCTACCGAAGCTAGAGCCATGATCTGCTTGCAGTGAATTCTAAGAGGCGAATACGTGCTCTTTGATATTGTCCTTCATTTTCTCTATTCTGAACTTACTGCTGACACATTTTATTGAGTTACCTGGAGTTAAATCCTTACAAGTCAGTGAAAAAGGAAGCCCTGCTCTCATCATTCCAGGCCAGTCCTAAACCACCACCTCCTCCTCCTCTCCTCCTCTTCCTCAGATGCCTTAGCCTTCTCTCACAGAGAATCTCCACCAACTATCCTGGAACTTTTCCCGGTTTATGCCAGGCTTTTAGAGGAGGTAATCAAAACTGTGGATTTTATAAAGTTGTCACAAATTTATTTATTTAAAATCCATCCTGTGCTCTAGGTCCACCATTAACTACAACCCTCTCTGTGTGGCCTCAGTAAAGGAAGCCACAGTCTCCAATTTGCAAAGCCCTAGCAGGCTGTTAATGATGGGACCTTTTGAAGACTGCTAATTCCTAGGGTCATGGTAAGTCAGAAGCGATGTGCCAGTACGAAACGGCAATTCTGTGCTGAACGTATCTCATTTTCAGACACAGGAATACTCCGTGTAACTTTTCCCTGTTTGATCACTGCCTCTAAGTTCCCCTTCAGCTGCTGATAAACAATTGCAAAATGTTTTCATCCAGAACATGATATTAAACTGTAATTTTTACCTGTTTCTGTTTTGCAGCTGGCAAAATCCTTTAATTATATGAAGGAGGAATCTCTCTCTCTCTCTCTCTCTCTCTCTCTCTCTCTGTAACAATCCCAATGGAGTCAAGTAGCATTCAGGAAACTGCAGAAGAAGAATCTGAGGTAACAAGCAGGTAATGGGAAGAGCAGAGCAAAAGTTCATCGGGGGGAAGGAGCAAAAGCTTTACCCCTTTAGTGAGCAAATACTTTCAGACAGGTATTGATCTAATGGTGGAGGAAAAATGTTCTCTGGCCATCATGAAATAGCGCTTATTAGGAGTGAAAAATGCAAGTATGAGGTTACAAGTGGAGGAAAGGAACTATACATTCATTGGAGAGCAGTGTGCTTTTGAGAGAGGGAGAGAGAGAGAGAGAGAAAGAAAGAAACCCACAAACAAACAACCACACCCTAAGAACCCAGATTCATACATGCTTCATATTTCTGTAGTTGCCAGGTCAACAACTGATGCCCAAATACACAATGTGGGGCCAGGTATAAATGTATAAATATTTGCCATGTAGTCCCATGTAGTCCACAAAACTCACATTAGAATATACCAGTTAGTCTTTAAGGCGCCACAACATGTTTGTCTTCTTTATTTTGGCTTTGTTGTTGTTTGCTTGATATTTCTACACAGGTGTTTCTGGTTGGTAGCACTAACATTTTCACAGGAAATGAGCAGCTCTGAACCCTGTGAACATTGTGAAGGGGTATGCTGTGGGGAGGCCATACCCATTGGATCCCACTAGATCCCATTTTTAGAGAAAAATAACAGGACTATGCATATTTGCTGATTTTTGCTATTTTCGATTAACCACTGAACCATCATTGGAACTAGCATGGAAAAACGGCCTTTGCCTCAGAGCACCCCAATTTAGAGGGCACTGAAACTTAAAAGTGAATTTGTTTTCTAGCATTAGAAAAATAAACACTTAGACCTACTGGCCCCCTTCCCTCAAAAGGATAAACTTTTTCTTTCTTTCTAGGAAGACACCATATTTTTCTCCACGTTTTTCACCGGATGTCTCACCCAGTGGCTCATGATGGAGTGGCTGTGAGGTAACGCCATTTGGTCCGCAAATATTTGGATAGCAAAAGGATTGAGTTCGGCTCTGTCCTGGACTGAATCTTCCTTAGCACCGAATTTTCCAAGGAACTCAGTGCTGGATTCTTCACCCCAGCTCTGGTTTGTAAATACACTACATATAGAAATAGACTCCTGTTTTTTTCCTGACAAACCATTTTCTATTAATCCAGTCAATGGCATGATACAAAAGGTTGGTTTTGAACTACCTTGCCCACATGGGCTTTGGAATATATACGATATATATATTGTATACCTTTTCACCTGGGGCTGATCACCAATCTTGATTTTTGATGAATTAAAGGTTCTGGTCACCCTCCTTTCTGCATTTTTTTAAAAATTGCTGAAGAGATAATAGTCAAGACGGGGACCAGGCTTGCTTACCTACTTGAAAATGTGCACTATATTTTGTTATTTCCCCCCAGCTGTTTTATTCTTTGTTACCTGTTGAGAAGAATGTGATTAGACAATAAGCATTAAATTTACCAGCGGAGTTACAAGAAAGAGCAGAGGGATGTGCAACACTATTTGCTGGATGATAAGCTAATGAAACGCAGGGGAGAGCAACACAGAGATCTGACAAGAGCGAAACTATTAACATACAGAGGCATCTGCCTAGATCTCAGCAGCGTAAGTGGAAAACTAAAGTAACCCTCTACATTATAAGTAACAGTTAAGAATTACTTTGTGAAACTGTCCTCTAACTTTCTGAGCTCCAGTAAAGAAGCATTTATTCACTGTCTTCCTTACATACCATATGCCATGCTCACTTCTCATATATGCCATCTCTGCCTTGTGTTGCAAATATTTGGACAGTGTTCAGGTTTGGAGTAAAGTTATGGTTCCCCATAGTTGTTGTTTTGACTTATATACTGCCTCATAGTGTTAAAGGACTCTTTGGGTGGCTTACAGCATAATTATGCAAACAACACTTTGCTCCCCAGTGAGCTGGTTACTCATTTTACTGACTTTGGACGGATGGAAGGATGATTCTAACTTGAGCTGGCTACCTGTATCTGTTGGGATTGAACTCAGGTCGTTAATCAGAGGCTTGACTGCAGTAATGCAGTTTAACCACTGTGCCAAGGAACTGTTAAACCCCCTTGCATTCTTCTTCATGCATATGTGTGGGTGGTGTACAAATTAAATGTTACATTTTCTTCTCTCACCTGAGCCTTTAGATGTCTGTTGTTACTTGGAGGCTGTTTGCTACAAGGAAAGATATTTCTGTGTATAAGACACCCCTATGTATAAGACGCACACACCTCACTTTTCTAACCCAAAATTTCTTTCTTCACAAAAAGTGGAGGGGGAAAGCAGAAATCAAAGCGCTTTGATGATTACTGCTTTCCCCCTCCACTTTCTTCCAAAGAAATTAGAGGGGAAAAGCACTTTCTTCAAAAGAAAGTGGAGGGTGAAAGCAGGGATCAAAGTGCTTTAATCCCTCCCCCTTACTTCTGTGTATAAGGCGACCCTCAATTTTTAATCTAAATATTTTAGACAAAAGTATTATCTTATACAGCGGTCCCCAACCTTTTGGGGCCACAGACCGGATGGGAGGAACAGGCTCCATGTGCGGGGGGGCACACCTGTGCTCAAGCAGTGGGCATGTCACGCTCATGCACAAGCGTGACACCCCACCGCAGGTGCAAAATGCCCCCATGCAAGCGTGACACGTCCATCATTCCGGCAAGCCTACAAACTGGCACCGGGCCACGGACCATGGGTTGACAACTCCTGGTCTTATACATGGAAAAAATACACTAATTACCTATAGCAAGTTGTTGGGGGGGGTAGATAAAGTAGGAATGACTATGTTTCTTTTGTGACGTAACACAATGAACAGCAATGTATGCTTCATGTTTTGTGGCTATGGTAAGTCCTTTCTGAGGGAAAAGCACTCAGCACACATCCACAGGTTGAGCCCTAGCAGGATTTTGGCACAAATTAAAAACTTTATCTTTAGTAAGAAGGGCGGGGGGGGTGTTTCATATGAATGTGGATAATTACCAAGGAAAGAAACAGGAAATGTGTGGAATGAAACAGAATGGTATGTATTCTGTGGTTGTGATTTGTTTCCAGAATGGAGTTCCCAACATACATGACAGAAATGGCATTGTTCTGTACGCTTTGCTTCTTAATTTTAAGTATGAAGGAAACCACTATGTGTATTCTCAAAGGCACTTGATTCATATTTCCCATCAGAGACCTGTGGCATAGATATGCTGACGGATATTGGCCAGTGCCATAACATCATCCATATTAATAGTTCTCAGTTACAAAATGCCTTTTCCCATCTCCTCTGAAAGGTATAAAATAAGTGTAAAAGACTTTATATTTGCTACACAAACTGTGTCATTTGTGGCTTGTTTCATTGCTTTTCTCTTCTGCCGCCTTCTCTTTGTTCATATTTTTGTGGTACATTTGTGTGCGGATTGCATTGGCCTCCCTCTTACCTGCCAGACTCACAGAGCTAGGCTTTTTGACTCCACCTTTTTACTTATGCTCTCCTGAGTAAATGACAAGTTTTTTGCTATAACATGTTGGAAGATGAAATATTGTGCAGGGTGTGAGCCCCTGAAAGTGCCAATTTCTGGTTTATATTTGGTTTATTTAATTATTTTTATCTAGGTATCCTTATCTACAGCTAATATTGTGCACTGGATACAGTAATGGACTAGGACCCAAGAGTGAAAACCCTGGGCTAGGACTTGAAAACCTTGCTAGGCTCAGCGTAAGTCAGAAGCAACTTGATGGCACACTACAAGTTCCACCCAAACTTTATTTAAAGATACACATCTCTAAAGCAACAATGCACATGTTATTATTATGAACACATGAAACTGCAATATGCAGCACTTTGGAAGACTGCGCTGGCCAGGGCAGAGGTTTGGGGGGGGGGGAGGTTTCTGGGAATCATCATCTGAAAAAGGACCATCTTCAAGTTCCGAGAGTCTCTTCGAGAACTCTAGCAAGGCTTCTCTCCTATGCTGCTGTCTAAAATCCTTTCAACTGGAGATGTCAGGGATTAAATAGAGTGCTTTACCATAGTGTGGTCCCAGTGCTTTAAGCAGCCATCTCTGTCTGTATGAAACTCAGGCTGCAAAATGACACCCAGGCTGCATACTCTAACTTCTTTCATTTTTGCCTTTCAGCTCTTAAAGCCATTCAACGTTTTCTCCTTGTTGTATTGTGTCCTTGCCGAGCATGATTCTGCAAAGCAGCGTTATGCCAAGAGACATGTAATGAGCTGTGTAACTTTAATTCAACCAACTGAATACATAACTTGATGAAAGGCAGATCTTTCTTTGCCAGGCTGAGCTCTTAGTTTAGTCTGCTCTCCTGCTGGCATCTCTGTTTCTTGCATTCAATCCTTCATAGCTGACTCAAGGGCAGGATGCCCCAGGAACAGCAGGATATGGCCCTTTATAATGAATGGAACCCTTGAAATTGTGACCTGGAAATTATGTTTTGTTTTGCTGAGTTTCAGAATTATAACCACTTCACACATATATCTGTAACAACCATTATATTTCCCTGAATTAGGGTGTTGGGAGTATGAATGGATAAGGGGAAGAAGCCTCTTGCCAAAATGCTGTGAAGAATATTTTCAGAATTGAAGCTTGACACTTGCGAATGAAATCATCTTTTGAATTATCACCTGTTCACTAGAGCCAGGTTCACTCCCGGCCCTAGCATCTAAGGCAGTGCAGGCCATGACTTTCCCTCCGGATACTCTGGATAACACCTCCCATGAGCCTCAGTTCTTTTGTGGTCTATGCTCAGGTGTTAGAGAAGTGGTCATCCAAAACATCTGGAAAACACCAAGTTGTCTACCTTTGTTATAAAAACCACATGAGATTGACAGTGGCTGAACTTTGCCCTTAGTACATAGAAAGTTTGACGTGAAATTTAGTTTAAATGACTCATCGCACAATCCAACTACCCTTTAAAAAGAAGAAGCAGATGGGATAAGGGAACAGACTGACCTTGTTTTGCACACTTTGTGAATAGGGCTAAAGTTTACATTGGAAGTTTCTACATGCAGTGAGGCTAGCTGCTGGCCCTGCACAATGACAATGGGTAAATGGGTCTTTGCAGAGATACAAATAATTTCTTTCCCATTGAAGGCAATGCAGAGTGCTGTCCTTCCTCTTGTTCATCTCTGGCTCCTACAAGATCCTTTTCATGGAACAATCCACTGTCAAGGTCCAAACCAGAGCCTTATATCTCTAAAACCATAGCGATAGCCATGAAATTACCCTGAATACTGTAGTGCAGCTTCACTGTATGCAGAAGGGAACAGCTTGTAAACTAGACAGTATAGTGTGTTATGATCAGCAGAGAAAGGAAAAGATTCAGAGAGTGTGCATAGATTTCTAGAACACTTGTGTGGGACACTTCATGACAGTTGGCTGCTGGCATGCTCTTAGAAGAAACTCTGGGGTTTAAAAAAATATCTAGGAGCTGAGTTCTAGTTGAGTCTCAAATGTGAAACTGAGGCTTAGAGTGGACATTAAATGGATTCCAAAGATTTGTTCCTTCCAGTTTCTAAAAATTCAAAGTCATTTCACATTTTAGCTGTTTAACTGGCTGTCAGGAGAAGGGCAGACCAGGTGAGGTGTTCATCTGTCTCCTTTCCCCTTTTCTCACCTCAAACATGCTACACCTAACAGCTGTCACCATCACACATAGGAAGCCCTTAAGGCATTCCCTTTTCCAGTGAGATTCTTTCAAGACTATTTCATTGTGCTTGATGGTTCTGTATCTGTATCCTCTATTTGTCCCTCTGTTTTAATTTCCATTTCCCATCCATTTATAGAAACTATAGCTATCTTAAGACTATTCTGCGCTTATGTTCATATCACTGAGAATGGGACAATTTGCACAGAATACTGTGCAGAGCATTTAAGCAGTCGTAACTTCTTTCACCCTTTGTGACAATCCTGCCTTTACAATATGCAATTTTTATGAAGGTGTTATATATTATTCATCAAATATATTCTTATACATTATATTACATAAGTTCTCTCCTCCTCTGTTCCTGTTTCCACCTAGTAACACAGCATTCTGTCCCCTTGTTATTTCAAATGACTCGTCATGCAAAAAGAAAAAGGAAAGAAAAAGGAAATCCTTCCTGTGTCATTGTGTTATTTTTTGTGATTTCATTATTAGAGTGAAAAAGGCATAGCATTATAGCCAGAGTGGTCACATTTCCTCAGTATTCTCCTGTAGAAAATATGCCGATAGGACCTTGTGTTGCTTGGCTTTATCTTGGGCACATCCTTTGAGGCTGAAACAGACTGTATTCGCGAAGGCTTTCACAGCCAGGATCTAATGGTTGTTGTGGGTTTTTCAGGCTCTTTGGCCGTGTTCTGAAGGTTTTTCTTCCTAACGTTTCGCCAGTCTCTGTGGCTGGCATCTTCAGAGGACAGCACTCTGCTCTGAAGATGTGCTCACAGAGAGTTGTCCTCTGAAGATACTGGCCACAGAGACTGGTGAAATGTTAGGAAGAACAACCTTCAGAACACGGCCAAAGAGCCCGAAAAACCCACAACAACTGCTGAAACAGACTGTTCCATCCAAGCCCACAGCATTCTAGCTGGAAGAGTTCTCTGGTGACCTAATGCTTGTATATTTTTTTCAGCAGAGAGGAATCATATCTTTCTCACAAGGTATGAACAAACGCAAGAAGCCTGTTGTAGTCTCCTTTCTCCTAAGGGCTGTATTGCTGCTTTGTGTGTAAACTAAAACAAGTTCTCCTAACCCATGTTCACACCAGGAGGTAGAATCAGTCACATGTCTTTTGCTTTCTCTTTTCTTTAAGGCAGTTGGCCCAAATTATACAAAGCAGTTGATACACGAAAAAAAAAATCATGTAAGGATTGGTAATTAAATGAAGCAAAATATTTGGGCTACTCAACGTAAAGCCAGAAAGAGTTGCTCCGTATTTGGTCCAGATTTTCCCAAACAAAACGTTCCTGGCTGCAAATTTGTCTTGGTCCTGTCTCTATATTGCAGATGTCAAGGAAAGAGCCATCTTTCTTATAGCTTCAGCTCATATACTTCATCAAAACCCTAAGTGGTGTTATGCTGACATATTTCTTTATTTTACAATGCACCTGAAACAAAACCCGGAATTTATGTTTCAATCTCTGTGCCTGACTATGGCCACTGAAAAAGATTAAGAATGAGGAACTTCAAGAAACAATGTTGCTAGCCATGTGATCTCCGTTTCACACTCATTTCATTTGCATACATTTTCTGCATACTACAGAAGTCCTCACAAGGTTCTGCCTTCTCCCAAACATTTTCTGCTTGTCTTCTGTGACAACATTTCAATTTCTTCGTTCTGTCTCAATCTGAGGAAGCTGTTTAGGTTATAAACTGGAGTCAAAAATGGACTAGGTGAGAGAGTGAACAAGCTGAATCTTAATCCAGAGAAGACAGAGGTGCTCCTGCTCAGTCAAAATGCAGATCAGGGAATAGGGTGTCAACCTCTGCTGCTTGTTGCTATGTTCTTCCTGATAAACCCAGCTCGCAGCTTTAGTGTAGCCCTGGGTTCACCCCTGATCTTAGATGCTCAAGTCTTGGTAGTGGTGAGGACTGCATTTACACAGCTGATGTGCTGATTGAAATCATTCCTGGAGATGTCTAACATGGCCACAGTGAATCATCTTAGTTACATCTTGAGTGGATTACTGTAATGTGCTCTATATGAGGCTGTGTTGGGATGTGGTGGCGCTGCGGGTTAAACCGCAGAAGCCTGTGCTGCAGGGTCAGAAGACCAAGCAGTCATAAGATCGAATCAACGTGATGGAGTGAGCCCCCATCACTTGTCCCAGCTCCCGCCAACCTAGCGGTTCGAAAGCATGCAAAATGCAAAAATGTGAGTAGATAAATAGGTATCACCAAAGTGGGAAGGTAACAGAGTTCCGTGTCTAGTTATGCTGGCCACGTGGCCACAGAAGATTGTCTTCGGACAAACGCTAGCTCTATGGGTTGGAAACAGAGATGAGCACTGCCTCCTAGAGTCGGACACAACTGGACAAATTGTCAAGGGGAACCTTTACCTTTACCTTGAAGTGTTTGGAAAATTCAGCTGGTTCAAAACAATACAGCCAAACTGCTCTAACTGGCCATATGCATTTCCTTCTATTGGTCTGTTCTTTGGCATAATTCAAAGTGCTGTTAAGACATGTAAAGGCCTATATGACCCAACACAGACTGTCTGAAAAAACTTATTCTTTGAAACAAACCTGTGTAGAAGAGGATACACAGAGAGCCCTTTCTTGTGGTCCTGCCCCCTTCAGAGGCCTGTTTGGTGCAGACTCAAGAGAGAACCTTTTTGATACTTGTGGCCAAGCTCTAGAGTCTAGAAGTCTTGGCTAAGAGAGGCTTGTTTTGCCTATCCTTGCTACCCTCCCAGCAGCAGACCTTTTTGTACAGGCAGGCTTTCAGAACATGAGTGCCTCATACTGTAAGATTTCACATAATGGGTTGGTTCTCTTTTAAAAGAAAATTTGTGTTAGTATTTTTTATTATAATTTTAACTGTAAGTCACCTTGAGTCTCAATTCTGGGACAAAACAAACATGTTTTTGAATTTAAGGTAAATGTACCACAGATTTTTTTTCCCCTATGGAAAATGAGCAGAGTAGGGCATGACTTCAGAATCAGTCCCTGACACACATAATAATCCTTTATCTAATGTTTCAATGCTGCAGATACAGTCTGAATGAAGGGCAAGAAATCAATGGTGAAGAAGGTTGTCTCAGCATAAGAGTCTGGTCAGATGTTTCCTAATAGCTTCACAAAGATCTTTCTAAGATGGTGTGATAAGGGGATTGACTTAAAACAAGAGAGTGCCTTCAGGTTAAAGCAGTTTATTAAGGAGGCTCAATCTAATTTACTATGTTTTAGCTTTTAAACCATTCAGAATTATTCAGCTAACACTGCTGTCTTGGAGAATGGCTAGGACAGAAAGGAAAATTCTGGAAGAGTTCAGTAACATTTTCCTGAAGACATTTACCTCAAAATGAAGCAATTTTTAGAAAAGACATAACAATAACATAATTCAAGCCTGAAGGGTACTTTTAATAGAAAGTAGCAAGCCATGAAACAAACCAGTGATGACTTCTTCCTGATTTGAAGGAGTTCAACTAGAATGTCCTAAACTAAATTAAGCAAACTAAGAATGAAAGGAAAAGCTTCCTTTAACACAAAAGGTTGGGTTGCACAACAAGTAGCATAGAGAAGAAAATTAAAATGAGAGCAGAAAATTTGAAAAAGGAAGGTAACTTAGAGATGATGTGCTCCCAATTCTTTGGTCTGAGGAGTGGGGCATCTCATCTTGAAATAATGGGCTAAGATGCCTCCCCAGCTTGGACCGTGGACTGCCAGTGGATAAGCCTGGCCTTCAAACACTGTGCCAACACAGGTTTTAAAATGCTCCCCAAATTTCATCTAATGTCCAAAAAACTGTTCGTTAAGGGATATGAGTCTAGGCCAAGAGAGTTCCTTCTGTGTCCTTACTTAAGGAGCAAGTCAGTTGGATGGACCCAGAGCAAAGTGTTTGATAACTAGTACTAGGCAGCTGAATCAGCAGCTATATATTGTATGAACTATTGTATGTTCAAGATAACTAGAGTTGAGACCGCTACTAACACATCTAAGTCCAAATTGCTGCAGTGAACATAGATCTTCCTTTCACATCAAGCCTAGGTAGAACTGCTCCTTAGAGGAGCAACATAACCTGAAGTTCCTATACCTGTATGGAATGACATATATTCTACCACCACAGAAGGTGGAGGCATGGGCTATTTAAAATTAATAACTTGAGAGAGCATGAAGGAAAGAAACAAAGAATACAAAGGCCAGAATAAAACAAGTCACCCTTGGTTTTCTTATTTTTCATTCCACTAGAGATTGATAGGCAACTAACTGTACTTGCAATACAGTATCTATCACCCTGTACAACCATAATCAATTCAGTTAGAACTCCTAAACTATAAGCAGCATATAGTAGTTTCACTTCTTTAGGCAGATGAAGAAGCCAAGTTGTTCCTGAAATGCATATTTTGTTCCCTTATTCTTCACTGCCCCTTCTAGACATACATTCCTCTCCTTTGCTTTCATTTAACACACACACATCTCAAAGTTTAATCACTTTGAATTTTATCTTGCATGAAATGCTTGGTTTAATTGTCCTGGATTTCTTCAACACCGAACAATATCCTGTTGTGCAGTTATGCAAATAGCATGCGTCTTAGAAGTGAACTGATATTACAAAATAGTGGCCCAAATCCTGTTCCTTAGCATAGCAAATTGAACTAGAGTAGGCCCATTGAATTAAGGGACTATTTGCAAGGGTTGACTCATCAAATCTTCAATGATTCAGTAGGCCTACTCTAGTGCAATTTACTACACTAAGCAACAGGTTTTTTGCCACTGATGAACATTGAATCATATGACTCAGTTTGCAATAGATGTCTATGGAGATCTCTTAACTTACAGCAATTTGTTGCTAAAAGTTACCCCTTCTATATAACGGCACAACAGGATTTTGTCTACTGTTTTGGAGAAATACAAGGCTCATCTCCCCCAATTAGCGAATGTTATACAGCATTTACTGTATATCTTCACAGTATTAAACTTCTAATCAGTATTTGGGTTTTAATATTCCAGTTCTCCTGTCTCATGTCATCTTTCCGAGACAAGATCATCCCTTACTGTAAAAGGCCACAAACACAGAATACTTTTAAGAACCATGGAGAAGAAAATCTGGGAGAAACTGAAACAACTAATTAAATAAATAGCAGCTTTTTTTGTTCTCTAACATTGAAAATCAGTCAGTAAAGATGGTGCAAATACATCTGTCTGTATTATGTTGCTTTGGGGCAATCGTTTTGCTTCATACCAATCACAGTCTTGGCTAATGTCAAAAATGAGCTTTCACCACCTTTGACAACTGCTCTTCCCACTCATAAAAAAGCAGAAGACTCTTCTGCCAGGTTGGGGTAGAAATAAATATTACTTCAGCTGCACAGGTGGGAAATGAAGAGTTCACGTTCATTAACAAAACTCACAGCTCAGCCTGTCTATAGAATTCCTCTAAGAAATCGCTTATAATGCTTCATTCAAAACCTGTTAATGACTGATTAACACACTCCATGCAGGCTTTTTACGCTGCAAAAAATGGAAACGGATGTAGAATTCCATTCTAAATAAATTTTGAGCACTCTTGCATAGCACACCAAAAGCAAGCTAAGCACCAAATGGAGACTTGCCATCAACTCACATTAAAAGGCAATTTTGAAGCAGAGAAAGGAATCCTCCTCAGGATTTTTGTGGGGCCACGGTCAGATTTTTCTGCTTCTCGCCACTGCAACTCAAATTCTACCTTGTGGCTTGGGGCATATTGTTGCATTACGGGCAAGAAGGAGAGACAGGGGAGGGGACAGAGCTGGGCGTGAAGAGGATATTCTTTGGATGAAACAGGGAACTTGTGTCAGTTGCTGACATATTAAATTTAAAAGGGTTGGGTAATAGGAAAGGACCATGCCCAGTATCTTAGGGAGCTGCTGCCAGTCAGATCATGGGATAGGGCATTAGATGGGAAAATATCTTGCCCTGGCTTAAGGCAATTTCCTTTGTCTCCCACCCCACTCCTTATTAGCCATGCGTTACCATGTCAGTATTCTGTAGTGGTAGTTCTTTGTTCCTTTGTAAGGGTCAATGATTGAAAGGTTCTATCAATATGCACAATATCAGGAACACTCTGTTGTGGACAAAGTACAGTGCATAGCTCATGTGCTCTTAGTTGGGGAAGGTTACAGAAAGAAGAGTGGCAAGTTATTTTTCTGACTGCCTAGACATCTCAACCTTCTAGACCAGTGGTCCCCAACCTTTTGCGAACCGTGGACTGGTTGGGGGGTGGGGTGGGGGTCTGTGCATGGGGAGGTGGGGCACCTACCTGTGCATGCATATGTGGCTGGGCGGGGCACCCATGTGTGTGCATGGGGGTTGGTGGGGCACCTATTTGTGCGTGAGGGGGCAGGCGTGCATGCGTGCATGGGGGCGTACGTGCAGGGGGGTGGGAGGTCTATCTCCGTGGCCTGGTCCTGCCAAGGCCATGGCCCACTACCAGGCTGTGGACCAGGGGTTGGGGACTCAGGTTGAGGCCATTGGTTCCCAACTAGAGGTGGGCACCAACCACTGATTAGGTAGTTTGTGCCAGTTTATTTCTTGGCCTCCTGCAGCAGGAAGAGCCCCAGCTTCCCTTCTCTGCTTTCTCCAGGTGCTGTGTCTGAGTAGGTGTCTGCCTGTTCAGCTGAGAAATGAACCAGTACAAACTGCCAAACCAGTGGTTTATGTCCATCTCTATTACCAACCTTTGGTAACCCAGGTGTTCTTGGACTACATCTCCCAGAAACCCCAGACAGCACAGGTAGTGGTGAAGAGCTGCTGGGAATTGTAGTCCAAGAAAACCTGAGTTATCCAAGATTTGGAACCACTGTTCTGGAGTGATGACCAGCCTTTACTGACGAGAAAATCTTTAGTCCTACAGAGGGAAGCCTGTTGTGGCTTTTGGTTTCATTGCATCTGACCTGTGTTTCATTTTTGATTTTTTTATTATTTCCCCTCTCTTCTTATTCATCTGATTTGAATAATACTGGGCTAAACCTAAAGGGTCAGAACCTTCAAGGTACAAAATTCTATCAGTACAATTCTTTTGGAATCAGTCATCTTGTCAGCAGGATAAAGTTCTAATCTATTTAAGCACTAAACATACAAACAAAAAACAGACATGCTGACAAATCCAACATTTGATAAATCACAGGGATGGAAAATCCAGAGCTTCATAAATGACACAGCTTCTCCCCAGTTAGTTGAGGGGAGTATTACAGAGATGCTAATAATGAGCTACAACACGTTACTCCTCTTCATTAATTAAAACAGCTCCTTGTGGATACATGCTTTTTGTTATTGTTTTAGTGGTACTATAAACGTTGTGATGCTACATAGGGATAACAGGCTTTTTAAGTTCTAAAAGCAGCAACAGAATATTCTTCCCCTTCTGTTTTAGAACCTTTGGCTTGATCCTTTTTGTTTAACATTATTTCTCTATCTTTATTTGCTTCTTTTTTTGTTGTCTGTGCTTTTATACCATAATACAAATTCAGCCATTTATCCCTATGGCAGTAACTCTACCTAGTAGATGACAACAAGGTTGTTCTATTTAATTCCCTCTTCACTGTAGCACTGACTGAAGCTTGATGTGAGCATAATGTGTTTTAGGATGTCAGACCATCCTAAAATTTTAACGTGTTTTAGCATGTCAGACCATTGTAAAAATTTTCACAAGGCCAACACTTATTATGTTACACACACAGTATCATAATCAATGAATAATAAGATGTTACATAAATGAATGCTAAATAAACACTATCTATGAATTTAAAAGGTAAAAGTAAAGGTTCCCCTTGACAATTTTTGTCCAGTCGTGTTCGACTCTAGGGGGTGGTGCTCATCCCCGTTTCCAAGCCTTAGAGCCAGCGTTTTGTCCGAAGACAATCTTCCGTGGTCACATGGCCAGTGCGACTTAGACACAGAACGCTGTTAACTTCCCACCGAGGTGGTCCCTATTCATCTACTCGCATTTGCATGCTTTCGAACCGCTAGGTTGGCGGGAGCTGGGACAAGTGACGGGCGCTCACTCTGTCGCGTGGATTCAATCTTATGACTGCTTCTGACCCTGCAGCACAGGCTTCTGCGGTTTAGCCCGCAGCGCCACCACGTGATCTATGAATTAAATATGCCCGTAAATTCCATTTTGTCTTATCTGTTTCCATTTCTCTTTTCTGTTCTTCAATATTTTTTTTAAATCACCCAGTTCTTATCAGGAATTTCACCTCTTCAGCATCATGTACATTGGTAATGTCTGCACATAATTAACAATAAGACGGAATAGTCAACCATAGGAATATATTTTCAAGCTTTCATTTGCTCATTGCCTCAACATGCCAATGTAAATTTCTGGTTTGCTGTAATTAAAGGGTGGAAATCTCCCCCCCAATCAATCAATCAATCAATCAATCAATCAATCAATCAATCAATCAATCAATCAATCAATCAATCAATCAATCAATCTATCTATCTATCTATCTATCTATCTATCTATTTATATCCCGCCTATCTGAATCACATAGGACCACTTCTTCAACATGACTTTCTCTTACTCTTGACTAAGTAAAGACACAATACTATTAGTCAGTCCATTATAAGTGTGACCAAGTTTGGCCACACTGTATACATTCTATTTATCAGTCACAAAATTCTTTTGCAGACTCCTGGAAACCAGGTATATCTAATGAAGTACTTTATTTCTTTGTCCTTTTTTTTTCCAGAGCTTCAGAGCTCCTTACATGTGGTTTGTAGGCATTCTTTCCAGCCAATTAACAGGACCAGCTCTGCTAATTGTATGATGTGGGTCTACAATACTCTCTGGACACACAAAAGAAATACATACTAGTGACATTTTCCGAATATCAAACTGGGGAGAATGTTGTGACAACATCCAGAAGACTTCATGATGATGAAAGAATCTTGCATAGTTGTTCTTCCAATGAAGATGTTGATATGACACTGAGGGTATCAGTGACCTTCAGGCTGTTAAAAAGCATGTTCACATTATGGGACTGTGCTTCATAGACCTTGTGGGTGACAGTAATGTTACTTTCAGGGCCTGGCAGCTGTGCCCTCCAAATGTTCTTGGGCAGACAATTCCTATTAGCTCACATAGCTAACAGTGAGGCTTTATGGGACTTGCAGTCCAATATTCTGTTGCCTGCCCCAGTTCAGATGAAGATACTGTAATATCTTACCTGTAGCGAGCAGAACATACCAGTTGTGCTTCATCTGTTACAACCATTTAAGACTTCTAATGAGGCTGGAAGGAAATATAAATGGATGTGGGGGAATGTGGTGTAGGACATGGGGAAAAGTGCAGAAGCAGGATGAGGAGACGTGAGTAATGGAGACATGAGTACTGGAGCTCTGCCTCATGAGGTGCACAAAGGAGTATACAAAGTACTGTTTGAAGCCAATGCAGTACAGACTTCATCAGCTATTCACTCTACTTGCTGCCCTGTGGTGTCAGTCAGTTTACCTAAAAGCCAAACCTCCTGTTTGGAAGCAGAAGGGAACAGCAAACCACACTGCTGCCAGCACTTAAGCACACAGCAAAGTTCACATGGAGATCTGGTGTAGAGATCAATTACAGGATGATGATAATTTCTGAGTACCCAATGTGGCGGACAGAGTGATGGGCTAGGACTCAGAGTCCAGAGTTTAAATCCCCACTCAGTCATGAAAACTCACTGGGATATCCTTAAATATCTCACGTACCTTCAACACCCTATTACAGTTGCTGTAAGCCGACGACAACTTAATGGCACATAACTAATACTTTTGGGCTATAATGTGACAAACGTAAAGCAAAACGGATTTAGGGAATTATTTAGTCTGAAGTAATACAATTGTATTAATGCAATGTAACATTTAGCTTGCTAGAAGCCATATGTACAACATTTTCCAGTCCTTCTCAAATCATAGTGAAGCCACAGAAGCACTTTTAAATGAAATTCCATTAGTCGACATGTAAAGGCCACTGGAAAATTTGTAAGTTCTGTTCATTCAGTTGTGGTCCCATGGAACTCTCTAGTGGTGCTTATAACTGTGCTAGTAGTGTAACTATAGTTTTAGCTAACATCCAGGGTGGAAACAAAACAAAACAAAAAAAGCAGAAGGAAATCCAACAAATGAGCAGTAAGGGAGAAAAATTAGAATATGACTTAAACCCAAACTCTTACAAATAAAAAATAGAATTTGAATGTTCTGTAGGTAATATAAATGCATCGAAATGAACAGATTAATTCCTAAATTAATCTGCACCTAAAATTAAATCCTGCTTCTGCTGGTCACATGTTACAAAGCTTTGAGCAACACATCAGCTTGCTGCCTTGATTCTCCATCTGCTATTAGCAGTAATAAAAGTAATACTAATTTCTATATCAGAAAAGATTGCTGTGATTTACCATCTTTTAAAAGTCTTGAATATTCAGTTCTTCTACAAATGCTGCAATACTGCATTGGTATTTTTCCGCTGACAAGAGCTTATCTTTAGCACTAATTATACTCAGATAATCACAGTTGCCAGTATTATGACTGCAGTTTGTAACCTTTTTTATTTTTAATAAATCAAATTCCTATTAGAATTTTAAAAATCTGTGATGTAAATGGAGGGGACTGCTTAACACTCCTGCAATAGAGCTTGCGTTTCTGATCTTGAACATATGAGACTATGATTAGAATATCAAGCAGCAGCAATGACAATACAGATATATATGCAGCTCCTACTCCAGCCGTCTCCATAAAAATTGAGAACTGGAGTTATCCTAAACAGAATTTAGCCAGCTCCCAAAGGAAATATTCAGGCTTATGACTCATATGTAAGAAAGCGCATTTTACCTATTTGGAAAAAAATTCACATTTATTTACTGTCAAACAGGTGTTAAACTTTACATTGGATATTAGTGATGGGCTCATTATTAACAGGTTTACACAAAGGGATCAGAAAAAAAGCAAAAAAAATCTGAAACAATGTACATTTAATTAGATCTTTTATCATAAAATAAATTAATTACTAAATATAGGCAAAAGGACTATGGAAGAGTAATATTTATGTTTTCTCTTAGCTTAAAAGGGTCAGGCACCTTTCATTCACTAGAATGAGAGTAGTATTTTGGGTTTTCCTTTGGCCATGCCATTTTTGTTCTTCCTCCCCCCCAGTTAAAAAATAAAAAGGGAACCAATTTATAATTTGCTAATTGGTTATTGTTAAGCTGGCTGCATAGCTCATTGGTTTAGGTATCTGGTTGCGGAGCGGGAGGTTGGGGGTTTAATTTTGCACTGTGCTTCCAGGGAGAAAAGCCAGCCTGTGTGGCGTTCGGCAAGTGGCACAGTCTCAGGGCGCCCTAGAAAAGGGAATGGTAAACCACTTCTGTGTACTCTGTACCTAGAAAACCCTGAAAAAGCTCACCATAAGTCAGAATTGCCTTTACGGCACACAATTTTTATTATTATAACTGGTTGTTGGTTTTACCAAATGTGTGCAAGCCAGAGGCCATGGAATTAATTGGTGTCTAAGAGAATTCTTCTCAGAAATTATGTTCTTTTGGCAATAAGTTTAAAATATAAGAAGAAATACTAATGTCAAAGCAGAACACTGTTTACAGTGAAAAATAAGTGAAAATGGATAGATCTTGCGTTTTAAACATATTGCGGTACTACAAACCAAGTGTACGAAGAAACCGCTTGTAGCATATGTGCAACCAAGAGCGTTTCACAATATTTTCTTCAAATTCTTTCAAATTATTTTAACGACAATTATATTTCAGTTTGGACACAAATGTATTTATTTATTTTACCCTAGCAATAGAACAAAATATAATTTCTTTAGCCATTTTTTTTCATGAGAACAGTTCATTGTACAGTTGAGGAAATATATGAAATAAGGCCTGTGGCTTGATTGCTAGTGGTTAGACATGGTTTCAATCTTTGCCTTAATGGAAAGGATTTGCAGTGTGAACTGCAAACTGATGCAGAATCTCTCTCCTGCTTTTGCAAGTCTTGTCAGGAATAGTAGTAAGGTACAGTAAATTTGTCCCACAGGATTTTAGTGCCTACGACTTGTATATAATACAATGTAGGCCTACAAAAATGATGCAGCCATATTTACAAATTTAGTTCACAAACTGCTGCAGTAAAATGGCTGGAACATTGTGTGTGTGTGTGTGTGTGTGTGTGTGTGTGTGTGTGTGTGTGTGTGTGTGTTATTTCACAATCTCTTTTATGTCAGCAGCAAGATATCTTAAAATACCTTGATGGTATCTCTTTTTTTCTTTGTAACAAATAATTCTTTTAGTATACTCTGTGTATATACAAAGCTTTGTTTTATAAAAATTCACAGAACTGCAAAGTCCAGTCTTCTCCTTTCCATGGGAGAAACTACAGGGCCAACAGAATTGTTCACTTCAAGCGGATACGAGGGAGCCTGCCTGGGGCCAATTAAGTCTGTTTAATACTTGCATGTGGCCTTCAGCCTTCCTTGGCTACACTATTAAAGGCTTGTCACTAGCTGCATTTGTCCTTCCCTTACATCCCCTTCTGGAATACATCCTTCCTTGTTAATGGGAATGATATAGCCGTCGCTATTGCCCCTGCTGATTTGATAGTACATCTGAAGCTGATGG